>NC_134194.1:10975843-11298810 GCF_964188355.1 Buteo buteo | reverse complement strand
ATATTGCTCCCCTTCCCAGCTCCTGCATTGGTTCTGGATGGTTCACAAAACTCTCAGATTTATTTGTTATTCAGAATTGCTTATAAATTTCTTCCATGAATAACGAAATTGGGCTGGAAATTGTTCACTAACAGCCTTTTGTGAATAGTTGTAATTCACTATACAAAATTCATGTTGTGATTTGATATGGTAGCTATGTTTTGTGATACTGTCTCCAACTGGATGAATTATATAGCTCACCAGGGAGTGTGGAATGAATTGTGATTGTAAAAGTCTTGATTGGCCATTCCTAGGCAAAGTGGGGAAAATAATCTGAGCTAGGATGTTTGTTAGTGGCAGGTATGTTTCTCCATCCACTTACACTGACATAATTGGGAGATTGCTTCACTGATGTCAGCAGAAATGCTGACTGTAAAACTGAGGTGAAAAAGGCATTACAGTCAGTATTTCTGAAATAATACAATCTCGGGGGGCTTCCTAGCTGGCATCTGGTCACAGATAAAAATGACACAAGAAGCAGAACACTCTTTTTACCATTGTTTCGTATCATTTATATGGGATTTTTCCCAGTGAATCTGGTGTACTTGTGTATTTGTGAGTCAACAGAAAGGGTTCGTAAAGGTTTCTCTAGCTGCTATTTGCTTTGTAGTGGTACAGGCTGTAACAGAGCATTTTGTTCCAACTGCAGTGATAACTCCGGGTGAACAGGAAGAGCAAACATTGGGTTAAACAACGTCCTCCCTGCCCCGAAATCCTTCCTCAAGTTCACAGCCTGGGCTCCATAGCCCATGTCTCCCACCCTCCGCTATTAGCTGACTGTCCCCCCCAAGCCTGTCATTCCCCATCCACGTCCCCTCCAGCGCGGCCGTGGAGCTGCCTCTGCAGCCTTGGGACAGGCAACCAGAAATGACAGGGATCAGCATCTTTCCTCTGCTGCACGCAAGGCTGCGGGCTCTCTGCATCTCCCTGCACCGCGGCACCAGAGGATCCAGGGCAAAAGCTGAGACCCTGATGCTCGCTGTATTAAGGGTAACACTTTTTAACCTCTTTTTAAGTGGGGCCAAAGCCAAACTCCCCGACTTGAGGAGTGCAACAGCTCTGCAGTTCCCCCTCCTATTGCTTAGAGGTGGCAACGAAACCGCTCAGAGAGGGTGGTGGGACAATGTAAGCACCAACTTATTTTACACAGCAGAGGCTGTGCATCGCTTTCTCCTTTTCTCTGTGTGCATGTGGCTTTTTTTTTTCTAAAACGATTTGATTCAATTGACTTTTTTATTTGTCACAGGGGTATAGGGCAGCCCAAGGTGAGAAGAGGAGAAAGCACAACCATGCTTTCTAAATCCAACAAACTCAATTTTCATGTCAGGAATATCGAACACTGAGGCTCTGTAAGCAGAAGCACATGCGTACACAAACGGATAAAGCTCCCTTATAACTTCCCAAATGTCACCTGGTCCTCCTGTAGTGTTTATATCACCAGGCCTCTCCACTATGATCACACTAAAAGGTCTCCCATTCCCAGCTCTCTTTCCCATTCTTTTCCCATGTCGGGAAAGGAGACAGAGCTGAGCTCGCTCTGTCTGTATACGCAAACGAGCTCATCTGAATGCTGAATGTGCTGCAACTGCCACGTTCACTCCTCCAGTGCATCTCCAGTCTGCATGTTTATGATCCCTCCCTCTCTGATTCAGATGTACAAAAGCATTTGCTGTGTTTTTTTTTTCTCTAAGACAATGATGTGAATTTTTAAAAACACCTTTACAAATGAGAAAAAATCTAGGTGGACTTTTCCTAAAAAATGAGGTGGGGGAGGGAGATGCTGCTCTTAGTTTGACAAATCTTTTTTGATTTGGGGTGGGATTTTTTTTTTGTTTCGTTTCCCTCCCTTGCTAATGAAATTCCTAAAGATGAGATGGGTTGTTGTTGCCATAGAAACTTAGCGCTGGCAGAAAGTAAGACTGCAGATTTATTCATGCGGCTAGTTAGTCAAACTTGATGCAATAACAGAGAATTAATATTTCGGTCTCATCGAGATCTTGCAGCTTTTGCTTTTCTGCATAACCTGTGAGCAGAAGGAAATGCTAAACTCTGCACTGCTGGGCTAAATCCCTCGGTCGTCTCCGGGCATTGCACCAAGGGCAGCTCTGCTTTATGTACAGGGAGGGCTGAATCCCCTTGCTGCTGGCTGCAGCAGGGGTGTTATCACTGCTAGACATGGCAGGAGCAGGCCTGAACGGTGACTGCAGGAAATCTGTCCTGGTTTTCTTTTCAAAGCCTCTAGGACGAATTTGGCAGAGAACAGATTCTTCCACTCAGAGGCATCTTAATGAACAAAGGGTCTTAACCCTCTGGTAACACATACAATATATTCTTTGTTCCCGTAACATGTATTTTGCAACTACTGGTGGATGTATCCTTGCCCTCTTGGATAAATAAGCACTTACCCTCCTGGTGACAGAGAAACCGGGGCGGGGAGGACTGATGAATGTGCCATACGTATGGCAACTCCAAATCCATCCCAGCAGAGCAGAACTGGTGGTGGAATTTAAGATCATTCCTTTACTCTGAGTCCCTGTGCAGTTACTCCTGTCTGTGTTTGTCCTCCTTGAGCTTTACTTTTTGCTGATGGGAATCAGCTCCAATCATAAGACGTGAAAATGTGTCTCTCTCTGTTTTTCCCTCAAATATCACTCATGTTTACTTTTACATAGCTCTTCCAAAGATGTGACACCACAAATTGGGTTATAACTGTAGAAGGGGAAATGGGCAGCAGTAGCAAAGTCCTAAGGGGTTAGGGTTAGAAAGAGGAACTATTTTGGTCATGAAGTCTGCTGTTACAGCTTAGGCTACTTATGGTTCTTGGGCACCAAGTCCAAGAGACACCATGAGTCTCAAACCACTTTTCTTCTGCCTCCCAGACATGAATGAGCCAATCAGCATAAATCTGTGACCAGAACTGCTCAGCTGTGAGTCAGAAGTTCTGCACCACTACAAGTCAACACAGAGACTTGCTTGGCCAAATCACAAAGGAGTTGAGCCGTTAGAGGATGAAGGCTCTTCTACTGATAGCATCCCACAGGCTGCATGAAAAATCACAGTGTTTTGAAATATTCTCCCTGTTTCAAGCTTAATGATCTCCAATTTATTTTTTATTTGATGAAATAGGAACTTTATTAGATTCCCTTGCCCCACCCCTTTGTGCACTTTCCAAAACAACACATGGACACAGAGACGAACGGAAAGGGAGGGAGCACAGCAAAGCAATGCAGCAGTCTATCCGGCACATTGATTCCACTGATAGTTTTCACCCACAATAAAAACTAGCCAAAGTCACTACTCCTATCCCAAGTCCTTCCAGATGCAGATGCAGATTTACTGAAGATATCTCAACAGTTCAGTGAGTTCTGGAGGAAACTGAAAGTGGTAAGGGTCATGCCAAGGACATGGAGAAAAGGCACCACCTAATGTTCCCAGCAGCACCCAAATATGCCTATATATGTATGTGTTTGCTTAGACAGACACCAATTTGTTGTACCTACATAGATCATCTTGCCCTTTCACAAAAGGCAAACTACAGCCAAAGTCTGTCTGGCAGCTCCCTAGTATAAGGGTGGAAAAGAACATGCTAAAGGAACTAGCTGAACTAGCTTTGAATCATAAAAGGTGGAGAATATTAATGCTCAGTTGGGATTTTAATTGCAGAGGATTACGCTGATATAACTGCACCTGTATTTTAATGAAAAATATATGTATTTCTGCCACAGGATTAACAGTTTAAGCCCCTCACCAGTCTCTCCTTATCATCATTCTTCTCAAGGAAGCTGTTTTTTCTCTCCAAGATGAGTGGGTACTTTGATTTAAAGGTGCAGAACAAACTGGGAGATTATTTGTTCTTACGGAAAACTCAAAGCAAGTAGGTGTGACCCGTCCCCATCTTCAAGGATTATCGGTTCCATTCTGAGAGGGGCTCAGCACCAACCATCCCTCTCCCAGAAACACTTCCGTACTGAACAGATACACCTACACCTACTTCACAGCAATTGATATAAGTTAGTGAACTCAAATCTGAAATCAATAAACCTCTGAAAGGAAAGTCTTTTATTTATAACTGCTTGGCCCTCAAATTACTCAGGATACTTCAGGATTAGGCACACTGGGCAAGATTTTCTGCTTCTCTGTTTCACTGGAGTTCCTAGAGGTGCAAATCTGTGCAGCATCTGCCCTATAATCATTAGTAAAATAAATCAGAATGCTTGAAGGAGCAGCCTGATTAGGAAGTGAAGTGATCACTAGCAACTATTGTCAATGTTGTGTGCTTTGTTCCACTTACAAGGCTAATTACTGTAACAAAGTGGATCATTTTAAATGGAAATTCTGGATGACTCTCAATGCAAATGTTCATGATTTTTTCCTGGATGCATCACAGCCGCATACAGGAAACAAAGGACAATAGAAATAATCAAAACACAACTAAATTGAACAAACTATTCAATAGACTTTTGTTAGAGCTCATTAAAAATGTGCATTTGTTCTTATTCTTTATGAGTTCTTTGTCTGAGCTCCCCTATCAACTCTACAATCTCTACATCTCTCTGCAAACCAGCATTGTCCACCCAATAAGCCTATTATACTTTCTGACTTCAGCCCAAGGAACCCGGTCCACTTCCCAGGGGAATCACTGACTGATCTCCTGTTAGTGTCATGGGATTGAGCAGAAATTCTTCACTCAGTCATGTTCTTAACTTGTAACACATGTCCACTCTTACTCAGCAATGCTCTTCAGCGCTGAAGTTGGACTTAAGGAAAAGCTGTGAATTAATCGCATGTTCAAGTGTTTGGCACATTGAGCCTAAAGCCCATCTTGCCTGGAATAACCACCTGACAGTTGGGCAACGTCCTTCTCCCGCTTACATCAACTGAGCTAGTTGCTCAGTGATGTGACAGCTGGGTATGTGGAGAGTCTGCAGGATTCAGCCAAATGTTGTCCTGTTTTCTTGATGCATAGATGGTTTTTGAGGCAGGAAAGAATTCTGATAAGGAGGATTAAGGATAAATACAGTTTTCAAGAAGACATTCTGAGCATACGTTAACCTTCTTGAATGGTCTTCAGTATACTGCAGTCCTCACCCTTTCACTACAAAACAAGGCTGTTTATAACAGTGTATGTGCTTAGAGAAAGCTTTTTCATTTGAATATATAGCTACTCATTCATTTCTAGAGGGGAAAGGGAGAGAAAAATTGTCTGTACATTTAGACAATGTATGAGAAAGCCGTGAAATCATTCCCTGCCAAGGCAAAATCCGATTCTGACATTCCCCCTTTCCTCCGCTGTATTTACTCCTGATTTGAGATGTAATGTTTACTCATGGGAGAAACACCTTGGAAAAACTGCAGAAGTCTTACTCTCCACAGGAAATTTTGGCAAGCTTGGACTGACAGCTGTTTATTCTTTCAGTGAATACCACATGTCTGGAGAGACTACTGAGTTGTAACAAGCACAGCAAAGCAACCACCTAGGACCAGTTCTCTTCTAAGTGGGGTTCAAAGGACGCAGACCAGACATGCATCCACATTCCCACAGTTACTTTCTCTGGATTTTAAAATAACACTGTAGGTTTCCTTTCATAAGCCTTCTGAACTGATAGGTGGTTTTTTTTTTGGTGAGAAACAAGGGTAGCCAAGAGGCTTGCAATCAGTCTCACCACTGTCTGCCCCTGACAGAAGTCTTCCTTTGTGCAACAGATAAATCCGTTGCCATTGCTGTCAGAGCTGGGAAAGTAGCATCCAAGAGGCCTGATCTGAAACCAAAGAGCAGCAAAAATACATACATATTTCTTGTAGAGGGTACACACAAGACATCCCAACTCTATTGCTTTAGATGGTCCACTACTGCTTTTAGAAATAATCTGCACATACACAAAGGGTTCAATCCATCCTCAGTACATCAGATGTGCTGCAAATGCTCAGATCAATTGTGCCTGCACAGCAAGTCTGCTTGAAACCTATTGGTCTTACCCTTTTTTAGGACGTGCCAACTTGGTTTGTCCATGTGTAATTGGATAGAACTGAAAAAAACAGCTGACTTGGACTATTTAATCCCAGGCAGTTCTGTCTTCATAAAGGGAAAAAAATGAGAGGAGAACACATTAAACTTTATCTTAAATGTACAATGTCAAACACTTTTCAGGCCACCAGTGTAGTGGTGTCAATGGTATTTTACTGGTCTGACTATTATGTCAAGCCAGTAAATGAAGAACAGTTATTGTGGTCACTGTCATTATGTGCTGTAAAACCAGTATAAGTGGGATGAGAGTCAGCCTGGCTGTGCTAGCAGGAAAGAAAACAAATGTTTGTAATAAAGCACAACTTCGACTGATGTGGCTTTCAGTGATGGTATAAAATGAATGTAACTTATACACCACAGGCAGAAGTGTGTAGCAAACAAAGCAAGGGCGTGAAGGGCAATCACTAAAATGCGTGATTGGCTTTTCATAGTTTTTTGACATCTGTGTAAATCCACTGGACTTGAATAGAGTTACCTAAGGCAACTAAGGATGGAAGGAGAAAACATTTTTATGATTTTAGAACCAGGAAATGAAAAATATTAGAATAAAGAGCAAAAGACATTAATCCAAGAGAAGTCAAACTCCTTGTCTTTCCTAGAGGAGCTGAATATGACACTAGTTTCAGCTGTGCCTCCCTTATACATCACCAGACTCATTTATAGAATGTCCTCTCACTGTGGTGAATTAATTTCTGATTTTGCCAAATAAGTGGCTTCTAAAGAGACTGAGGACAAAGAAAGGTAGGGAGTGTTAAACCTGGAAAAAAAAAAAAGATTAATATGCCTTTCTCCTAAGCCAAATATTTGTTATTCTCAATAATATTAGCCTGCCACCTGTGAGAAGGTAAACAATTTGTCCTGGGTAAAATTGTAGTAGTCACTGGGACACTGACTGACAGCAAAATGCTTTTTTTTTTCTTTTTTCATTTGTGGGAACATGTTGAGCTGAGTGTCTGTTCTGCTGGGCTCTGCATAATCAAACCAAGAGAAACAAGCTCTAGCCCAAATCAATCAATAAATAAATGGAGTTGATACCTACTGATATTTGGCCTAATTTTGGCCCAGAAAGTTTTATGAATATTCTGAGGTCTTGACTTCCACTGAAATCAGTTATACAATTAGGGTATTCTCGAAAGTTTCACCAGCACGGCAGAGGCATCGCTTTCAGTTTTGACATGAATGCAGCTCTATTCAGTTGACAAAACTGCATGGCTGCATGCCTGTGGCAGTTTTGGACACAGAAGTACATTCTTGATGAACCTAGTTGGGAAATCTAGCAGCCTAGCCAAGCAAATACAGATCAAGGACTGCGTTTGTGAATGTATGGGGAAAGAGTGATAATTAAGCCCATGTACTGCAATTGGACACCCCTGCAATGTTCAGCAGCTGCTGTCTAGGCATTTTCCAGTTGACAAACCACTTGACTACTGTCCTACCACAACAAATACTTCCCTCTTGAGAAAGCCTCATCCCAGTGAAGGTTAGAGCAAGCCAGGGTAGAGCACACTCAAGCTCACGGCTGCTTGGACCTGATTTTTGGTCGAGTATCTCTATTTACAGCGAGTGTAATGGCTGGGGTTTTGCCACACCTTTTGTCAGATTCATCCACTTGCATTTCTTCAAGTAGAACATCACAGCAAGTAGTGCAATGCCTGAGTCATTACTCTGTTTTTGGACAGTCTCTTTTCCCTACTCATCATTTCAGCCATCATTTACAGCTCGGTACCGTGATCCTACCAATATGGTGCGGAGACTTCCCTTGTATCTTCCTCCCAGACTATCCCCAAGCAAGTACACTCCTGGATCCCACCAGTGAGCAGAAAAAATCACTGCCAGACACAAATACAACATTCCACTGCCAGTACCATGACCATTGCAGTGGGTAACTCAAAGTCACCGTGACCTCAGGCAGATCCCTCTGGGATACATGCCCATATTGTTGCTGAAGGTAATTAGCTTACATATTTTAGCAGCAATCCAAACAGCATTTCCTCCTCGTGGTGCTGACTTGGTAGCTCAGAGAAGCTTGTTTTGTCACAGACTGTTCTGCCATGACCTGCAAAGATGCTTGTTACACGGAAACGAAAAGGTCACAAATATTCCCCTTACATCACCAAGGAGACGTGAAAAGCAAGTGCTATTATTTAACAGAGCAAAGTGGGGTGGGCAGCTCTGCACACTTGAGAACATCATCAGCAGGGCTGAGGAAGGAAATGGGTGGACAGGTGAGCCCTGGGGTGGGAACCTGCCATCTTCTCCCTTAATCTTTAGACTTCATGTCCCTTTCAGTCAACACACAGCAGACGGGGGCTCAGCCATTTCAGAAAGCTAATTATTCTGGAAGGCACCTCTCTAATCATTTGACAAAAAGCCTGTGATGCATGTTGAGGATAATTATCGCTTGCTCTGTGTCCTTAAATGTCTCTTGCAAATGTCAGCCCCGTCAGATGAAGAAGAGGCGTTGAGAATCCCCATTTCAAAAAGCACTGGGAAAGCAGCAGCCATTTCCACGTCTGTTAGAAAAACACATATTAATGCATTTCGTTTGTGCAGGGGTATTTTTAGGTTTCAGAATTATGTAAATTGTTCTCCAAATTACACACAGCCCTGAGATAGCAGCTAGTAGCTGTTGCAGCTGTCAGTGTCATATGGTGTTGAGCATCCAGCAAGTTGCAGGAAAGAGCATGGAAATGGTTCTGGGCATCACCGCAGCCCCAAATATCTGCTAATGGATAGGCAAATCACATAGACTGCTGATGGGCCTGATATAAGAAGGGAGACAGCACTGAAAATAGGCCTCTCCACTAATGTCTTTCCACGGGACTTCTCACCGGTGGTGTTATTAGACTTGCTGCTTCTCTGTGACTCAGAGGGTATTGGATGCCATTACCAATACGAACTAGAATGGACAGTTTTATTATCAAGGTCAACAGTGCCATTAAAATACTTCCAGGCATCAATCCTCCACTCCTAATGGAAAGCAACACAAAATAAATTAGCTGACCACTTAACCAGCCAGTAGAGAGGCAGGAGAAAGACTGGACAGAATGGCAGGTTTATTACCTCTGTTTGTTTTTTAGGAGGCAAATCTTTGGAGGGTATAAATCTGTCTGTCCTACAGACAGTGCACCGGGACCCTAAGCACTAAAGGAATTGTTGCAAAATTTTCCTGAGAAATTTGTCTGAAATGGCTTTTTCACGGGACCGATGGGGACTGCACTCTTGAAGGAATTGACTGGTGCTTGCCTCTAAAGCCAATATCCTTGTATGAAGTTGTAGCACAACCATTAATGGGACTGTCTTGCTCCATTACCTGGAACTGGAAACTGAGGCATGGGGCGATGGTTCCTTATTACTGGCTTGCTCAAATTCACCAAGGAAGTCTGTGGCTGAGCTGAGAAACCAGGCTTTCCGAGTGCCAGTGTAGTGTTTAAGAGTTGATGAAGGGGGAAGTTGCTTGCAATTAGCCACACTTCCCTGGCTTACAAAAACAGAGTTGCTATTTTACCCTGGTGATAATCACTCTATTTGCTATCTATAAAACCTTCTATATGGCTGACCTCTATTGAAGAAAACCACAATGAACAAAAAAACAGATGCAAGTCCCTGATAGAAGATAAGCATTAGAGGTGCTTCCTGGTGGAGGTTTAATTCCACAGAGCTCAGATTTGTTTCCTTGTATGCAGGGGTTTTTTTGTTCGTTTTTTTAAAGAAAAACAAGTTTTCTTTTCTTATTAAAGCAGCTTGACTGTGCAGTGGGTTCATGTAAAACCTTTCACTCTGAGAGACCTGAGGTCAGAGCATGACTTTTGTAAGCTGCTGGCATGCTCTTCAGGCTTACCCTTGCTCTACCCCTTGAATCCCAGCCTGATAATCACTAGACTTCACAGAACTCGTGAGCTCGAGACCCTGTTAAGCAGGCAGTGAGTTCTGGCTAGGGCTGAGCCGCACTGGCTGTGCGGGGAAGCAGGAGCCGGAGCACAGAAGGTCAGGAGAAGCGGTAGGAGAGCACAGGCATGACACCCCACGAGCTGGGCAGGACTGTTGGCTGAACAGCTTGGGGGGGGGCATGCACATCCCTTACTCATGGTTTATCTGATCGTGGCTGTTTGCACAGGGCTTATTCGCATTGTTATCAGGTTCTTAGTCATAAGCAACGAAAATCAGTAACCTTTTTTTTTTTTCCTTTCTCTTTACAAAGAGAAAAACAAAAAATCCAGCAGCCAAAAACAGACAATGGAAGAGAAATGGATGTAAATTAACAGGAAATATTTTAAGGCTGCAGAGAGACTACTATAACTGGGTAAATATGGGCTAGAGGGTCAGCAGCAGCAGATGTTAGGAATGAATGGGATAGAAATACAATGGTTCAGGAGGGATAGGTAGGTTGTCATGATAAGTCTTGTGGATTGTTTACTAAATTCTGTTTACAGTGTAAACATTTTGTTCAAGGGCTGCTAAAAAGATTTAAGAGAACTGTGTGGAAATGTTCTCTGCTCTATAAAATGCTACTGCTTTGCCTTTCTTGTCTGGATAGCAGAATAAATGCGAGCTACAAAAATACTGTTGCAACTAACACCACACATCATTTTTCAATTGTTGAAACAACCGATCTGTATATTTCTCTTCTTTGTGATGGAAAGAAATTAAAGGGAGGGGGAGACATAACACTTTGCAGGGTCCTGAAGTGCTCTGACAAAGGGTGGCACTTGGGATCTGCTTGCCTAGTTCTGTGGTTTAATTGTATGAAGATGCCTAAGTGCATCGTGTGGTTGCAAAGCTCATTAGCAAAATTAATTCACTGTGCTCTATTAATTTTTTACAATCCTGACATAAAGCCATGGAGCATTTTGCATCTGGAGCTATTTGAAAACAAAGTCGCTCTTGAAATATTTTTTTCTGGTTGATTTTAGTAGAATATAAATCGGATTTTTATGGAAACCACAGATTTTTTCAATATGGGATCTCCCACATAACACCCTTCATATTGAATAGACAAATAGTACTTTACCAGAAGAATGAGGACCACAGGGGCAAAACAGAAGCTTTATTAACTTAAACTTTAGTTCAAAGAATTAAATTATTTGCTCTGATAACTGATTTGCATGGAGATGTTAGATCACCCACTGATTAGGAGGCGAACAGAAGTGTGAAGCCCTGGCTTCCCATATTCATGTGTTCTGTAACCGTATGCAAGTCACACAGATGCTTATGCTCTGCTGAAACAGAAAACGTGGCACCTAGCTGGAAGGAAGTTGCCTGAAAATCACGGATGGATCTGGGATTTCTTTTCTCAACACCAGAACATTGTGCCTGTGAGCTGGCAAAACCACGTGGCTATCATATCTTGTGGGATTCAAAAGAAAGATTCACCTAATCAACATGTGCAAACAATAAGAAACTCGTCTACAAAGAGTTGGGGATAACTACAAAGTTTTGTTATTGGTGTGAGAGATAACAAGAATAAGGGTGGAGATTAATAAAACATCCCCTGCCATGTTAAGCAGAAATCTAGTCACAGCAATTCAGAAGACTCCTTCCCTCAAAGTGGCTCTTTTTTTGTTTGCAACCTAAGATATGGGCCAAATGTTTCACTGCTGGGGTAACTTTTTAAATTGGAAGCTCAAATTCATCCAATCAAGCCTGCAATAAAAGTAGGCAGTGAGCACTCGTGTATGGTGCTACATAGACATATTGCTTCAGGATGGACTATTCTAAGCCATTAATTGAGATCTCACCCTGTGGAATTCAACAGGGCATTTGCTCCAAAGCCATTAATGTTCTCTTATGCAAGACACTCCTCCTGCACTTAATTAGCTATTTGTGTGGGCATTTATTTATCTACAGACATGAAGCCACAGCCAGACCCTCAGATGACGTAAATGAATCCAACTCACTTTTTTACTGGTGAAAGACCAAGCCCCAAAGTCAAACACGCAGGTAGCAAACTCCCAACTCATGGGTGGTTCCCAGCCCTTTACTGTCATTTTCCTGCTTCATACAGTTTTGTGATCTAATTGCTTTTTCAGGCACTTGTGTTTCAGGGATATTTCTTCTTTCCTTCTAACAACCCAAATTGCTCTAGGAAGAGTCAGTTGTCATGACTCCCTGCTTTTAAGGCTGCTGCTGCCACGGTTGCCTGACAATAAGAGAAACGGAGGACCAAAGGAGACAGAGGAAAAAAACCCCTAATTATAGCCCAGACTGCTTTTCTCTCTCTAAGGTAGAAGGGAATGTAAATTATCATTCCTGGATACAGAATCAAATAGAATTACTTATCTCTTGAAATCCCCGCTGATCTGGCCACCACACAGTTAAGCAACATGCTGCCTCATTATTCCAATGACATACTGCTGCAGGAGAAGAAACTCCCAGGCAGTGCAATAAACCAGCTAAAATACAGGAGATGGCTTGCAGTTTTCCTCCACTCACTTTCCCAGGTAGATTTCCATATTTCTCTTTCAAAGTAAAACATATCTGTGGCACCTTTCCCCTGGATCCTGAACAAGTCTGTTCTAGGGAGAAATATGAGCAAATGACCTTTGGAACAGCAGACAATTGAGAAACTACAACATGGTCAGACTGCAGTAGGGACAGCCTGCATCAAGACTACCAGTTCCTTGATTAGGTTATTTTCTGGAGAGAACTGGAGCCTTCCAGTTCTCTTGCTGTCTTTTGGACATAGAAATCTCTCTAATTTAGATGGAGTCTCCTTTGCTACATGGAGAAGGAGGGTCAGTATTGTGCATGATTTACTCACATGATGGAATAAATCCATTGCTTATCTAAGCCTTTCACTACATTATCAATTTATAAAGGTATTTGGGTAGCTGAAGGAACAGATAAGTAACTATGTGGATATGCAAAACTACCACATGGTCCTTATTTCTCTTTAAACCAGGGGGGATTAGGAACAACTGAGAGTACTAGGACACTCCAGCCTGCAAAAAGGCAATTGAGGGGTGATAAAATATACTCAGGAGGGGTCTGGAGAAGATGAACAGGAAACATACATTTACCAAAAAACATGCCTTTGCCTTGCTAACGCTTGCTGCCGGGTGTGCAGCTGTGGTGGGACCCGAGGCAAAGGCTGACATTAGGGCAGCTTGGTGTGAGGGAGAAAAACCCACAGCTGCGTACGACAGAGCTCTGAGAGCACTCTCCGGGAGAGCTGTGATTTAGACCTTATTGAAAGCATTAGCAAGTGGTTGGAAAAATCAGAAGACGGCACACACTGCAATGGATTTCGTGACATTTCTATTGCAGGGTTGAGAACAAGGCACCAAAGGATTCAGTGTAAACATGAAATACAGCAGGGGAGCTGCAGCCTCAAAACACAAAACAACCCTCCCTAAGAGTATTCAGTCGCACTTTCAAACCCACAGAAAATAAATCTCCTCTTCAGCCACGGCTTACAAATTCAAGGCGAGATCGAGAAGTGCGCACGCAGGTTATTCTCAGCCTCTCTGGTGGAAGTAGGTTAGCGCACGCTTGCAGGCTGACATTTCCACACTGCAGCCCTGCCTGCCTCCTCCCGCAAACAGCCCATGCAGAATGCTTAATAAACCACCCGCTGCAGTGGCTGCGCAGCCCACACCGAGACCCACGCTTTGAGGATACCCCCCCCGGTACTGCTCCGCACCCCCCACAACCTCTTTGCTCTTTAATAGTGATGGGAGTGGTTTGCATGAATCGAGCCCGGTGTATTCCTCTTATAGATCTCCATGTGCTTAGCACTGCAGCTCTTTTTATGGGAGCAGGTCCAGGGATTGAGGAGGAAACAAGCTTTCTTCTTTCACCCTTTACAGGATATACTTTGGAGGCAAGGAAGAAAAGATAAGACCTTGAGAAAAAAAGTTTATCTGAGTAAATGATAACTGTGGGTTTCCCCCCACCCCAGATTTCAAAGAATTGTTCTGCATACTGCTCCTGAGGCACCTTCAGTCATCTGCTGCCCTTACTCATGTTGGGAAGATGCTCTGAGCAGTGTGATTGTTTCTGGGTGGCCTGTGAGACACACGCAGTCACATCTGTGAGCTAAACAAACATATGCCTGCCCTTGGCTACCAGTCTGCACCTCTGCCAGCCATTAGCTTTTAAGTACGGAATGGCTAAATACACAACACAGGCGAATATGGACACGTATGTGGGGTCACACTCACAAATACATGTGCACTTGTGCAAAACAAAATTACTGGAGAAAATAATAGTGATAAATATCTAGCCCTGGCACACTTGTGTTTCTCCCTGACTTCTTGCTGCCTCCTTTATTGCATAATATGCTTTCCCAGTAGCCTTAACTGTTCCTCAGGCATCACCTCAGCAGTTTAAATATGATGTGGCTCTAATATATTCTGCAAAGAGGCTATTTTCCTTCAGAGCAGACTCACAGAGGAAGATCTGATAGAACATAACACCCTATTTTTTTCCTTCTATCAGTCTCAGTCCTTTTATTTCTAGTTAGTACCTCAAAGAAAACTCAAGAATGAAATTAATTAGCTTCTGGTAATGGGGATTATCACTTTATCTGTGTAACAGAATTCTATCCATACAAATGAGATGCTGCACCAAAACTTCTCGGCCACAGCTTGGATAGTTGCAGCAGAGCTTGAGGCGCAAAAAAGACCACTGGTGCTCTGCCCATCAGAGGGACAGAGACACTAAATATATTCCTTGGGACAGCCTTGCCGTGTAAGCCACCTGTTCAGCTCAAGGAAACCACACAGCATCCACAAATTCCCTTGCAAAGGATCAGAATGAAGGAAGAAGATGGCCTAAAGAATTAATGCTGTGGAACAACCAATGTTTCCATGGAGACTTTCCAGCCGCTTGCAAAGGAAGACAGAAATGTTGTTTCTTTCCTTCTACTAAAAAACCCGTGTATGGAGTTTGTGGGGGCTGACAGTCCTCGTGTTATCTCAGAGATGGAGCAGCCATGGTAACACAGTTGGTGTTTCTGAGGAAAACAATGACATGCAACACCATGTTTCACCCCTTGAAGGAAAACAGGAAAACCACTGTTGTTAATGCAAAGCAGACACTAGTCAGAGGAGTTTGGGGACCTGACACAGAGAAGACTGGCCTCTGGATGTAATTCACTCTCATTGCACAACAAATACAGGCCAAGCCAAATCTCACTGGAACCTCACCTCCTTTTGACCATCCCGTGATCTTCCTTTACTAGGAGCAAAACTCTACAGTTTGATGCATCTGTGGTGTTGTGTGGATATAAAGCTCCTAAGTGGCTTGAAATGCTGTTTCACAGCTCCCAAGGCAAAGCAGTTGAGCAACCGTAGCATGGCTCCTACAATCCCAAGGTGCTTACAGAAGATCTTCCTCCGTACAGTGTGGTCACCTTCCATTGGACACGTATCATTACATGGCTTCTTGCTCCCTCTGGCCTTTTGGTTGAGACAACACTGAGCAGTATGTATTTGTGTGTGCACTGTGTGTATGGGTGGGGGCATATGAACACATACCACCATTAAAAAAGGGAAGGACAAAAGGAAAGAGAAGGACAAAACCATCCAGAGAACAGGGCTGTTTACCTTAAGACCTCCTTTTGAAAGGCTAAAGTCAGTCCCACCCCAGTGCGTTACAATACAACACAACATGCAGAAGCTCATAAATCTCCAGAAACCTCCAGATGCTGCTGAAGAAGAGGCGAGAGCGAGGAGGGATCTGCCAGGCCCAAGCAGAGGGGTGTGAGCCTCCTATGAATGGAGACTAGAAAACTTCAAGGGCAGAGGACAGATTTCAGTGCAAAGGGCTACTAGAGCCCTTTGGGAAAGGACGTTGACATGCACATGTAGCTGACAGGGCAGAAAGAGAGCGACTACTCTGGCTCACAAAGAGCAAAAGACCTTGAAAGTCCCTGGCAAGTAAGTACACACATTCTTATACCTCACTACCACCTTTCCAGTGCAGACAGAGTTTGGCTTTCAAAGGCAAGTTTGAGCTTGCCCAGCTCCATATGATTAAATGCACTAAGACACAGGAAAACCTGCTGGATATCAAATGCTAGGTTTTAAAGAGCCACAATCTTAAAAATAAACCAGCCTTGATTCAAATGTATCAGCAAAAGCATTTTCAGAGGGCCCCTACTTTCCTGCTACTGAACCTCCTGCGAATAACATATCTGCAGTCCTGAAGTTCAGCATATTACTATATTTTGTCTTGGCGGTAGAAATAAGTCCACCTACTCAGCCAATTTCTTACTTATTCCATGCTGCTAGAACACTTCATCTTAAAGACAATTATAGTTTCTCTATACGTCATCATACATTTATGTACATTAACCTTGTGCTAAATTCGAAAGGCTAGAAACAACCACCTAAATCATGCTAATTAAGACAAATTATTGGAATGCTTTGAAGAACGCTGGGAAATGCATTTTGCTGCATACCACAATAATGAAAACAAAGCTCAATTCCACCACACTTATTAGCTTTCTTATTTCATCCTTTTATTTTCTCTGGTCTTTTCTGGTTTCCCAAATCTCCTCCCCTTTCTCAAGGATGCAATTTAAATTAATTGCCCCAGCAAGACCTCAAAACAAGTACATCCTCACTAGAAGCTGGCCATTCAGGAAAAGTTAATGGACCAAATTCATCCCCAGGTATAATACTTGAGTTCTGCAGAGCTACATCATAATGAATACAGCTCAGGTTTGAGAGATGTACGCTCCTTAATTTTCTGTCCTCTGCGATTCACTGGCATCACAAGTAGACTACCAAGAGGCAGGAGCCAGCCCACTGAGATGAAGACAACCCCCCACTGTCAGATTTGTTTCAGCTGGCTTCTTTATGACCTCTCGGTGAAGGAATTTGGTGGTGGGAAGAAGGCGAGAATACAGGAATGGTGCAATACCAGAAGGAGCAAGGCCCTACGGGTCTGTTTCCTCTGCTTCAGGGATTTATAAAAAATTGAGTTAACTCTGAATTTGCATGTGCAAATATCCCCAGTAACAAGGTTGTAACAGTAGGACCTTAGAAACACACATGGAGATGGGACCCACATTGATTCCATGTCTTCATGTTATTAAGAAAAAGGAAACAACCTCCTGCCCCCAGCCTGCCTGAACAGCCCAACACTCCCAAAACCCTAAATGAGGGGAAAGGAGCAGCATGGTGGGGCAATACACCTTTCTAAGCTTTACAGAGGGAATTATAAACAGTGTGGCTTAAAGGAAATAAAGAGGCTCTGCAAGGAATCAGTATGGGACTATCCATACCATGCTGAGCATGTAACAGAAATTAATTTTCTCCTAGAAAAGGACTCTTTAATTAGACCTATATGTCACCTTGTTCTCTTTGCCACATAATCACACTTGAAGTTGCTGCTCTGGAAGTGAACTCTTCCCAGGGCCTCTTTTTCTCAAATGAAAGGAGAAACCTCTATAAATTATCATCAGAAAGAAGGTAATGGATGCTGACTGCTCCCTAAAAGCCATTTTTGAGTTTTCTTTTCTGAGCAGAAGCTAAACAGTGTCTACTGATATTCATTAAGCAGTCAGCATCTCCTCTGAAGAGCTGACGTCAGTCTGCAGCCTAGGACCTGCAATTATCATCCCTTACCATTGAAGTGGATGGCTGCTTAGTTACAGCACGACGTGAAGTCTGAAAGGATCTGGCTGACACCAGCTGCCCTCCCTCAAAAAGTTTAAAGTGGGAGGTGAAAAATGGGAACTAGTCAAATCTAATAATTTTTGACCTTGTGAAAACTTTTATCGGGTCACATGTTTCTGCCTCCCAGCTCTCCCCCTCCGTGTGTATCTCTTCATTGCTTGCAGGAAGGAAAGTGAGTAATACAGTCAATTTAAAGTCAGTTCAGATAAGCATCTGAACTTCTGGATCTGTATCTAAACTCTAGACCTTAGGAGTATTTCAAAGCTGTACTCATCAACACACAATGAGAAAGCAAAGCTTTTCCTCTGGCTTTGTAAATCACCAGAAAAATCCCCAGCAAACTTCTTTGCCGTCGTGAACAGTGTCAGAATTGGAAAGGAGTTCCCAGAACTGGTCTGGTGGTGAAATGGCAAACAGGACAAGGTGTGTTGGTAGGACAGCTAAGGCAGCTTGTTCTGGGAGAGGGAGAACACCCAGTGTCAGACCCTAAGAACATTCTGTGCTGTTAGCTGTGCTCTACCTCAGCTGGACCTGTGAACCTGGCTAGACCCATGCATTTTCCAGATTTCAGAGCTAGCCTGCAAAGGGTGCAAGGGGGAGTTTGGCTGTGCTCAGCAGGGTGCAGAAAAAACATACGCCAAAAAACCCTCCACCCTCACCCTAAAACCTCTGATTCACTGAGTGCTGATGTTTATTAGCTTTTCCCCCCAGTTCTACAGAAAAGTCTACAGGTCCTTAAAACCTGATCTGACAAGGCAGACACCCCCTATGGAAGGCTACCCGAACATGGGTCATACAGTTGGACAAGAAATCGCAAGAACTTCTCACTGAAGGTAACGGGCAGGTGGGTGAGTGTGGCAACACCGAGTCAGAGCACAGAGGGACAGGTGATGCTGGAGAAGGGACAAAGTGAGGACTGTGAAGGTGACCATTTTCCCAAAGTTTCTGCCATTATGCAACCAGAGTCAGGAGCCTTAATCACTTGTGGCACAGGATAAAAACTTCACCCTCCATTTGTATGTGGATGGTATTCAGCCTGGCCTGTTAAATGAGCAAGTTGCACCAAAGCAGGCTGTAGCATTGAAAGATGACAAAATATATTGTTTTGTAACTGCTGGGGAGTGGGGGTTGGTGCTTTGTATGAGTACTAAATCAGAGGCTCATGATGACTTTTACCTTACACCTTGCATGATACCACCCATTCTTCTTTTGTGACACTTTCCACTAACAACTCACATTTGTTTGATGAATATCTAAACTCTATCAGACTTTCCTACTCTTGTTCCTTTCAAGCCATCTTACTAACATTTGGTTGCTATTAACTTCAATACATAATAGCCTAGTATTTGTATTCATTGCACTGAGCCATTCATCACGTATGCTTATTTTTCCTTTGTTTTTGAGACAAGTACAATTATCCAACTGCTGCAAGGACTTCATTACCTACCTAGTCTACATTTTTCACTATTAGGTAGGCATATATTTAAACCAAAGTACTGCTTAGTGCAGCGGGGTGGTGTCTCCTATTTTTCTCCGGATGCTCTTTCAGCAAACCCCACAAACAGCAAGAAGAGTATCACAAAATGCTGGAAACTTATACGGTAGAAATAAAGAAAACTAGTGATTGGTACCCACAGAGAAAAAGAGACCCAACTTCTAAGTTGTTTATATGCCTAATGCTGAAGGATTCTTGCTGGGATGATCAAAGATACCTGAGCAATGGAGGTGCCAAAGGATGTCTAATGCTTAAGAAATCCCTCTGGACATCTTATGGATGGTCCACAGTTTGATTATATTGTGTCAGACAGATCCCCAGTGTTTTATACTCAGTAGAGATGACATGAATCACTTAATTCTCCATTGAAATTCAGTATCTGCTAGATGGAAGGCAGGATATAGATTTTCTTTCAGGGCATTTCATGAAAAGAAATAAAGAACAACTCCATAAACCCCTGAAATTACGTGTGGAATGTAACAATGCGGAATGCAGGCTGACTAGGACAACTTCATTGCCAGGAACCATGCTACAGGACACTTAATGGCTTTGCTTTGACGGGACCTTAGCATCATGAGTGAACCCATGAAGAAACGTGGAAGGATGTAAGGACACACTGATTTTTCCAGTACTGTGGGAACCAGGGCAGTTTTCATCCAGATGGGTCTGAGAACTGAAATTAGTGAGACTAGGGATGAGTCATCCTCTCACATCCTGTTGAGCTTCAGAAGGTCACTTAATTAACCACGCAGTGAAAGAAAGGTCTTGCGGATGGGATTACTGCACACTAAGCAGTGGCTGCTCAGAGTACAGTTGCATGGGAGGCTCACTTTGGTACCAAGCAGGCCTAAAAGCTCCTCTCCCGTGTGCCCAACCCCGTCAAGAAGTTGCTTCTCAGGAGACCACATTGCTGAAAACGATCAGAGGAAGAGCAATTTCTTCTTTTTCTTGGCAGGTTATTTTTAGCCTGGATCATTTCAGTGACCTGCTTCACAGCACAGCCCTGTGTAAGGTTGTGCTGCCAAAAGGAAGGTGATGGTGAGCCACAGCTCAGAAGTGGGAACAGGCAAATGTTCTGCTAAGCTGCATCCTCATTTTC
This sequence comes from Buteo buteo, assembly GCF_964188355.1. Taxonomy (NCBI): domain Eukaryota; kingdom Metazoa; phylum Chordata; class Aves; order Accipitriformes; family Accipitridae; genus Buteo; species Buteo buteo. Next base: position 11,278,525 of record NC_134194.1, on the reverse strand, counting down.
TGCACATAGGAATGTGTCCTTCCCTTAGACACGGGTCACTTCCAGTTCTGCTTAGAAAGACTTGGCACAGTGAAAAGCAGTGGGAAGATGACAACCAGGTTGTGTTAATTCAGGTGTTCAGGCTGCTTCTCTGAATCAGAGATGGGCACATGACTAAGCTTCCTAGGATGATTTATGCTGTCTCAAAGGGTATTCTGTGGAGACAGGATATATAATAGACTAGGAGGAGGTTGAGTTCAGTGTTTTGTAGAGAGATCTCCTGTGTCACAATTTGTATTGTGCTTGAACACTGCTAAGGCATCTGAAAATAATTCAGGGAGTTGGGGAACTGCTGTGTCTGTCAGTTCCTGAAGAGTTGAGTCATGTAGCAGATCCAATCTCTGACTCGTATCAACAGCCTAAACAGATGAATTAGGCCAAGCTGATACTGAGCAGTTCCTGACGGGGCATCCAACCTGAAGATAACATGCTCATGAAAGCAGAGACATTTGTGCGGTTGCTTACTCCCGTATTTCTTGCACAGATCCCAGTGCGACGTAGCCTCCTTTTCAGGCTGCATTACACACAACTAGCCTACAAAGGGACCAGAGAGACAGAGCAGCTCGCAATGATGTGCGGTGTCGTCTGATCACAGAGACAGCAATCAGGCAGAAGACCATCCCTGAAGGGCTGTGCTGTCTTCCTCAATTTGCCCCAACCACTCACCACGCCACAGATATCTATGAGCTTTGTGGCTCACTGTAGCCTTGCGAGTGAGCCAAAGGGCTCCCTCTCCATAAAAGACACTTCTGTTTCACCCCAGAAGCTTGCCACGATGTAGTGCAAAGGGAAAGCTGAGCTCTGGATAAACTTTCTTTCCATTCCCTGGTGCCTAGGAAATGCCATAAATTGCTTTCGATGTGCTTGGAAGTGCAAGCACAAGAGTTGACTGCAAATCCATGAAACAAAAGGCTCAAAATCTTCTTGTGGCAAAACTCTTCAGATGGAACATTCAGAGTCTTTCTATGTCCCAATACCACCAGTACAATACCTACAGAGCATCCACGGATGCCAGTATAATAGCTTAGGGAGTCAAGCTGACCAGCAGGGAGCTTTGAAGACAAACTGGTGACACTTGGCCTGTTCATTCTACTAGCAGAAGGCTACTGGCAAGATAAGACTGAATAAAAATGGCTGAGCCAAGTGAGCTGTGAGGGCCAGAGGGTGCCTCCAAGTTGCATTCCCTATCCCAGGGAGATCTACAGTCCCTCCGCAATTCTTTGAGGCAAAAGACCTTCCAAGTATTGTCCTAAACCTCTAGGTTTTCAGATTTTAGAGCTTCTCTTCTCCCTTGTCACTGGAGTCACAAAGATGATGAAACTGTTGTAGTCTTTCAGTTGCTATTCCTCCCCATTTATCCTTTAATTTACAGCTTTCTCCACTTACATTCTTATTTCAATCACTTTTTTATCCTTCCAGCTTCAGAATGTTTTGCAGATTTTAAATCTTTTCTTTTTATTTGATCAGCGTCTCCCTATTCTATATTTGTGCTTGCAAACAGACACCTGCGCGCACACCCACACTGACTGACTCAATCTTGTTTTTGTTTTCTGGGTTCGTTTTGCACTTTCATTTGTCTCTTGCCCTTCTTCACTCCCTTTTCATTTATCCTCTTTATTGCTGGAGACTTAATTGTGTTGCTTATTTAGTATGTGACTCCTACCTGGTATCTCAGATTCTCCTCTCTCTCAAAGGCTTGTTTATCTCTACACATTTCACTTTATTCCTTTTTTCTCCCTCTCTGTGATGCAAGTACAGTGACTTCTCCACTTCATTATTTTCTCCCCATTTCTGTATTGTTTCATATTTCTGAGGACACACCACATTGATGTCCCTTCTTGCTAGAATAAGCACAGAACAACCTGTCCTAACAACACATTAGAAATTTCATGAAGACAATAATTTTATTGGTATTTACAGCATTTTATCTGTGTCTCTTTGTGATGCTCAGCACTAGGATGTAGGAAGACGGGACATCAAGCTGTGACACTTGCAGTACTATTGCATTCATTTTCAGTAGTCCTTGCAGGATAAGAGCAGTTGATATTAAAATGTCCCATTCACTTATACTTGCCGTTCAGCTGCATAGCAACTGCAGACTACCTTTTTCAGACTTATTGAACTATTTTAAGTTCAATTGCTTGTTCTCCCGACTCAGACCTCAGGGTAAGTCTGAGCTACCTTTCACACAGGATGTACAAATGAACCTCATTGCTTGCACTCATCCTGACCCAGACATCATGCAGCTTTTTACCAGGAAATTATTTTAGTTACTGAGATATAAACTTGTATATTTGTGCCTTGTGTCTGACAGGTTTTCAGGCTAATTTAGTTCTCATCTTGCTTTCATATCCCAAAGTTTTATCATATGCGTATCCTTGTCGCCTAACTTTGGTGGCAGAAGCTACCTGCAGGTTGATTTACCAGCTTGAAGAATGGCTTCTAGCAGGGAAAGCACAGGCCTCTAGTGATGATTTCCCAATATGCTAGCAAAGTAAATCTTTAAAAAGTGAGAGGGAAGGACAGCAGGAGGCTTGTTTATCGTCTTTGAGGGCTGAAGTAAGATAAACCTTTTCTCAAACCCTGCAGCAGGAACTCCAAGTGTGGTTAAGAGGAGGTCTGGGAGCAAAGCTGCAATAGCTTCTGAACACCATCAAGAACAGGATCTGCTCCTTGTCGCTGGATGGCTGTACTGAAGAGACCATATGTATCTGTGCACATGTATCATTTAAGTTTAAATTAGTCACCATATTCTCATTTCACTGAATACAAGGGCATTTAAGCTGACATCTCAGAATAGCTGGCACTCAGGCTTGACATCACAGAACTAGACTTCTCTACAGGTTTATTTGTGGAATAAGTGTTTGCTCTCTAACCTCAGTGACTGCCTGTACAGTTAGTTTCAAAATTCAACAGGATGAGAGTATAGATTAGTGATAGAACTGAGGCTGAAGAATATTTGCATGTAATTTTGACTTGTGAAGAATCTGCATGGGTATTGCAGAATGCAAAGACATGAAGAAAACCTAAAACTGGTTTGGAAACACTGATGTGCCAATATTAATTCTTAGCTCATATGAATGGCATCTATTAAAGACCATTTCCCATACTGAAGTGCAAATCTACAATCAGAAACAAACCCAACCTAGATTGCTCAGCTCTCCCTCAGAAATCAAGTGTCCACCCCAAGAAGTAACTGTTTGTACCTGATCAGTGTCTAGAAACCTGAAAACATCCACGCTGGGTGGATGTTGAAAGGAAAAGCGAACATCTTTCCACCTGTGCAGTTGAAAATCATTAAAATTATGTGTAATGGATTTATATGCGATGCTGAGAACTGTCACCTACTTCTGTTTTGCATTGCCAGTTTGAAGGCAGCATAATTAGACTATTCTTACTGGTAAGTCACCACTATATTAGAAAAGTGCTGAAGATAAACAGAGCTTTTACCTTGTCAAAAGCCACCAGGAGGTATCACAGGCTGGTGAAACACTAACCATGCATCAGGATGCACTGTGGAGCAGGTTACATGGTTCTTACATCAGTTCAGATCCCAGTGAAGTGCTGTAAGGATCATGTGCTACGCACACTTGCTTTATTTTGCATTTCTACCTTTGTACCAAGCACCTGAACAGGTCATTTACAAAATGGTTGTCTTTTTTTAGTGACAACTGGGTAGTATCTATTAAAGTGTATCAAAGGTTTCAACCTCCATTTTGCTGTCAACTGTTGGGTTTCTTATCTTTTTGGTAAGATACCTTTTTCCTCGTTAGATGTTATTTTCCTGCTTATCCTCTTACTACTAATACCCTTAATCAATTGTGTTGTTTCTTTTTTCCTTGCTTAATGGACCAGAATTATGGTTTTGTCTTTTTAGTGCTGTCCTTTCCTATTTGTACCATTCTTGTATATTTAATCCTTTAGCCAAATTCCCATTTCTTCTTCTGAGTTTGACAATTGATGAAACTAGGATCTAGTTAATATGGGTCACATCCTATTCTTCTCATCTGAGGGGACACCAAACTACAGAATTTCTTTTGAAGGAGGCTGTGCTCAACAGCTGCCTTTACCAGCTGCTGGTTTAAGCCACTAAGCTCTAATAATCTCCCTGATGCTAGAACTTCATATCTCCTTGCATTTCTTCTAAGGAGCTCACTGAACCACAAAGACATTTAGCTCCGCTGGGATCAAATCATTTTTGCCCACCTGTTTTCAGAGTGGAAACAGAGGTGATCTGAGCAGAGAGAAAATTGTGCCTGAAACCTGGTACAAATAAAAGCCTAACTGGAAACACGGGGGAGAGGTAGGATGGGAGCAGAAATAGGGCTGCAGTGGGTATGGGTGGAAGGAGTGGGGAGTGAGGCAGAGTCTGTTCTTGCTGTGCAGCAGCACTGTCCTGCTGGAAGCAGAGCCTTGAGCTCCCTCCATCTCTGCTTTGCAGGAGAAGGAGTCACCTTTTCCTGTGTCATTGTGGTAGCCATTCAAGCATTACCAAAATATATAAAGTTGAAAGGACGGTCTCCCTACTCTCCCTGTCACAGCACACAGATTCTCTCTCCCAGCTTTCAGAAACGTAAGAATGAGTGTGGCTCATCTCATTAAGGTGGGTGTCCAAACCAAGTACCTCCAGAAGGTCATTCCCCCATTTGGCTTCACTAACCACAGCAGGAAGCTAGAGCACTGTATTACAATGGGTGCCAAATTACTGGCTAAAATTAGGTTGGAGAAATCTCAGTCAGTGCAATGGTTGCTGAGGAAGAAGGAACAGAGCTAAGTTGGAGGAAGGGTGATGCAGAGCCAAAGCAGTGCTGGATGCAGGAAGCGCAGATATTGTTAAATGCAGTCATTTTGACTCTGTATCTGGATTTACTCACAAGTGCTAGTTTTTATATGCATATAGTATACAAAGATTTTAATTTTTAAGCAGATGCTGTTTACAAAAATATTGGTGCAAGGAGTCTTTGCTTGAGGTTACGCTTCTGTAGTGTGGCCTCTGATTTTCTTATGATTACATTTTATGATCTAATTTTTATTTAACAGTCCGTTACATGAGCATTGCATATGAAGATGGTAGTGCACAGATTTTGATAGTAAATCCTATTTTCTTGGATATCCTTCCTTAGTCTCCTCATTCTTTTCAAAATTAATTCCTCCCCAAAGGGAAGATGAGAAAGACCAGTCCTCTTGCCAAAAAGAATCCTCTCTTATCTCTAAATCACTAAGTGTTCTTTGATTAACAAAATTGTTAATGCTAATGACCGATAGTGACTTCTTAATTGCAATAACAAAAATAGTCCAGAAACATTTAGATTTGGGCTGCTGTTAATGTTACATTGTATCTTAAAAAAAAAAACACCACAGAAAATCTGTTCTTAAAAGAAAATCTATTCTGTTCCAAGAAAGAATGATTTCTCTTTCTTTAGCAGGAAGATTCAGAGCATTTTGCAGCTCACAAACATTATATCAGCCCATGAAACAAACCAGCTGATCGGATGAGGTGACTGACCCATGTCCCTCCTGGTATCGACTCAGCTGTCCTGAGAGCAACAAACTCCTCCGGATGAGGACACTGAAGCTGTCATTAGTGCCAGCTAATGTTCTGCCCAACATTACTTTAACCAGCACATCTGATCTGGACAACAAAGAGGCCTCTTCCTTATTCAGCCTCTCCCTGCAGAGAAGCATCCTGGGTTGTATCGGCTGGCATGGGTGCAGCTTGGGGAACAATGTTTGTTCATTTATTGCTTATTACAAAGCAGCAGGGGGAAGTCAGATTTTAAGCCCAATAAACAGGTTGGCAGATTCCCTGTAAATCTGCTATGTTTTATTGCTGGCATAAAATGCAAATAACCCCAAGTACATTATGGAACAGGCCTGTTTTTTTGCAGTAAGCACAGTATTTCCTGTCTTAACAGGAACCTGCTTCAAATGTGATTCTGGCCATAAAATTGAGTCTGAGAACAGCTTTGTGGTATACACTCCGTGCATGTCTCCTGAGCAGCTCTATTTTTTCACTTTAATGGGAAAGTTAGGTCTTAAGGCTGTCTAATACAGCTGCAAAGCTATATTCCAATCTGTCTCATGCAAACATTAGCAAGCCCTGCCAGGCAGGGTCTGATTCCTGGATCTTTCATGTTGAAGATGAACACCACAAAGCCAATAGCACAGCTTGACTTCCCTGCTCCAGGATGTAAAATGCAGCCCCAGCCACATGAGAACTTTCTCTTGCCCTTGTTAGCCATGGCGTGAAAGTTGCTGAGAGCTATCTCAATCTAAGATCTCCCTTTGCAGGAGAACCAGGTTTTAGGGAAAACAATTCTGAAAGCCAAGGATGCTCAGGACTTCATCTTCAGTTTGCTCTGTCTTTATGTTTTAATGGCTGCTTCACATTGGAGAGGACAGGACAGTCCTTCGTGATCAACACAGGAAAACAAGCTGCATTGAGATTCTGTACAGCTCACAGTTTGCTCTGCTCACATCTGAACTTTGCAGAAATTGAACAGATTCTATAGAAAACAGATTCTCTACAGGATTCACTTGGGAAAGCAACAAAACCAACACTACCTTTGGGAACCCTTGTCTAGTTTTTAAGAGTTTTGAATTCAGGGCCAAGCCATTCTGGACCTGGTAATGGTTCCCACTTAAGAGTCTGGGACATGCCTCCATCTAAGCCTCCTAAGGCTTTCTCAGTGTTTGAGGAGATTCAGGTTTGCTGGCCATTAACCCCCTCTCCACTTCAAACCTGAAAGCTATACCATCCCAGAGAAGCTTTGCAGAACACGACTTTAGAGCTGACACACAGATAACCTTTGGGTACTCACACAGGGTGGCATTCATTTTTACCTATATGAAACCTAGTATCTCATTCATCTGAGCTAGTGGGACAGACTCCCCATAGTGATTATGAGGAGAGGCAAGCACTTCCAGAGGGTTAATCACCCTTGGACATTGATTATAGCCTGGAAAAGATCACTTTCCCCAGGTACTGGTGACCACAGAAAGCAGTTGCGTGACAAGTACAGACTCAATGCCTCAAGTTTTGGTCCTGCCAGTGAAGTTAAGTAAACAAAGCCCACTATAACACCATTTTTAAAAACTGCAGTCATCTAAAAATGCAGACACATTACAAGACTTTTCTTAAGTGGTAATTTATTTATTTTTTTTTCTCCTAAGAAAAAGCAGCTTAGGGATTTCAACAGTCCCCAGTTGTGTCTGAGCATCCTTACACTCATGGCTGTCTTCTCAAATCTAGCCCTTAAGCTTTCAAAGTGCTCTTATTTTTATCCCAGAAATAAGAGAAAGAGGGAGATTTACTGGGTTAAACCTTTAATACCTAGATAAAGGACTCTTTTCCCCCTTTCTTTCTTAACCCTTAATACTTTCTTCCCATTGTTCTCTCCTTCTGCTCATCAGTCCAAGTGGCAGGCATTTAATCCTGCCTCTGTTTGCTTTGTGGGGTGAGCTGCTTTTGCCCTTTTACTTTTGCGAGCACCTTTGTTTTCCAGGAGTTGGGGTATTTGTTTTTAACGTCGTTCTCTGCAGACATCAAAAGCAGTTTGAATTCTGTCCTGCCCAATTACTGCTCCTTTCCTTTCAGATGGCAAAAGGTCCAGGCCATCAGCCCACCCAGTGCTGCTCGGAGAAATGCCCTGCAGCTGGAGAGGAGAGCCCGGGGAACCTCACAGCATTGCCTATCTGCATGTATACACACTTGCAGAGCATCCTTCAACGCCGTGACTCAGTGGTACAGCCATCATTTCCCCCTATTTCAGAGAAGACAGGAGAAAGCACAGAATAAATTGCCAACACTGAAGTGAAAAATGTTTTTGAGGCAGCTAATAGGTCCAAGTCTACACTTACACATTTGCTACCTCCGTGTTGTGCATCTGTTTGCACTCAGACGGTTATTCCTAATAACACTTTGCCCATTACTTCTTGAAGGTAATATTTTTAACCAAATCAACCTTAAGACTATATATTTTGCATGCCTGCAGGTTGCAGAGAGGAAGAGAGGACTGAAAAAAAAGCAATGAAATCACTCTATGTACAGAGCATTGCTGCTCCAGCTGCTCAAGCACAAGGAGTTCCCAAAGCAGCTTCTGGCTGGCAGAGTTTCCCATGCAGGGCAGCGCACTAGGAACAGACAAACAGGACAAACATAGCCACTTTGTGGATCTCTGGGGGTTTAAGCCAGATATAGCCCTTGGAAATACAAAGTAGGGATTTTATTTTTTTGTGTGTGTCTGCATCTCAATTCCATGGTTAGACAAGCATGCCCCTATAGAAGCTGGGCATTAAAGATGTTTCTTTGCCATAATAGAAAACCCTTGATCAGCTCTGCTGTGAACATAAAACAAATCTGGGAAGGAAACAGGACAATGCTGTGACTGGCAAGGCTAAATCTTAGCTACATAATGAGGCAGTGATGTAGGACGGTACCTAGACCTGATCCATCAAAGTCCCAGGTACAGGAGCCCAGTGGGTGATACAGAGGCAGCCACAGCTGGACATGAAACCTCCGGGGAGCTCTGGAGTTCAGCTGAAATCCAGCCTAGCTGTATGTTAGCATGAGAAAACTGGGGAGAAAAGCTAAATTTAAGAGTGGGATTAGACCTATCCTTAACTGCACTTGCACTTTTGAGGCAGGAACACCTACTGTGCATTTACACAGAAATGAGAACTGCAACATAACTAGGGGCAGAGAAATGCCCTGGAAATCAACAGTAAAATCTGTCATAGGTCTGTGCCAGCAAAGCAAGCACTGGGTTCCCCAAAGGCTGCCTGCTCCCAAAGGAGAGGCTGACTATCTGGGGCCTACTGCTTACGTGGTTTTTTTTTGGTTTTTTTTTTTTTTTTTTTTTTTTTTACAACCACACTACTTTTATCCCTCTCCTCATTTTATTTTTAAATAGCTGCTGCCTCTGCTTGGTGCTGTCAAAGCATAATGGTTATTTAAAGAGCTCCATGAAAATAATCACCCAAAAAGTGTGCAAATGTGCTAAACTATTCCTCCGAACACCTGCAAACTGTTACATTTTACAGGGCTAACAAGTCAGTCTCAAAATAGGATTAGGCATTTATGTGTCTTGGATTAGCACCTGCACCAAGCCACTGACAAGGATAAAGCAGCAGCTCTTGACCTTCATGTTTTGGGGCAGAGACACGTGAGCACCTGCAGTGGAGAAGGAAAAGGAATAGGGATAGGCAAGAATAAAACATTATTCCTTTAGTGCAGCAGAGACCAAGTAATGCACTGCGTGGGGTTTTCCCCTCCAGAAGCTTCTGTGAGCCAAGCACTGACATGGGGAAACACCAAACAGACCTCAGATCCATTTTACCTTGGCAAGTAGTATGCACGGCCACATGTTCCTGTTTAATTGTCCCAAGCACTTCAGGCATTTTAGTGACTTGGGTAGTTTGAAAGTGATTCAATACAGAAATTAATCATTAGGATGTCTTCTAGTAGTAAGGGGGAATGCTGCCCTCCATATCCAGCTCAGCTTGACTAAGCTATCTGGCCTAATTGCCTCCACCCTTCCATTACTGAATAGAGTTAAATCCAGTTGGCAGCTGGTCATGAGTGGTGCTCCCCAGGGCTCAGTATTGGGGCCAGTTCTAATATCTTTATCGATGATCTGGACGAGGGGATTGAGTGCACCCTCAGTAAGTTTGCAGACAACACCAAGTTGGGCGGGAGTGTTGGTCTGCTGGAGGGTAGGAAGGCTCTACAGAGGGGTCTGGACAGGCTGGATCCATGGGCTGAGGCCAATTGTAGGAGGTTCAACAAGGCCAAGCGCCGGGTCCTGCACTTGGGTCACAACAACCCCATGCAGCGCTACAGGCCTGGGGAAGAGGGGCTGGAAAGCTGCCCGGCAGAGAAAGACCTGGGGGTGTTGGTCAACAGCCGGCTGAGTACGAGCCAGCAGTGTGCCCAGGTGGCCAAGAAGGCCGATGGCATCCTGGCCTGTATCAGAAATGGTGTGGCCAGCAGGAGCAGGGAGGTGATTGTCCCCCTGTACTCGGCACTGGTGAGGCTGCACCTCGAGTCCTGTGTTCAGTTTTGGGCCCCTCATTCCAAGAAAGGCACTGAGGTGCTGGAGCGTGTCGAGAAGAGCAACGAAGCTGGTGAAGGGTCTAGAGCACAAGTCTGATGAGGAGCGGCTGAGGGAACTGGGGTTGTTTAGCCTGGAGAAAAGGTGGCTGAGGGGAGACCTTATCGCTCTCTACAAACAACTACCTGAAAGGAGGTTGTAGCGAGGTGGGTGTTGGTCTCTTCTCCCAATTAACAAGTTGTGCCAGGGGAGGTTTAGATCGGAGATTAGAAAAAAGTTTTTCACTGACAGGGTTGTCAAGCACTGGAGCAGGCTGCTCAGAGAAGTGGTTGAGTCACCATCTCCAGAGGTATTTAAAAGAGTGTACATGTGGCACTTAGGAACATGATTTAGTGGTGGACTTGGCAGTGCTATGTTAACAGTTGGACTCGATCTTAAGGGTCTTTTCCAAACTAAATGATTCTATGATTCTAAAATACATGGGATTGCCCCCTGTAGAAACATTTTTCTCTCTATTGACTAAAGAGGGAGCTGGTATCTCCTGCACCCACCCCCAGGCTTCAATGGCTGCAGCTGCATGAGATGAATCCTCCTCCCATCCCACTGCAGCACATACCCACAGGAATGGCTTTAATTGCCTCCTACTGGGATAACAGCTACCACTACAAAACTCAGCTAATCAGTGGAAGGCCTATTTCTTCGCTTTAAAGTAGTTACGTATTTCTCAGAGAACTTGTTTAAATTAGTCACTAGAGATATTATGGGTGATACTGTAAAAGCCTGATGGAAGAGGACTCTATGCTTTACTGAAAAAAGTGCCTGTAGACCCAAATCAGATATTTCATCCTTACCACTAAGTGACAAGATGTATATTTTTCTCCTCATAGAGCACACTGTGTTTGACAGGCACAGCAGGCCAGAGAGTTGCTCTGCTGGGAAAGAACTGGGGAGCAATAGCAGATCACATTAAAACAATAATGTTGCACTATGGTAAGAAAGACCAACCTCAAACAGGGATACGTGGATCAAAAGAGCCTGTGAGAACTTTGAACTATTTCTATTCACTCCTGGAAAAGCTGTAGCTGGAGTCATGTCTGCTTGCATGGTTTTGAATGCTAGACTTAAGAAATAGATCAAGTGGAGAGAGTGCAGAAGCAAACAAGTACAGCCTAAAGTCTAGAAAAGTCTGATCTTGAACAAAAACCTAATGTTCATAAAGGAGAAAACTGAGAGAATATTACAATCTTCAAATATTGAAGAGAGCTGCAATGACAAAGGAATAGTTTATTTGTATTTGTGCTGGCTAAGCCAAGAATTGTCTTAAATCACTGCAGGATGTTCTAGGTTAGGCATTAGAAAAAGCTTTCAATAGGTAGTAAAGCTGCAGAGAAGACTTCCTGCAGAGACTGTGAAGGATTCATTGCTGAACGACCTTCAGCACAGGCAAACAGAAATCTGCCAGGTGTGACAGAGGTATAACTGATCCTGCTTTGAGACAGGAGGATGGATTATGTAAAAATTTCAGAGTCTTTTCAGTCCTAACTGTGTGATTATCAGATTCAACAATGCAAATTTTAGGTGAATACATGTTTCTATTATCTATCTGGGTTTTTCTTCCCCCTCTGAGGCTTTTGCATCCTTACAGACCTTTTAATCTTTATCCCTGACCTTCCTTCTTTTTAAAATTCTCTGCCCAAACTGGTTGATTGCTGTTCTCCTCCTAGAAAAATTCAGCTTCTTTAGCATGGTTCAGGTCTAAATTGCAGTTCAGGACCCTACAATTAGTCACAGTAATTCACTCCCTGCAAGCAAAGCAAATCCTTACTCAACCTCACGATGGTCCTCTGCCTTGCAGTCTAGCCAGGCAAGGGCTCCATCTCTTCGTGTTTGCCTCCCACACTGTCACCCACACAGAGCTGCTTTTAACATTGTGAGATACAAGAAGCAACGATTGGCTGAAACCCTGGCAAACCTGCTCTTGTTTCTGAACCGTATATATCAGACTAACCCTTCCCTTCCTCCATGGCTCCGCTGCGATTCACTGACCTTGTCCTGGCGCCTGTCAATTGCAAGATAGGATTTAGATAATTTTATGTATCTGAATAGCAGAAATTGAGCTTGAAGCCCAGACAACATTGCTTTTACTCATGTGTTTGTGCAAATCTCTCTGCTGTACCCTGGAAGCAATCTCAGCCTGCTTCATAGTGCAAAGATGATACACATTTAATCTTGTAGCTTATTACATTTTCACTAGAAATAGTGCCGTTGCTATCAACAGACACTGTTAAAGTATTATTTTTTTAATATATTTTCCTCTGGCCCTTTATTATGTGGCCTAGAAGGTCAGATTCATTTTCTTCAGCTCTTTACGGACTCAGTGTAGGGGCACATCACATTTTTGCCCAGGCGGGAATGTCCTCCTACCCATGACCACGCAGCTTCCTCAATTACCTTGGGCAGCAAGGCTGCCTGGGCTGCCCACAGGATACCTCATATATCTATCCCTAAATTGCCCCTACTTTTAGTTTACTGTCCACACTGCTTCTGAGTTCAGTTCTTAGCCATTGCCCTTTCTGGAGTAGTTGGCATCACCAAATTTGCCATGTGCTTTGTTAGCTGGTTTGCCTGAGTAGTGACCAGCTCTCATTCAATACTGTCTCTGGGATCAGTCAATGAGACATTTAATGTTGTCTTTTGCTTCCTCACATTTAATAGCAAGTAAAAGTTCTCTTCCTCAGTTACCTGCCAATGAACATGACTAAGTCTACCAGATAAAAATTAAAAGAAAGTGTGAATATCCTTCCAAACTGTATGCAGTCAGTGAACACTTCTGCAAACAACGCATCTATTGCTTGTGCAGACACTTATGATTCAAGCCCGTTAGTATCAGCAGAAAGGCTCGTCTTGAATCAGGTCTTCAATGTGAAGGTTCACAAACTACCAGATTTTATATGCTGAGATATCTACAAATACTTTTAAGGCATGTTTTCCCAGTTCTTCATAGTAATGCGTCTCAGATACTGTATACTCTGTATATTTTAGAGGAGCTCAGACATATTGGGCTACATCTGCTGGTTTATTTTTAGGAAGACAAGCTCTGATAGGTTTGCTTAGAAACAGCACATGAAGAACTATGTGAACTTTGCAAACAGCAGAATATTTCAAGTTCTGGGCCTACGAACCCTGACAGCACTCTTTCAAATAAATTACTTGTTGTAAAACTCATGCTGACCTCTTCTCCCTGAAGGCTGAAATCCAAAAGTCATCCCAGTGTGGTGAAAGGTCTATCTTAAACCAATTTAAGCCTCCAGGAAATAGAGAATTAAGGCTGACACCAACTTTTCTTTCCGTCTTTGCCTGTGACAGTACCATGATGATATTTGCACCTAGCAGAAGAACACAGTGGTCATATTAAGAAGGACTCGACTGTTCTGAATGCCACAAACACATACATCATGAAAGAAACAGTTCAGTGCAAACATATCTTGCTATCAGTTTTGTCTCAGCAGGTTAATAGAGAATACAGAAGCTGATAGGATTTTGAAAGCAGCTTAAGCAGTAGGTACCCAATTCCCACCACAACTGGAGCTGGAGGCCTAACTCTTAAACTCTGATCTTGCAAGAGCTTATGTATGTGCTTGCCTTTAAGGGCTGCATATAGAGCCAACAACTTAGCAATGTATTAGAGCATGTATCATAGCCAGACAGCCCTGAAAATTCAAGCTGCTAGCTTTACTAGTTTGTTGTAATACAGCCTGCCTGTAAAACATTTGACTACAAGCCTGTGAACAAAGATGAACTGCACTTGGTTGGAACTTAACTTTGCTTATTCAGAGATTAAGCCCTGTTGTCAACTTGTAAAATCTATATTGCAAAAGCATTGATAAAGAAAGCTTCCCTCTTCCACACAGCAGTTTTGTCAATCCATCTCTACTTTAGCCAGATAAATCATGTTACACAGGGAGAAGGCAAATCTGCCCAACTTCAGAACAAATCCAGCTAGATTTTCAAGATTGCCAAAGTGCTTTGAAGATGGAGGAGCTGGACTGTGAAAAGTAACATTTATTCCTCTCTGAAAAAAAAATTAGAAATCAACAGTATGCAAGGGGCCTTGTGAATGCAAGATGACAAGGAGCCATTGGCCTATTCTCACATACATCTTTGAATGTATCTTACACTGAAGAGCTGAAAGGACCTCAGAGGAGACACCTGCCTTTGGGCATCTGTGGGACTAATCAAGAAAACATTGTTTTGGCAGCAGTGTAGGTCTAATTGTACAGGGTGATTCTAGTAGCATGTTTTCATCTAGCATAATAAACTAGTTTTCACTTTAATGGCTGAGCTGCTAGCAAATTACAGTTCCTTTTTGAGCTGAACTGACCTAATTAGTTTTTGTTTTGTGCTGCTACTGAATAAGCACACACAAAGGATGCTTTCCCCTCCTGCTTGAATAAATCAGAATTTAAACATATATATCCAGGAGGCCCAATATGTCTTGTCCTGTCTTGCTGAAGTATAAATGCAATGGCTCTACAGTTGCCCACACTTGCCTTTTAACAGAATAGCTTCTCCAAGCCTGGCAGCTTGAAAATGTGAAGTTTTCTAACACTATCTGTTGGTAAGCATGACTCCAGAGCTGCTTTAGGGCTCAGAGGCAGGTACCCATGGTGCCAGCTGGGCAGCATCTTTCTTGGGGAAGGAGGTCTCTAGCCCCATCTTTTGGCAAACCTGAATTTCACATCATCTTTCTCCCTCCCAGTTCATCCAGTAAGAAGTTGGGACCCACCCTGCAAAGCTGCATAGGGGAACTGAAGTGGGAGGCTAGAACAGACCCTCGTATTGCACCAGGTGGTATTTTCCAGAGGAAGGACTGGGCTTAAGCCGTTTTCTCTACAGACTATTGCTGTAGGGAGGCTTCATTACTGAAATGTAGCCCAGAGAGAGCTCTTTGCTGTTGCCTTCTGGAAATCCAGCAAGACCTTTCCTAGCCAGCTACTCCCTATAGCCTAACATGTCTGTGCTTTGTGTAGCTTATTTACTGAGATACCAGTACAAAACCTGGTGTGAGAGCAGTTAGCTGCAATCTGGATGTTCTTTGTAGCAGCATAACGAGTTACAGCAATAAAACGATTTTGTGTTATGGCATACTTGTGCATGTATCACTTTCTTATACCAGCACTGTTAGTGGGACAAATTGTGTGAGAAGATGCAGTTTAATGCCCAGATGGTGTCATTATTAAGTTCTCATTAGCTCTGCTTCAAAGCACTCCAGATTGAGGGAAAGGTGCAACGTGGAATGCAGCAGGTACAATATTGGTTCCCTTGTGCTGGGGACTAAAGACTGAATATAGTTATTTGTGGCAGGGAGGGATCAAGAGGTTGCAATGAGTGCAGGGAGGCTGGTGCTTAGCTGATATTAGGGGGGAAGGAGAGCTGAGAATATATTCAGAGCAGGTTTAGCTCTGGCACAAGGAAAGGCATGATGGAGGCAGGTATATATGGTCAGCCCTGTTTCTAGGAGGAGGTAGGTATATATTAATGTCCCAGTTTGGTCTGCCCACATTATCTCTCTGCTGCAAACTGGCTACAAGAGCAGGAGGGAAGATTATTGCTCACCCACATCTCCTGCCTCTGTGTGAGTTTGCTGAGGGCAAGCTTGTGAAGGATTAAGGTAATATACAGAAAAGACAGAGTGTACAGAAAAGGTGTGGGACAACCATCTCTCACAGCACCTGAAGCCATCACCAAGCCCCAGCTCTGCCAGGCAAGCAGGCGATTAGCTTATCTGGGCTGGGGCAGGGGTGATCTTGTCTCAGACATAGCTGCCAAGCAGCTAGCTGGGGAGGAAAAAAATTGCTGATGCTTAGAGTGAGCGCCCAGGACAACTTTCCCAGCCAGGCTTGAAACTAAGCCAGTGTGTCAGATAAAGTGACCAGCTGGGAAGCAAAACAAGGAAAAAATAACAGAACTATCCCTATCAGGAGAGAGAACAGTGGGCAGCTCTTGTTTCTGCTGCTTTTAATAATGCATGGAGATAGCTAACAAATCTACCATTTTCACACCACTAATTGCAGAAATGTTTGCCACCTCCCCAGGGCATTTCTCACACTATCCTGACAGTTTATTATTTTTCCTTCCCCATGCCCCTTCTCTTTTCCCTCTCCTTTTCCATGAGGGTTTTTAAAATGGCAGTCACTCACTGATTCAAAGACTGAAGGATTAACCACCACTGAAAAGGTTTTAAATACTGAAATGGTGTACACTGTCCACCAGTGCAATCTAATGATATGAAAAGGTTTTATGTAATTATTCAATGAGGACTTGTACAGCACCTTTTCTGCATAAAAACAAATACCTATTAAGTTCAAATATTCAGCAAAACCTCTTGGTTCTGCTATAAGATCTCAAATCTCAAATATTGCTTGACAGAAAGAAATCACCTCAGGGTTTTCAGGGTTTCACTGCCTCTCTCTGAAAAAAACGTACCACCTTATCAAAACTCCTAAGCATCATTGAATACAACAGCTTTGCAGCTACTGTCTGCTTATCACTTGGAAATAAGACTTTGCTGCAAAGGCTTATTGATTTGGGGAGAAAAAGACAGTAAAAATGTAAAATACAGTTCCAGAAAACTATCATGCTGATGTAATGTTTTAGGAGCAGAAGTGAAAGGGGCTGCTGATACAGAAAAAAAGAGGGGTTTGTTTTGTGATCTGTAAGTACACAACATGATTAAGGAGAAATCACGAGAAAGAAATCTGCGTGCAGACACCTTTACTGGCCAGACATATGCTAAAGCCAGTACCTGTTTCACCCTCTCACTTTGTTAATCTACATGTCCAATGACTAATATAACAAGGTAGGGTTGCTTCATTTAGCAGATAGAAGCAGAACAAAACTGGCAAAACCACAGACAGTCAATGTTCAATTGCTCTAGGTGAGGAAATGGCCTCTTCGAGGCCAGAGGAGACTGAAATAGCTGAAACCTTACATTTACTGCATGATGTCCCTCGGATCTTGAGGAATCTATATATGGTGATCTGAGGGCATGATTAAATTATCAGGTGTATCTAATAATGTATATGTGTAGCTGCTTTAGGAAAAGAGCTAGTAAATCAATGAAGTGCTGATATAAAGCCCCATTGGAGTGAACAGGAAAATTGCCATCGACTTTGCACCAGATCTTGGAATAAAGCTGAATTAAAAGCCACAAAGAAAGGATGAGCAGCAACAGAACCATCTCTGAAACAAGCAGCAGAGTTTCAGAGTAAAACCTGCATGTCTCGAAAACAGCTATTTTTTCAGTTCAAACAATTTTCTCATAGGGCTCCCGGGGCATTACCCCACCCAGTACAACCCAGCTGTTTGGCTTTGCTGGGCAAAAATGAGATAATACCTATATGAGATTCTCCCACTCCAGACAATGCTCTTCACTGTTATGCCAATGCAACAGAACACCTCCCAAAGGCATGTCCCTCCAACTGTGCTGGGGTGCAATGCTGCTTATGGGTGATATTCTTACTATTTAAGACTCTGATGAGTCCAAGCTGCTTTGAGCATTTCTCAAAAGGAGCCAAAAGGCACTCAGGGTCTGTCAGTGTCCAGCAGCTGAACAAGTCTTTCCTGTGGACCCTGAACTCCAGCTTCTCCTCCAACAAATAGATTATAAAATGAGCAACCTCAAGCTGGTCCCTGTGTGCTGCTCTGCACCTCCTGGAGCCCAGGGTAACTGGGCACACCGAGTCCAAAGGAGCTTTAAAATACATTTATATCCCTTGGTCCAGCTCCAGGGATGTGAACATGCAAGTCTGAGGGTCCCTGGGATGTCACTGAACCTGGAAGGACAGTGGGTTTCACTGAAGGATGTCCACCCTGACTTGTTCTGCTCTCACCTCTGATGCTGCTGCCATCTATCTTTCCCTGCAAGTGACACCTGAAAAGAACTCCTCAGGGAAGTACCAGACTAACTCATACTTTAAAGGACTTGATTTAAGTAGGGCTATGTCAGAGATGCAGCAAGTACTTTACATTAGCAGGGGACTGACGCAAGTAAAGAAGAACCAGGCCTTATGCCACTGGACATGTTTAGTGGTCTTCTGTTGTATCAAATGCTTAAGCATAAAAGGTTGTCTTTGATTCAAGAAATAAGGACAGTTCAAGAAATAAATTCAAGAAGTAAAGCAGCAGTGATTTGAAGTCTGCTCACTACAAAACTCTATCCAATGAATTTCAAACACCGAGCTGGATATCCAGACTGAGGAGCAGTTAGCAGATGGGAAACCACAGATAGCGGATTTATCAGTGCTACACACTGATCCTGTGGAAGTTCAGTCTTTCTAAGGTAGCCTGGAGAAAATAGTTGTTGTGCAGCCTGAGAGCAGAAAACCATTAATTCTTACCAACTGGAAGATAAAAAGTTCAGTTTTCAACAGCATGAGTCCAACAGACAGCTGCAAAGAGCAACGCGTAGCAAGATAAAAGGCATTTGTATGGCAGCTCTGCCTAATCTGCTTGTTGCTAGAGGCAGTAGTGAGGGAAACTGAGGCTAATTAATTCTTGCCAAAAAAAAATAAAACCTTTTCAATTTGGTTCTGAAATGTGCTGTTTTCTACAAATCAAGTTGTTATGCAAGGAGCCTCTCAAGTTGTGAACATAAAGGATATTTTTCAGATTTGATGAAGGAAAAGAAGATGAAGCAAGTAGTTTGTTTTCCTTTCCTTGCTTCCCCTGGAATAGAAGAACATAGCTAAAGTTCAGGAATATGGCCAGGCAACACCTGTAAGTCGACACAGCCCAGTCCTCTCAGCCATTCCCTTCATATAGTTTGACCTACATGCTGGCAGGTGAGCATCAGCCACCATCCCATGTGAGACAGTGCCTTACATGTTGGTCTCAGATGCTGAGATGTCTACAGTGTGCATTAGAAAGGAACATCAAATAACATCCACATGCTTAAGTTGCCTAGAGCAACGCACGCAGAACATATGATCTGCAAGTAGCATTACATGATGCCAAAATTTGTATTAAAATCTGTTTATTTATGGTTGCATTCCTTCTTCTCATCCTGGGAAACTAAAGGTCACTGCAGGCCCTTCATGTGCTGTATTACCCCCTGGTTTTCTGCCTCCCAGTCATACCCTCATCTCTGCTGGCATCCTGCAGCTTGCCCTTTGAAGAGGGGGTATTGGACAATGAATGGTGGTCCAGAGCCGTGATTGCCAAATTAAAACAGTTTGTTCTGAGGTCAAAGCGGTATAAATTTTTCATCAGATCACTCAAGTCAAGCAGGCTGGAGCGTGCAGACTCATGGAGGCATTTTTCCTCCTACAACACTCACTTCGAAGAGTGGTTATATCAGCTTCACGCTTTGAGCCCAAATGATTGTACACTGTATTTATCAGGCTGCCTGAACCATATTCCCTCCAGTTCCCTGTGCAGTTTCTGCCTGTGGGGAACAGCCGGTTAAGCTGTACCCTTCAGCCTTTTCATACAGTCTGTTCTTTCAGGGTGATGCTGGCACTCTTCCTTATTGTGGTAAAAACAGCACATATGTTTTGGGGATCCCAAAGCAATTCTGTTTACTGCAGTGCACTAGGAACTTCACCTCCTGGGTAGCAGCAAAGAAAGAACCAATTATTCCCAGGCCAGCTGCAAAAGGGGTGCTAGCTAAAAAAGTCACGAAGTACAGACCCAATGTCTCACTGTGCCTGCTATTATGGTTATTTACTATTGCCTTCTTTCAGTCACCATAAATCTCGGCAGAAAGGGCTTAGTTAAAATATGATTAGGTTGGGATTATTGCATATGAGATTCTTGCTAGGGCTTATAAATGTGACAAACTCTGAAATATGGTTTCCACAAAAAAGGAGAGGGAAGGGAGGGAAGTGGTGCTTTTACTGAAATATACCACAATTCCCTAATTACTCCTCTACTCTAGTGACTCTGAGTGGTGGATAATAACAATTAAAGAAACATTCTCTCTTTTGCCCTCTTATGCCTCCAAACTTATATTCTCTTCAGGGACTCAATTTAACAGCAGCTGCAGAGTAAGACTTGAATGAAATTAGGCTGATTTAAGGGCCTGCGTGGAGCACTGTAACAAAGGGAGGTAGCATTGTACAATTTTAGAGATTAATTCCCATTGCTTGTGCTTTACTATCAGGAATCATTAAGAAGCTAGAACTGACCAACCATTTCTTAGTGAAATATCTTTGGACACAGAAAACATCCAACACAAGAGCCTTTGCAGCAAATGCATTCTCTCAAAGTCTTCACTAAGGACCAGGCCCAGCTCTTCCATAGTCCTACAAGGCATGCTTTAAGGTCTGAAGAAAAGTAAGATAATTCTTCTACTAAGCATTATTGTTACTTGAGTCTGGGAAGCAGCAATTGTTACTCCAGCTCATCTGGAAAACACTTAAATGTCTTTTAACATGGGAAAAATATTTAATCTACTTGTAGAGACAGATAAAGTGACTGTACTTTTGTATTGCACTGTTTAATATCAACAGATACTCTCCTGAAATCCCAGCTTCGCCTAAGCAGCCGTACAAAAGACTGTTGACTTCTGTAATGGGATTCTGTAAGAATGTATGTTAATATGAAGAGTATGGCAAAGCAATAACTTACGTATTGATATGTTGAAGAAAATTGTTTTCTCCTAGAGTTGGTATGGAGCCAACCAATAGCCAGCTCTTCCTATACTTTCTCCATCAGTTTTTTTATCAATAACAGTAGAAGAACATAATAAGCAGGTATATAAGATGTGCAAATCTGTCCCCACCGGGTCCTTTTGATCACAGTGACCTCAGTTTGCTACATCACATTTAAAACCGCCACCTCCTTAACCCCCTGTTGTTTTGAAATATTAGCCACTGGGGTCCTGGGACTCAAACATAGAAAGTTTTCTGCTTTGACTTCTTGCCAAAACCATTAAAATATTCTCTGCACTGTCACAGCTTGTGCCACCTCCCAGGGGAGTTGATTTAAAAGTAAATTACATGTAAGTGTCAGATGAAAAGAGCTTCATTATCTAATTCTTCCTACACCAGCATTTCTTTAAATTGCTTACTAGGGACAGGAGACAATTAGTCCTGTGTTTGAAATGAGAAGTAATAAGTATCTGTCATTCCCATTAACCACAACTATTTTTTTGATATGCAAATACGATTGCTTTCTAAAGTTAGATAGGACAGCCATGTCTACATGGGCCCAGGTGCCAAGTGTGCTTTGGCCAACTCTGAGCACACTCAGCCACCTTGAGTTTCAGAGGCTGTTGACTGGACTAAGTGTCTTACAGCACAGTCTGCTGATTGAATCAGCATTGCAATAATGAAAGAAAAATTGGAAGTCCTTCATGCCTTTGCAGCAGCTACAAGTACACAAATGTTTCCATGGCACCAACTAGCTTCCAAACAGATTTCAGAAACACCAGTGAAGGCCCTGAAGTCAGTAGGAGACTTCCTCATTGAAATTTGAATTGGCACAGCTCTTCCAGGCAGCCATCAGGACATGGGAGCTGATGCCAATAATGCATCATTAGCAGAGATTGACCAAAAACCCACTTTCCACAGTCCCTGCTGAGAAACCCTAATGCTGCCCATCATTCAGGTCCCAGTGTGGTCACCTTTTCAGAGGGGCTCACTTGACCCTTACCACCAGATTTAAATTAAATCTGGACAGTACCTAAGATACTCCTGTTCATATCCATGCTTACAGGTGAAATTCTCATCATGGCAGGTCAGGATCAAAGAGCAGATTGCACTAATGCAAGCACAGACAGTCCTGCCCAGTTCATGTCATCCCAAATCTTACTGCAAGAGCTCTTAACCGGCCCTTTGAATCATATCGCCCATATTCTTTACATCACTTCATTTGCTTCCTCCTCCTCCTGGATCTGCCTGCCTTTCACATAAAGTAACTTTGAACTACTGACAAGATAAAAAGAGGCTTTCCTGGGATAGCAGGCAGGTTCAGTGCAGAAGTTAGACTTGTTCCCTTTTGCAAATGAGCCAAGATGTTCCTCAGGTTCCAGAGCTTGGGTACAATATCTTCTTTACGGGGCTCAGCATATGTTAATCACTCACCTAGTCTGTATGAGACATTTTTCTCAAGTTTGTAAGCTCTGTCATGGTTATATATGACCTTTTCACTCCAAGTATTTAAAATGCAATATAAACAAATCCTTTTAAATCTTTATATTGTACATGTGTCTCTGGGACAGATCTTGGAACTGAGGTAAAATCTGGGCACCTGAGTGACACCTGGTTCTCACAAGCAGCTCATGTGCATCTGAGCAACAAGGGCATATAGTTGCAGGGCTGTTTTAGACACATTTTACTGCCTCTCTGCTTCCTTTGCTTTCTTCAGCATTCAGGGTTACAAGATTACTACTTCCATATAAATCATTCTGCATAAAATACTTTAAACAGGAGGCTGATATTTTATAACGTGCAGAACAGACTTTGCTGAACTGATGACATATCTAATTCTATGGTCAGTTATTAAACACGTATACTGTAAAACTAGCAGAGAGTCAGCAGCGAGAAATACAGTGCTCTCAAAGCACCAGCTTTAAAGCAAACTAACGAAAAGGCAGTATCTGCTGGGAGGTACAGTTAAGAATCCAGACACATTGGATTTATTTTTGGCTCACCCAAATATACACAGGAAGCTTTTGCAGAGTGATTAGGGCTCATTAAACGAAACACTTAAGAATGAACTTAAGTGATTTATCTAATGGGGATAAACTTGTTTGTGCTTACAGTTACTTTGCCAGAACATGCTGTAGAATTACATCTACCTTCATGCTTAAGTCAAGAATATTAACACTTAAGGGCTGCAAGACCAAGTTCAGTGCTGATGCCACTCTGAGACATGGCAAAGGTCAGGGCTATAGAAGGACCTTTGAACAGAGCAGGACAAATAAGAAAAGTAGCAGTTTGCATTTGACAGCTTTGCCAGTGCATAGTATATACTTCTTTCTCATGAATAAGATGAGCCTCCCCTCCAAGTCAAAGATGGCTTTTAAGCCCAGAAGGTAGATCTTCACACAAATCTCTGCTACGCACTCACTGTCAGTGTCTGTTCTGGAGGTTAAATGGGAGTATGGAGAGAGAATGAATGTGGTTATTTTGTGTGAAAGCCACTTGTA
Source organism: Buteo buteo (assembly GCF_964188355.1). Lineage (NCBI taxonomy): Eukaryota > Metazoa > Chordata > Aves > Accipitriformes > Accipitridae > Buteo > Buteo buteo. Next base: position 11,255,281 of record NC_134194.1, on the reverse strand, counting down.
AATTCTAAAGCTTCCAAGTGCAACAAGTAAAAGCCTTTGTCACAAAAATGATGCTTAATATGGGCACTGATGTTAAAGTCACCTCAGTTCTAATGCAGAAATTTTGATGTCAAGTGGAAAAGTAATATTCGGTAGACAGTTTGCATTTCCTTTAATGCACCTGGTATAACCTTTAGAAATGCATTTCCGTCCTCTTCTATCCTTCCAAAGCACCAAAATCTTGGACTTTATATTTAACTAGTAAGCTTATTTCCCATGTTTCTTAACTAATTTCTCTGAAAACAAGGCTTACACCACTATGCTCTGATGAAGTCCCCAAAAGCAAAAGGAAGGAGGTCTTAAAGATATTAAGGTCTTTCAGGTTGCATGAAAAAAAATGGCTAAAGGAAAAGCTGCAGTATTAGCTTACAAAAGCAAGCAATAGAAAACTATTTATTCATGTCAAGGGTCTATCAGCAAGTAAATAGCACTAACTCTGCCAGCATACTAGCAAACCTTATCATGCCTGCCCTAATTCTGCCCTACCTCATTGCAGGCGCAAGGGTTGCTTGAACAGACTGCAAGTCATCTGCTGTTTTTATGAAGCACACATGGGTACTAGGATAACATGAACGAGATTTTTTTTAATTTGTGATTTGAAACTAAGATTTGAACAGATGTCTCTGGAGATGAGCATCCATTGTGATACTCCTCTGCATATTACATAGGTCTCATGGGAAGGTGCATTTTGAGGGGGGAAGTCAAACCAGGTGGTTTTTTTTAATAGGTTTTTAGAGATAGAACAGACACCTCCCACATTACTTCCCTCTCCCCATTCCTTCCCCCAAGAAAAACCTCTAACCTTGCCTTCCTGTCCCTCAACTTCAATGCCTGGATAAAGTTAACTAACAGAAAATACTACGCTTCATATAGCGGATTCAGACCTGAATCCGACTCCTGTGTTTCACAGTTAAAACTGGCCCAATTCTGCACACGATTGTGTGTATTTTGTAGTTCACACCATTCATCTGTGTGGGAGTGTGTAAAACTTGGGTGTCAAACTCCTACCTCATGCATGCAAGCATTCAGTATTGGAGAACACTCAGGAGTGAATGTTCTTTTAATAAATGACAGTTTTCATCACAAGCCCTAGAAAAATTGGGGAAAAAAATTATATGGCTTTACACAGACACTCAGGTAAATTGACATTTTGTCTATAAAATAGTTAAGGTATAGTTCAGTAGCTATTTTAGAGAACTGCTATAGCCTGTTAATGAAGGACATGCCTAAGTAAAGTCTTTGAAGAAATTGCATTTGGGAAACTACTCAGGGGAAAGAAATCAGAGGCAAAGCTGACTGGATAACCCTGTCTATTATGGGCACATTCACCCAGGGAGCACCTCTCCTGACATCCCATCATGGAGAACCAGCACACCCCATCCTTGCGTGCTACAAATTTCCTACGAAGAGTTTGCTTAGCTGTTATCTCTGGTTTCCACAAAAGCTTGAAAGGACACTGTTGAAAGCTTTTTCTGTTATCTGCGCTTTACACAGCCTGGTTGCTTAGCCTGCTCACCTATTCCTTCCCCTCTCTCAAAATAGAGCTCAAGTTGATGTGAAAATAGCATACCTTTTTCAGAGGGAGTGCAGGATTGGCAAGGCATTGGGAAGGAGTGAGGAAAGTTGAAATTACAGTGAACTGCTGTATATTTGTGTTTGAAAGGCTTCAAGTAGAAACTAATTAATCCCATTGTTGATGCTAATATAGTTCTTTTTCGAGATTCACAATTCAATGCTCCAAGCAAATTTACCTTTGATCTTTAGCTCAGAGAAAATGATTGAAGTTTTTATCAAATGCATTTGTCTGCCCTTGGGCTCATGTATGGACTGGGGCAGGGCAAGTGGACATGCAAAGTGTCACCGTGGCAGAAAGGAAAAGGGAACGAGAGGGTTTGGCTGTCAATAAGTGCAGAGCTCATTATAGCTCCTGCGACCCTTTTGCCTTGCTTCAAAATGCTGCACAGAGACTAGGGAAGTGGAGAGTCCAGTAGACCACGCAACGTGCAGCTTTGCAGTTCTGACAGCCTTTGAAGGCTGCTCCCATTGCCAGGCTCACTTTGGTCTGCTACCTCCAATGAAAAGATTCTACCTCCCTCACTTATCCCCTCCAAATAGGATTAACCCCATGGGCAAGGTATGAAGCTCCCACTTAACAGGCCTTCTTGATCCACCAGCTGGCAAGAAAGAAACAACTGAGCATCTGCCTGAATCTCTGCAGGTGTCTCTTCACCTTTAGGCAACCCAAACCTTGAGCAGCCCTTGCTCATCTGTTCACTGTAAAGGGCATAGACACTGTGAATCCATAAATCAGCCTTGGCCTGGTGACATCCCCTAATTCACTAATCATGCTCTTTAATTGCAAGCTGGCAGGTGTCACCTTCCCCTGGCATTCAAGGAGCAGCTTTGGCACACTGGGCAGCCTGGTGTGGGAGCACAGGGCTTATCAGGAACAGAGAAGTGGACAAATATATGGGCTGGAGAGATTATGACTATCAGTAAGGCCTGGAATATAAGCAAGCACTTAGGAAAAGCCAAGAGCACATACATTTTCCCATTTTTGTGTGTTCAACACCAGCCTATTCCACTTCAGAGGAATGTTAATAAAAAACAGGTTAAACTCCTTAGGTTATGTAAACTTCTCTGTCAAGCAACCCTTTGATAAGGTGCTAGGTGTGGTAACAACTCCCAGCTTCTTTTCCTTACTATGACACTCAATGTCTATTCGTAACCAAACCAGAGTGTTACATCCCTTACAATCTTTAAGTGAAGATGTACAAGTCTGAACTGCCATGAATTTGGTGCACTCCACAAGCTATCTGCCCAGGGACAGGCACTTTGCAGGGTGGTTGAGGACGTCCTGTTCCAGCTAACTTGACATCCCACCAAGCTGCTTAATGATAAAATACTACTACTGAGTTGCCAGGTATGTGGTGTCCCTGTATAACCTGGGGAACACTGGTGTCTGCAGGCAGTGACACTAGGAGAGCCATGGTCTGGATGACCAGTCCCAGGGTGTTCCCCAAAGGATGGCACAGCCATCCTCTGTGTGTCTGTGCAGCCGTTGTTTTGTTTAGACTTGAAAATACACTTGAGCCCTTTTGCTTTATACCACAGATGCTCCTTTTCAGAAATTTTCCATTTCAAGACCCAGATGAGATCTTTCAGTGCCAAAACAAGCTCAGTTTGGAGGGACAGTATGTTTCCTTTGCTTTTGCACAGTGTACACCCCTAAAAGCTATCACCTGCTTTGAAGGAAGCAACAGTCATGGATGTAGTTAGCCAGAACAGGTCTTACCACAGCAGTATTTAGCCTTGCTTAGGCTTTCTGAACACTAGTAGTCTCCCGATTTAGGTTTAATGACTGTCAGAGGAAGGAACATTTAACAGAGCTTTGAAAAAAGCAACACATTCATACCACCCACCTTCCTGCAGCCTTGATCACACTAATCAGCATTCATTTATGTATGTAAAAATTCACAAATAGGTGTCTGAATTACTGGCTAGCAACAGAGATTAGGCAAAATTTATGATGGAGCAAAACAATGGGTTGTACTGTATTTGGCATCCAGACCTATGGTAGCAAGACTCCACTGCTGGAGTTTTGGGTGAGTTAGGGGAGCTGTTAGGCCATGAGACTATAGATTATCTGATATGCCTAAACTCAAACCAGTGTAAACTGCATTTGTGAGATTAATCAGAGTACAAAGATGAGTCTACACTGCCAGAAAGCAGAATCTAAATTTGTGACATCTGTTTTTTTAGATGGTGCATTTCACAGTCTAAGGGCTCAAAAATGCAAGTGTATTGCCACCTGTAAGACAATCTGTCATCCCATGTAGAAAGCCAACAGTTTAAGGCACAGCTACAAACAGAAGTCATAAGCTTGCTAGCATTTTAGACAGGTCCAAGAATTGGCTCAAGGTACAATATGGCCCATGTTTCTAGTCACCTTGAACAGCCATAAGTCAGACTCTGTGGCATTTACAGCCAGTTTCTTACACTCCCGCAGTGCCAAGAAGCTGTAATGCATCAGATGACTTAGGTTACAGCAAGATGACTTATCTCAGCAAGATCTCAATCAAAGTCAGCTTCTAAAAATCCAGAAAATTCTGACTTGCTCTATGATACAGCCAAACATGTCATGTGAGATCACTCAGCCTCATGTGACATGAACATTGTTTTCACAGGTCACATCCCACCCACTGTGCTTCAAAGAAAGAGTTCTCCACCTCTTCTCTTCGCAAGCCTGGAGCAGCTAATTCTAGTTATTCACTCCAATGCAAGACATTTACTGAGCATTTATCAAGCCCAAAAGATTAAGTCATTGGTCTCTGCCCCATTGTCTGTACCTGATGGCTGGGCTAGTTTTGCCTGTAAATTTTTGCGTACTGCCTATAGATACATAACTCCTCTTACTGCAGCAGATTCTTAGCTCTGGGCTTTCAGGTTCATGGGCTCCTGTTGCTGGTAAAGCTCAAGAATTTTGCTGCCTGGCCTTACTGTACCCAGCACTGAGTGACTGGACCCACAGCTTGTCACACGTGACTTGTTCAGTTTACTTCAGTTCCAATTAGTTCCCCCAAACTGCCTTGTATTTAGATGTTATCAGTGGTTTAATCTTCCCCTAGCTCTACCCCACCACATCCTGGCCTTCACCTTTCTTTCACCTTACAAGGTTCCCACACAAAGCAGGGAGCCCTCATTAGGCAGGATGATCAGTGTTAGTTTTGTATCAGAGCCACTTTTTAGTTTAGCATAAACTCCAGCACAAAAAACATGCTGTCCTCGGGGATGTTGCTCCTGCAAACTGATTAGGGCAGTGCTGCATGGCTTGGGTCAAGTTCAAGCTGGGGCTTTAGGTCACCAACAGTACCTGGGAACATGACAGACATTTCACCAATTTCACAGCCACATTCCCTGCACTCAAGTGTTGATTTTTGTGAAAGCATAGGTTTGCGAGCAGTCATTGAAAGCTTCTGACGTTTGAAATATGGTATAAAAAGAGTCATCAATAAGAGAAAAAATACCTCAGAGTAGATATGCAGAAACATAGTACTGTGCATGACCCAAGATGATAGCACTGTGACCAGGCTGGCATAGGGCTGCCTATTTAGATCTGAAATGGCTCAGGAAAGAAATCCATCAAAATGATTGCATTGACTGCAGAGTCCCAGAAGAGCACTGGTATCAGCGTTGTCCATCCAGGACTGCTCTAGATTTGTCCTGCTGTCTTGCAGGGGAAGAGGTCTGTGCTTATTTTCTTGCAAAAAGGCAGGACAAGGCAGAGATGAAATGTGAAGCTTCTTTGCAGAAATAAATCAGCCAGTTGGGGTCAAGCTAGAGGACTGGCAGAGATGATTATGGATTATTTTATCAAAGTGCAAGGGCTGACGAGTAAAAAACATCCAGGATGTCAAAGGACTGTCACAAATACACAGAAATTATACTGTAGATGGGGTATCTTGGGGTGATTAGTGTAGGAGTGCAGCTGCCAGACTTGCAAATTGGCTGCTGCTTTATAGGCTCGGTCACTTACAGCCTCTGCCAGACCTTGGCTCCATATATGCACTTTGAGATGCATTAGAAGACATTATAGCACTGTAGATTTGCCCAGCAGAGTTAGACCTTAAGCTGTGATCCCAGCTCTGGGGAAATTGCATTTTCAGCCAAGCTGAATAAACACAGCATGAAGAATGTAGCACTTTGGAAATGGATTTATTGGTGGTAAGGAAACAGGACTGCTTTAAAAGATTGGATTGAAAGAAGAGTAGATACATAGGGCAGCGCTTAGCAGATGAGATCTTTCACTAGTCTGGTTCTCAAGTGTACCACTACTACAGGTCATGCTTTTATACTCCCTGCAAGCTTATGCCTAAAGCTGCAAAGGCTTTAAAATCCAGATGAAAATTCAGTCAAACTCACAAAAAACCCCAGCAATAAGTCAATATAATAAGCAAGTCTCTTGCAGCTTTTAGCTCAGCTGTGATGCCACTTCCCCTGGATATCTGTGCACGCTTACAAAAGCGGTCTCATGGCTGGGATGCAACAGGTTGTTGTGTTGATGCTGGACAGGCTTTGGTAGGGAGGGATTTTGAGTAATTCAATACTGCCTTGGCAACCTCATAGAAACTGGGCACTTTCAGGGAGATGAAATGCAGAGAAGACTCCATCTAAAAAGGGCTTTTACAAGTGGTACCTGCACTAAATCCTGCAGGATACCAGCATTTCTTGGTGAAAATTGTGGACCAAGAAACAGTAATTTTGAAGATCATTAATTTTGCAGAGCTGAAGATGGAACTACATCCTGCTCTTGTTTAATGGGGAGGTGGGGGCTTGCCATTGCCTTCACCAGAACACAGTTCAAATCCTCAGCCCTTGATGTCTTTGATTTTTCACTACCTGCCTTGAGCACACTTTGGAAGCACGATGATTAAGTGATACTCTTATCTGTGGTGCAGACCAAGGGAAGGCATCTAAGGATCTAAGTCCTATTGATGTGAACACCTAAATCCTTCAGACAGCTTTAAAAAGAAACTGAAGCCTAAATACCTAGTTATTCAGTCCTGGAGTACAGGCTGAAATAACAAGGGGATTCATTCCCATCCTTGTGGTCTTTCTGCTAGACCACACTGCTTCCCAGTTAATTAATTCTATTGATTTGTTTGTTTTTATCAGCCTTTCCACACTGAGCAGTTATTTAGGACTTACATGGGTAATGCATTTTCCAGTTAAATTGATCCTACTTTTTATATCTTTTCATGCACTTACTTGAAATTTCCCTGCCAACTGTTTTAATGTTTTCAGGTTGAATGTTGATTCATATTATTTAAAATATCCTGCAAGAGGGGAAAATCTGTGTAGCAGAGTAACTAATAAAATGGGCTCTTTAAACCTGATTAATGACCAGTGAGGGTAAAGCACTTCCCTCCAGCAAAATAAACAAAACAACCCAGACCATTACATCTAGTGGTACCTGCTGAGATTGAATTCAATTTGCTTCCACAGGGCCATAATAAAACCCTTATCTGCCTTCCTGCTCCTTTTCCGAAGCTACTCAATTTGGTATCTAACCAATTTAGGTCAATGAATTTATATTTTGAGTGGTGTGTCATGGTGGCTGTTCCAGAAACCACTGTACCTTGCCAACATGGAGCCAAGTCACTCCTAATGGCCAGGCTGAAAGCAAGTAGCTTTGTGCACAGCAGTGGCATTGGCCTGTAGTTGAATCATTATGGGCTTGAAGTAATGAATTCCGTCTCCATTAGCAATAACTTACTCCTGATGGCAGCTGTTGTGAGAAGTCTCCACACATATTTAGCAGGGGAGTATTCAAGGGCCTTGAAATATCGCAGGGCAGCTTAGTGTGGGTGATTTGGTTTGGAGCTTCCGCTGGTGGGTTTCATTATCTTTACAGCTATTGCTAACAGATACATTATAAACCTTGGGGGAGAGGGAAATCAAAGGAGAGATGGGCGTTTAGTCTCATGTTTACATTAAGAGCAAAAAGAAGACATTAAGCTGTTGTCGTGCGTCCAGGAGAGGCCTTTCTACAACTCATGTTTATTCATGCATATTAGGGTGGATACAGATGTATTTAGGTGGCACTGAGCAAAGGTTGAACTCTTTAATGTGGAAGTCACTTGATAGTAAGTTAACCAGAAAATCCCTTTTGCTTTAGGCCCAAAGCATCTCTTCTCACAGATTATGACTTTTCTTTAGTCAGGGTCTTTATGCCCCATCCCCGTAGCCTGGAGATTGCCCATTTGTTTAGCAGCTAACCAGCCCCAGCCAGGCCTGTCTATAGACAGCCACATTAAGTTCTGGATGGGACTGAACAGTTTTGGAAGTAACTGTGGACAGCTGCCATTCACAAGGATTTTGAGAGACAGACCGTGCTGTCGTTCCGTGATGCTCCTCTGGTGACAGTAAGATGGGAAATAACTTACCAGAGGTAGTTTGAAGTCTAACCATTTCAAACATATTACTCTCTGCTCAGTGGGAGGGAGTCTTCCAGGATGACTGACTTACCCTTGTTTGGTTTATTTATGCACCCTGTAGTTTCCTCGTCTTCTGCTATTTTTTAAATCTAGTGATCCTGAAACAAGGTGTCAGGCTGATGTTAACTCCTTCTAGCCTTTGACTCCTGGGCTGTGATTGCCAACTTGAAATGGCACCGGGTTTTAGAACAATATTAGGTCAGCGGCTACAACAACAACTTCTGCTTGGAAGTGGTCACCTCTTCACTTTGAGAGACCACAGTACAGCCCCTATATCGACATAAATCGCATAGCTCCCTGGCTGCACCTTGTACAGACCTAATTCAGGAAAGCAATATTCAAGATGACAAGATGGACAGCGTGTCAGAGTATTGCAGTCCGCAACAACGCCTTTCTCTGAACAGCACTGACATCTGTCTCCAAGAAAGTAGCATTAGGAGAAGCCTGTCCCCAGACTGTACATATCAGCGTGCATAAATAAATCCCATGAATACAAGCTTTGTCAATCTTCTTGACAAAGATCACAGCCTTTAGATAAGGAGCCCAGCCAAAAGCACATTTCTATTCCTTTCTTCATCATTAAATGTGATAGCTCAGTGATAGGCAGCTATTCAATAAGATTAAGGTTTGCAGCAAAAAGGAAACTCACACAATGACCACAAACTTTCCTCCCCCCATTTCTTTATATAGACATTTTTTGGTTCAGTTTACAGTAAGTTATTCACAACAGTTTATCAGGTGGGATATCTTTTAAATCTAAATGAGTTTCCAGAGATTTTCATGACTGCAACTCCCTGGGTCATATGCAGAATATGGGACTGGATGTAACTGGCCAGGACTCAAACGAAGCCTGACATTTTGATGATCTTCCTAAGCAGTGGACAATTGGCAAGTCTTAGAAAAACATTTACTGGCCAGGGATAAAAAATGTATTCAAACTTCAGATAACTACCTCAGTCAATGGGTCTGAGTCACTGACACACCAAATATTTATTTATAAATGCAGAATAAGTAGGATCAAGGGCACCTTGCTGCCAAGTTATTAACAGCAGCAACTGTGAGGCAGTATAGATACACATAGTATAGGGACTCATTTGTCTAATTTTAGACATCTACGAAGTTGACTGGGGAGGGCAGACACATCTGGCCCACTTTGGAGGTCTGTGTTTGATTAAGCTGAACTGTTCCACAGGAGAGTCTTCTCCAGTGATAGCTATAAGGAAGCCCAATATTAGATCTAATGAGCTGTCATATTAGATGAATCCACCTCTGCAAATTAAAAGCTCCCTCCAAAAGGATCTTCCAGTACATAGCTTAGTATTTTTAGTCTGACCTATGATGTGCACCAGCAGGTACACTCCTGTTAGTGCTTCTTTATGAAAACATATGATTTCCTAAGGCAAAGGCAATTCCCTTACAGTACAGCTATAGGTCACCTTCCCACACACTTCAGGGAAGTTGAACTGGCTACTTCATCTCATTAAAAGAAGTCTCTGCTTCAGTCAGAGCAGTCAATGCAATACAACCATGCAGTGGCAACCACAGAGCTGACTGAAAGAGGAAGCTCAAACAACTTCATTGCAAATTCCTTAAGGCCTGATGGTGCACATGTCAGCAATCATCTTGCTGCATATATCCTAGAAGGGCCAAATGTACTAGGGAACTTAACTAGAGTCCCAACCACATGGAAGCCAGCTACTTAGTCCAGGACAAATTTATCCTATTGTCATCTCTTCCAAATATACTACCTCCAAATGGTACTGGAGCATCAGTCAGTGCAAGCTGACCTCTCTGGAACCACGTTAACTCTTGCAAAGAGCTTTGTCACCTGAAGCCTCAGTGGACATAATTAGTAAATAGGGTTGCTTGCTCTCTAGATCTAGAACTTGTTTTTTTCCTCAAATTTTAGCATGACTTTCACTGCAACATTTTAAGTGCTGGATGTACTGCTACCAACTGAAGTTACAGCAAAAGGTGGGACACTCGACCCCATGGAGGAATTCACAAGCTGAGGGTAGATGATGGGCACTCCATTACAAAGCAGTAGAGCACAGCTCTCAGCTACTGATAAAATCAGAAGGCAAAGTTGTCTATTTTGTCAAAGTTTATCTTTAAACAGAGGAGCTCTGTCTTCTCTTTGCACCTCAGTCACATAAGGTGTAAGTGCAGATACAAGGCCTATGAGAAATAGAGTATATAAGTATCTAGTAGAGGGCAGATTTAATCTTCAGCAGTGTTTACATTATGACTCCAAACTGCTGTGATACATTACATTTAATGTATTCCAAATGAGGTACTGTTGTGCCCATGTCTGAGAGAGGAGGAGTGGTGAATCTGGCATACCCCTGGCTTGCTCTAGCCTTGCAACATGTCGTGTTTGCAATATGCAGCAGATGACACTATTTCAAAGACATGCTGGTTTCTGAATACATTCTAGCCTACTTCCAAGAGCACTGAGCTAGCTGCAAACAGTCACTGCTACTATATTGTGACATTGAGTCAAAGCATCTCTTCCTTACTTAGTTCACCAATAACAGTGAGCACCTCCAGTCAATTTAATTTACTTGAAACTAAGATGAGTGGTCTACCCACTGTTGATTATGGGTGCAATTAAAAGTGACTGGCCCCCAAATTGCATAGTGTCTAAGTCAGACCTAGTTTACTTCTGCAGAGTCCTTTCAAATGGGTCCTAGAATGACTCATGGAAATTAGAAAAGCCTGTTTTAATAACCAAGCTAATAACCTAATAACCAAGAGGCCCATCCCTTTCAGTGCTGTGACCTAGTTGCCATGTTTTGACACATCCAGCTCCTCACATGTCTGGAGTTACATGACACCAGCAAGCCTATGCAAATGCACACGTCATCTTCAGAGCTAAAACCTGGGCTAGACCCAGGCCCACTGAAAGACATTGAAGAGTAATTAGAATTTCAAGAAAGGCCTGTTCTCACCACACTTTCCAGGTGAGTCACTCAGGGGACAAAGTCATTAGGACAGCTGGGCTGCCTGCAGGACCGTTTCAATAGACCATATTTTATCTTAAAACCCTACTTTGAACCACCATTGTTTTTTAATAGGTGCCTCAGATAAACTGCAAGAGATCAACACAACTATTTCTAGAAGATAACACCTAACATGACCTGGATTACATTATGCTTACTTTGCACTAAGGAGCAGTGGAAAGAGGACAGTATGTGCACAGTGACCGATACTGCTCTTAATGCAAGTGGCAGAAAGCCAACCACTAATGCTGCAAATGCAGCACATCACCTCTGTGTATGAGTCGGCTGGGTCAACAGGTCCGATTTCTTACTACTGGCTTTTTGGTATCTTGTTGCACCTTGTCTGAAAAGAGCTGTTTGGTGTCCTTTTAGTGTCCTGAGATACTAGTCTTACTAAATGTTCAGCCCATGCACCAGTCTTGGAAGGCACCATGCAACTAAAATTGCATAAGCACTGAGTGTGTTGGGATGCCCACTCTTTCTTGGGAAATCAGATGCAAAAGTCCCTTCTGCCTTTATTGGATTAGATCTTCTGAAGAGGATCTCAGTACCTCTCACTAGAGCTTAATTGGGACTTGGGCAAGAGAAGCTTCTTTTCCATGCAGTACTTTGGACAGTTTTTCCACCTTCTTCATTGGCAGCTTTTGCCAGAGCCCTGCGCTTTAAGCTTCTCTGCATATCTCCATGCTCCTGAAATGCTGTTCGAGTTGATGCTTATTAATATTCCTTATTAAAGTCTTCTAGAATAAAATCTTTCCTAATTAGTAACATTGGAGTGCCTTTTCCATTATTCATCAGAAAGAAGAAATGGGTTAGTCCTTTGCAGCATCTTCCAGAAAGCAGAGTTATTGAGGTTACTCTGTTACAGTTCAAGTGTCTCCAGCTGCAGCTGTAAATTTCCACTCAGATTTTCTGTCATTCCTCTTCCTCAGAGATCATGTGCTCTGGCTGCTAATCTTCTCTGCACATTCCTGCTTGTGTACTGCCCACTGAGTAGACAGGCACAGCACATGCTTCCAGACGCACATACATAAAGCACAAGCCCTTCCACACATGCAACACACTGCAACGTACCAATGCACACTCATCAGTACAAATAGTTTCACACCAGTGCAGAGCCTGTCATGTACTTGCATTTTCCCCTCTTTGGAAGCAATTTGAAGGGAGACACAGTAAACACCAATTTGTGCATGTAGGAATTAACATCCCTACAGGCAATGTTTAACATATCTAAAGACAGTAGTACTCTAGTGCTCTGTAAATTTTTTGCAGGTAACAGGTGTTTTGTCATGGGACAAGGCATTAGGAAAGAATTAAGGATGGTAACAAGAAATACCAGACTTCAACAGGTAAAAATAAAGTCTTTAGGCTAATTTCCTAAACTCTCATCCTAATTAGGCAATTACCTAATTCCCATTTCATCCATAGCTGAAGAGGACAGAACTATCATTCTCCTTTGTGCTAAAAATACTAACTGATCTGAGAAGTGTTCAATGTTCTTCACATGCAGAGAATATGGTGGTGGGAAAGGATGTTTTTTCTCTCAGCTCACATATTATGTATTCAGGTGAAGAGAGGTAAGAAAAGATGGGGGAGGGGATTAGCAATTTAGGGAAATACCTCTCCTAGCAGAGGTGAATAAATTGTTTTTGATATATTTAGTCTCCTGGTTCTAACCTATTGGTGGAAGAAATCCACAGGAATAAGAAATACAGGCAGTGGCCATGAGCACCATTATGCTATCTGCCTATTAAGTCAAATGTGATTTAAGGTAAGCTTTTGACTCACAAAAAAGAAGCACTGAGGGGAAAAGAATATTTAAAAGGCATTGTAGTTTTTTGCCTCAAATACATGGGAATCTTCTGCTGTTTTCCATTTCATCACAGTGCAATCCTGCCCAGAGCTAGGATCTGGCCACACTCAAACAATATTTACTTGAAGGACCTCAGGAGCCTTTCGCTGCAAAACTCATCCTTTTTACCAGAGAAACAGCCCCTTGGAAGGCACTGAACATTAGCAAGTCCCTGAGAGATGTGATGGCAAGGGAGAGTTTCCTCCTAAACCACAGCAAGTAAAGTGTATGCTCTGATCTTCCCAACTAGAGCAGCAGCCTCTCAGTGCCTTCTTTTCACTGGGGGAAAAGGCAGGTTTCCAGTTTGCTGGTCAGCCCTTGGGCTCCTAGGGTCTTATCCAAAATCCAGCTGGGTCAACTGAACTGATCAGGAATTCATAAAGTGTTTTTCCCCCCTTGGAAAGTGATAGTTTTTTAAAATGAAAGCAATGTCCAAATTGCACCTATTTCTGACAGCTCCTTTTGCTATGATTGTGGGGGAGTTTGTGGTTTGATGCTAAGCATCTAAGTACAGTCACTCTTCAACTATAAGGAGCTTGGGCACTTGACACTGGCTGCTTTTGTACCCAATGCAGATGCTGAAAATAGCCTGGAGTCAACTGCTTGAAGTCCTTCAGCATTTCCCTGGAGAAAAGGCCCCAGTCAGTCACTAGCATCCTCTGCTTGTCATGTAATTATCAAAGAACTTCTCCCCTCAGGCTTCCTTATTTTCCACAAACATGTAGTTTTCCATGTAATCATGGAAGTAGGGCAGTTCCTTGACCTTGCTTCAACACTTGAGGGGATTTACAGAGCTACACACACAGTCAAAAAGCTTCTTTTGCAGTCCTTGGTTACTCCTTGGTTGAACAAAACTCATTGAAATCCATATATGTTTTGACTGAGCAAGAACAAAGGAGTGCAGAATACATTTAAAGGAAATTAAAATTGTTTCTCTGCCACAGGCTAAAAAAAAAATCCCCCTTCCCTTGGGCTTTGAGTTTGATTTGTATTTCAATAAAAATAAATCAAAGTGGACAGATTAGTGTGTTTTGAAATGCAAATTCTTTGAAAACATTAAAGGACAAATAACAAGGTGGCATGTTCTCAGTTTATTTTTGGTTATTATTTTTATTTACCCTTTGTTCTTAAATGATCATGTGTATCCTATGTGCCTGATGGAAAATTTTGCTCTATGCAGTAAACCAGCTGTAAGAAACAGTGAGAGTTTCTTCTGCAATACTTCCTTACTACTGAACAATGCAAAGCAGCTATTTGAAATAGCTATGTAGTTTAAATCTTGATGGCAAGGCACATCCTAAAGCCTCAGAAAGCTACCAGGTTGTTTTGGCTGAACCTGAATACAAGTAAATAGCAGCAAACTGTTTTTCAAGTGATACTCAGACCCTGGGTTTTGAGGGCTTATTTCTGATCTCACTTAAAAAAGCAAAAGCCAAGAGAAGCACCTGAGTCAGTGATGGAGTTACCTTGATGCAGAAAGGAAAAGCTTGAACCAGACCCAGACATGGTTTTAAGAGGCAGCGTGCCCATTCATAATTAATAAGGCAGCATTGTGGTTCCAAGTTAATGGACAATGAACAGACAGTACACAAAATACTTGCAGAGACTGCTTAGGACACACTGACCTAAGCTCAGCAGAAGTAGAGGAGGATAGATATGACCTTCACAAGTTTCCTCACAAAGCAGTTTTACACAGATAAATATTTCATATTTTGTTACATTTGTCCGAGGACGCTGCAGCCCTGAATACCCCTCTTATGCTGCTACCAGAAGCCTACTAACACCCAAATAGAAGTCTCCCCACATAGGGCATCCAATGTGGAAACTGTCAGCTTTACCCTGATGCCAGCCTCCAACCCACAGCAGATCTCCATCCTCCACTGCAAAGGTCTCAACACACACGAAGAAAATTCCCGACATCTTCTACTTGACCACAACTGAGCCAAACATGATGGCTTTTTCTTTATGTGGAAAACTGAGCAAACAAAACTTTTAAGCTGTTTGCTTTTATTTCTTCAAATAGCTTTTTTTAAAGAACTGAAAGAATGCTTTCTCTTTGCAGTGGATCATAAGATCTTATGAAAGCCAAGCAAAGAGAAGGAAGAGAGCCAAAAAGGCTTTCAATGTGTCTAAGCGCTGAGAAACAAAGACCTTTCTAAATTCCTTAGACCACTCTGTGTTCCTCCCAGGATAATTACACATCAGTATTAGAGGGAGAGCTTTAAGCCAAAGTACAGCTCCAGCTTCAAATTCTTCCAAACCTCAGAGATATTCAGAGCCTGGCTTTGGGATCCAGTCTCACTTGGAATATGGATATTTCACAAATTACAGACCTAGATTAAGTGTTAAATTCAGCTTGAGGCTGTCTAGCAATAGAGATTTGTCTGGTATCATCTGCAGATACTCCAAGGAAGCTGACAAACTTCAGTGAGCTGTTCTGAGACTTAACTTATTTCACAGAATATTTGAAATCCTTCAGAGAGAACAGCAGTTGTGTGTAGAGATTAAAGTTCTGAATTCAGATCTAAGAAGGAGGGAGAAGCAACAGGAAAATGACCTTGTGATCACCAATTTCCCAAACTTGGGATATTCTGTCCTGGGAAGTGATGTAAACTCCAAATGAACACATCTTGTAAAGAGCAGGATATGGATTACTTTGTTGATCTAATAAGGTACATTAAATCTCCCTATGAAGAAGGCTTGGGGTAGATAAAACACCATTGCTTCTCCTCCTACTACTGTTGCCCAGGAAGCACAGAAAAGAATGTGCCTCATTAGGAGATCTCAAGAAGGAATTTGGCCCACTAAGTACGTCATCTACACATACCCACTAACTTAATTTATTTGTAAAGATAAAGGACAGTCACCAGGTTCACATTGTACAGTCACCATCTTTGCAGCCTCCTTTCACAAAGCAGAAGAGTAGTGGAAGACATTTTTAGTAGTCTAGTCTGTCTTCCAGGAATTACCTTCTGTGAGATAAAGCAACTTACTCCTACATTATGAGGACTTTAAGTGCTCAGTACCACCTTCAGACCTATAGATAACTTCAGTATGATGGGGAATAGCCATTTAGGCTGTTCTTAAATGATCTTTTAAGATGCTATTTGCATACTTGGAGCAGCACATCTGAAGCTTTCTATGCAGCACCAGTTTCTCTAACATAAATGGAATTTATGTAGAAGTTGTCAGAACATTAAATTTGTCATTGCAGCTATATAGCATTTCTCAGCCATCTTAAGTGACATGAAAGGGCTTAAATGCCACCCTTTCCATATTATAGCTTTAGGCAAAATTAAAGGAGACTGCCTTGCAATGCACAGTGCTCACCAGCTGGACGCTCAGATGTGCCCACACTCAGCCCTGCGCAAATCCATGGCCACCAAGCACTCGAGTACCCATGAAGGTCCAGGTCCTTACTTATTAGCTAGAGACAGACTGGCATCAAGACCCTTGCTTCATGTAACCACAGCCATTACAGTCACAAGAATGCCACTGAAATAAAGGTACTGTTCAAAAGCTGAAAAACATTAATTTCACATCTATAAATGCTTATAAGGTGTATATAGAGGACATGCCACATCCCAAAGTGGTATTGAATACTATGTTAGTTAAAATTCAGAAATATGCTGTTTACTACACTTTCTAGGAGGCCCCGTCACCTTGTGTTTACACACAGAATTTAGAAATGCAGCTATGGAGATTAAATGCAATTTAAAGGCCGAACTGGGGCTTCACTCCATAGAACAGCACATTGAGAAGCCAGCCTCCACCAGTACTCCCAGCCCTTACAGCACTTGGCTTTGCACCAGAAGCCCTTTAACTTCACCTGGAGATGCACCAAAGAATCATTTTTAACAAGCAAAGCAGATTTAAAAAGTTGTTCTGGTACGCTCTGGGCTTGATTCTCTTCCTTTTCTTTTACATATCTTTAAGAGGTGTTTAACACAGCTGTGCTAGGCTGCGCACTATCCATCTATCAAGAGCAACACACTGACATTGAACTGCAGCCCTCAAGAATTAAATGTGTGCGTCATGACAGCTTGCGCTGGAGAATGAGAATGAGCTGGAATTAGAGGAGCCTCTATCCTCTGCAACTGGAGCATAACAGGGACTGTGTAACACTGAAGTACAATTGCATTTTATAATCTCTTTTCACAGATGTAAATACCAGACTGGCATGAAAATGGGCCAGTAGTTTAATATACCAACAATGTTGAGATGATGAATATGTTTTATCACATTAATATTTATTCCATTACCTTTTAGGATAATACAGCATCATAAGAAGCAGCAGTTATCACAGTACATAAGACACTTTCTGAACACTAAAACTTTTGTGAGGCAGCCTCAGTAGCTTTTTCTTTCCAAATATATTTTCTCTTTATAAATTCAGTAGAGAGTATCACTTGCCCAGTTTCAGCAAAACTGCAGCCAGATGTCAGCTTTGATCTCATCACCACATAAAGAGGACAGATAAAGGACAAATAGGTTACACTGCACTTCAGCAATAGGAAGAATTAACTTCACTGTTCCTTGCAGCACCATCTGGGTTTGGCAAAGTTAGTTCTCATCCCTGTCAAGAGTTCATTCAAGAAAATAGTTTTGTTTTCCAAATGCTATTCCTTCCTGTTTCCTCTGGATATGTAATGCCTGATCTCTTGACCTACTCCTTCTGTCCTCATTATTCATACTTCAAGCATCTTAAAACAACAAGTACTTCAGACAACTGCTAGAATTAGTCCAAGGCATTTAAAGCACATTTTTAATATGTAAAGTAACACGCTGTGATGTATTTCCCATAAAGACTGAAAGGAGAGGACCACAACTCTCTAGTCAGAGCTACAGGCCAGGAAAACCAGGATCCTGCATTTCAGATCTGTTTTCTGATTGATGCCAGACACCTGGCAGACCTCAGCTTCCCTCCCACAGAGGAGCTAGCCACATGCTACCTCCCAACACCACAAAGACAGAAATTGCCCAGCAGCACTTGAAGATCAAGCACTACAGAAACACAAAGCATGACTACTTCACCAGACATAGCCCAAGCTCTAAAGCAAACAGGTCACAACCACTCCAGCCACCCACCTTTCAGTCTCTTCCACCAAGAAGCCACTGGGTCACCAAGTCCATCCTTAGACGTACGCTGCATTTCAGAGGCTCCAAAAGCCAAAGGGTTTCAACCACCCGTGATCCCCTCACCTGGATGCTCCCAGCAATACCTTTCTCTTGAGAGTTGCCTCCACACAGCTGAGTAGTCTTTGTAGTGCAGCAACCCATCATCCCACAACATCTCCTGCAGTAGCTCAGACCTTCATCATCTGCCCTAGGCCACCTTGCTGGCTTATATACTGTCTGTAGGGTGGAGCTGGAGGGCAGGTAGTTCCCTTAAAGGGCCCATTGCACAGTAGAAGACCTTCCTTGTGTCAGCAGGGTCATGGGTCCTTGCAACCAGACCCTTCCAAAAATGTTTTGCTACTGGCAGAAAAAAATCATTTTGTTTTCTAAAAAAGTATTTTAAGAAAATTATATGGAAATGGGTTGCACTTTCCATTCATATTATTTTTAAACGGAGGGGGGGTTGTGTATTGAAAATATCATCCTTGGTCATAGCAAGATGGATGACTTAGCCAATTGTTAGAGATTGTAATTTTTTAATTTTCACTTTCATATCTCCAATTTTTTGTTTCAAATTGTACAGCACACTGATGTCTAGATGATATGTCATATCATGTCAAATAAATGTTCTATGATCTTCTCATACTAAGCATATAGTAGGCATGACAGTTCATAATATAAATTCTCATCAAATTTATTGTAAAAATCTTTAAGGACAGCTGCTAATTAGCAGAGATCTAAACCACCTTATTTTTTAGATCAAAGTGTCCCCTATTTGAGTTTGTAATGAAATAGCCTAACACTTTGAAGAAGAAGTATATTAATTAGAGAAAAAAAAAGTTGTCAGTGTCTGTGGATTAGCCAGTGATCTTTTCTTTTAGTACAGTTCTATGGACTTTTAATTTCACTGGAAATGCTGACATATACAAATTTCCAGGGAAATAGATTTCAAAGTTTCAAGTTGCTCTCGTAACTTCTTGTAACTTACTCCGCTTGTGGTTGCTCCACCCTTATTGGTTCCAGACGTTGAAGGACTTCATCTACAAATGCGAGTGACAACCATGTTTCCTGCACTGTCATTTCTGCCAAGTACCCAACAGGTTTATTGGACAATCTTCACGTCACTGTATAAAGACTTAAAATATGATAGCATCAGAGCCATTCTCTGCCATGTTATGTCTCACTGCATCAGTTAAAATAAATGGAGAGAAGACAGGAAAAAGGCAAATCTAAAGTTACATTCCCCCAAATGGATCGCATATCTGGGGCGCTTGGCAAGGCACAAAGATCATGTTTGTGGTTCCTGGAAATCTGTGGGAGTCCCAGTGCCGAGAACTTGACCCAATGCATTTTGTGTTGTTGGAGACATATGTTTCGCTTCTCCTGCTGTGAGCTTGATGGCATGGTGTGGCTTTGCATCTTTTTTCTCTTTCGCTTGCTGTCACAAGGAATATCTACAATAGCTTAGAAAGTGTACCTTGTTATGCTGTAGGCGTGCGTGTGAGAACACCAAAACCCAATGGGAAATCACAAATCTTAGCAAGGTGGGGGAAAAAAAGGTCCTCTACAGATATTTTAAATGCATTCATTGAGAATGTCAATCCACACACAGAGGTGCAAGATCTGAAACCGATTCTGACAGTGCTGTGAGGTTTCCCCTTAAGGTGCAGGAGTTTTGCAAGATGAGATGATATAAAGCAGCTCAGGATTTTAGGTGAATGGACAGCATTGTGTTAGATATCTGACCCAGAAATAGTTCCACGATATTTGAGATAACTGTGCTGTATAGGGCGGGCAAATTATGATGAGAAAGTGTGCTTGCCTCTGTAGTCATAGGAGGTTTTTTAGCACTGAAGCTATGTTTGATCTCACTTCTACTGATGTTAACTGCTTTTATAGGTCATTTCATTATTGCCTCATTGTAGAAGATTGAACTTATTAATATGCAGCAGCTAAAATCCTTTGCATTTTAAAATGCTAATTTTTAGGTGTCCATATGGCAATAAAATCAGGCTTTGAGCCATCCATCCATATCTTTATATGTCTGTCTATATAAAAAACAATTTTGTGGTCTAGTGAGTAGGGCACTGAACTGGGAGTTGAAACTGGGTCTGTTCCTGTATCTGCCATTGACTTTGGGAATAGGAACATGAACACATTATTATGGAGTACACTTAGCTATGAACTTCCCATATGCCATCTACAGTTGAGTAATGGCCCCCAAAATAAACTTCTATCCTATGGAAAAGCAAAGTAATTCAACGCTTTAATGAAAAGTAGGGGCTGCTCCTTGGTGTTCATAGAAAGGTACCACAGCTGACCATCGGCTCTATTTCAGCCTTGGGCTGGTTGTTGCACTGGAGTTTCACATCCCCAGGTGGAGCTTTTTTATGAGGCTACTGTATTTCTCTGCTTTTTGGAAAAGCTGTGTTGGATCTCTGTGCATCCCTTCTCTTGCTGTCTCTTGTATTTGTACTGCTAATCCTTTTGCCAGGCTAAAATCTCTCCATGCATGTAAGCTTAGGGAGTGAGGGCAAGGAAGTAGGTTAGGGAGGATGCAGGCTCTTCCAGAGATCCTGACTACAGCAATATATAAATTATAAAAACAGTGAACACCACCTCTGACATTTAGAAGAAGGGTATTTCCTTGTAATAGAGTAAAGAAATTTACAGCAACTTCAGGTACCATTAAGTGCTGCTATTGAACCCATAGAGACAAATGCAGATGCAGCATTTTTATTGCTTTTCCCCAGCTCTTATTCCTGAATTTCTACTCCTCTATGTTAACTTTCTTGTGATGTTTTCCCTGCTGGATTTTAAATTTGTTTTCAAACAGATAAATGAGGATGTGCTTTCTTTAGCTGAATACTTTGGATGACACTGGAACTGCTCTACCTGGTGAGATTGAACAGCATGTTCCGGCTGAGATGCTGAAGACGGTTCCTGTTGGGATAGCTTAATTGCATTTCTGCTAATTATCTTTCTATCTAAGTCTTATTCATTTTGCTTTAGCAGAGTTGCTCTAAGTCAAAACCTGCTAAATTGGTATTTCTAAACTCTGCCTTTCATCTCTGTCCTTACTACTTATTCAGCCCCAGGTTGGAAGAGATAGAAAGATCTAAGTCTGTAGCTCTTCTCAGAAAGAGTCAGTGAATCATGAACCACTTGTACGGATTTGTGTTCAAAGAACATCACCAAAGCTGGCCTCCACTTCCAAGGAGAAATAGACCCATCTGTTCCACTCCTTGCAGAAAGGTTTCTTAGAAAATGGTGAACTTGTAATATTCCACCCCGAATCAGTAACCTCTAAATTACTTTTCCTGCTGTAGGAAACATTTTGCCATGGGCAGAGAACATGGGCTATGTAGCCTGCAAAAGGCTATTTTTGCATCACTGTTATCTCTGAAAGTAGTTTGAGGCTAGTCAGTGATTAAAGATCGGTCAACATGTACGGGCTAAATGAGTGGCTGTTGTTTTCTCATCTGAAGTACTCTTCTAAACTGAAGCCCTGTTCAACAGAAAAGGCTTCTATTCCTGGGAAAACAAATTAATAAGAATTTTCATTTTCTCATTATTTAAGTCTTTTTTCCCCCAAACAAAAACACTATCTGGAACTGCTACAGCCAAGAAATGACATGAATAATTCATTCTAATTTCACACCATTTAAGCTACTTTACTAGCTTCTAATTAACATGTGTAGATTATTTAAGGACAAGAAAATTGCTTTTAAATGCAGGTAAGAGTAAGCTGACTATCCCCATGTATTATGTGATTTGAAGCCTTCTCAGAACCCAGCTGTGCTGATGAATTTCCCAGGGTCATAGCAGCTGAAGACAAAAGCTTATTTTTTCAAGAGAGGGCTAATGACATCACTGCAGATACCATGAAGTGTCTAGGATTCCATGCAGATTGGAATTTTTTAAGTACAGTATTTAACTGCTATTTCCCCAGCCTGCTATGGCAGCACAGACATTAACAGTTACATAGGCTAACACTTTCTCTGTCATTCCCATGTTTCTTTGGAGTTGGAAATTAATTTTATGTTCTCCTCCTCTGTCACCAGGAGGGGAACATCAGGAGAACAAATCAAAGCAAGCTTTGCAGAACACAGGGCCTGTAAACAGGCATTGTAAGTGGCCTTTACAATTCAACCCTGCCATTTTTGTGTGCTCAAGATTTTTTTTTTCTCTTTGAGTGCCCAGAAGATTCTGAGAGTCAAGAGTCAGTTCATCAGAATAAAAATCTGCCTTCCCAGGCAACTTGTGGCATCTACAACATCTGTCATGATGATGTGGTGAGGACAGACCTGACTGCCAGAAGGTCTTAAATCCCTTTTTTCCAGACCTTGTAGAGTAGACAATCTGAGACTCCTTTTGGCTGGGATGCTCCCTGGAAACCATTAATTGGGAATTACTTGAAATGAAATGGTGTGTACCTCAACCTGCTTTTCTCTTCCCATCTTTGAGGCTGGCTGGGAAATACGCCCATGTTTCCAGCTCCTGTTTACCCTAAAAGCAGCTGTCTGGACTTGGAGATCAAACCAGAACTCACGCTGCACTAAGCCAAAAACCTGCTGTTCCCTGAGAACAGGCAGCTGCTGAAAGCAGTGATATCGAAGCAGAGCTCAGCACTGCATCCTACGAACAGGACAGTTACATTTCCACTTCAGTTTACAAATGCAACACAAGCACCTAAACGTCCTAGTGAGAATTATCAGTACTCTCAGATAATGCCATGCTTGGGGATTACAAGCAGATACTTCTAAATGTTTTGCCAACAAAATGCCTTCTGACACTTGGAGTTTACACTCCTCCTCTATATAACATTCACGGAGGTGTGCGTACCACTGTCTTCCAATGGTTCTTCTTGCCCTGTATATGTGATTATTGTGCTTGCATAGTGGCTGGGCCACAGGTACAGCAGGAGTCACAATACTGCATTATTTGTAATACCTTCTGCTTGAAAACCTGGGCATTTTAGGCTGTTTTCTGCCTTTACGCACAGAATGGGATGTGTTCATCCTCTTGAGGAGGTTTATAATAGAAACCTGCATGCAAACCCTTTGTCAACACTCCTTTTGTAGACTGCAGAAAGAGCTAGACCACCCAGAGCACTCGCTGTCTCATCCTATGGCAGTCACTGAAAACAGATAAATCACAATCCAGGAGTGATTACTTCTTCCCCCTGGAGAAAGAGGTCTTGAATAGGTAGCACAGAAATGGATGTCTGCACCAGAGGTGAGAAGACTCACATACAAGGTCCCTATGGTCGGCATCTATCTGCTCTGAGCAAGTCTCTGTATACACAGGGTCATTATAATGCTTAAGGCTCCTGGGGCTTCCATGAAAGAAACAATAAAATGAAAGTCCAAAGCAATACGGTCACTTTATCATCTCAACTGGAAAGAAATTGGTATGGAGAACTGGCCTGAGTGTTGGCCTGGGTGAATAGTGAACTCACCCTAAGCTCAGTAAATGGGATAATTATACCTAAATTGCATTTTATAATTAAAAAGGTACAATAAATGAATTAGATCTTAGCTTCAAATAAAGTTAATCTGAACACCAAGGTTTGATCACTGCTAAAGGAAACGGTGGTAATCAGATTAATGGCAAATGCATTTTCAAGCTGATTTGTTAAAAAACTAAGAAAAGGGAAAAAGAAACAGGATGCTATTTATACAGAACAAGCTGAGCATTTCCATACCAGTAAATAAGAGGTAGTATAATAAAATTCTCATTAAGCTGCTGAGGCCTATTTGGTTTTGTTTTCTTTTTAAGGAAATGTTTTAACTCTGCAAACAAGCAGAGGCAAAACTTGGGTTCACACAAGGTTTTAATTGCCTGCTAATGCTTTGCCAAGTCCAAATGCTTCTGAAAAGTTCCTACTTGTCAGATGCCCTTTATCTGGCTGATCCTTGTGGATAGATCAGAGGCACGCGCTGGTGTGTGTTTTGGCAAGCATTACCCTGATAAAAACCATGATTTTATTTCAATTTTGGATCACTGAGGGGAGACTGCACTGAATTCATTTTAGTCTGTGGAGGCAAATGGCTGAGAGGCTGAGAGGACCTTTGTAAACACCACCTATTCCTTTGTAGCTGCGGCAGGAAGATGTTTGATTGTCAGCTGGTGCCGACATTGATGACAACCATTTAATACTTCAGGACCTAGAAGTCTCAGCTGGAATTGCATGGTGCTTGCTGCACAAAAACATGCCAAGAAACAGACCTTCATCTGAAGATTTGCAGTCCCAGGCCCCAGTCCTGCAGAAACTCTGTGCCTTGCTTATTTTTACGAATCTCCCTAAAATTAAACATGGATAAATATTTGCTGGATTGAAATGCAAATGGACAGAAGAGGCAAAAGAACAAGAGAGAGGAAGAATTATCCTCATTTCACAGCTGCCCTGATCTGCTGGCTCTGAGTTTATCTGTGCATAAAGCCAGCATAAATCACTCCTGATCTGGATCAGATGCGTCCTGCTGGGCAAGCAGCGGAGCACAGATCGAAGATTAATGATCGCCGAAGCAGAGACCTGGGCCCCTCCGCCAGAAGAAGATGAAGTACCCTCTGGGGGACTCTGTCTCTCTCTTTGACAACAGTGGGAGCCTACGCAGAAAGCTTGGACTAGACACCTAATTTTAGATAGCTGAAGTTAGGTCAGATGAATTTCTCTCCTGAGAAGTTAAGTGACTTGACCAAAATCAAACATGAAGCCTTTTGCATAAATTAGGTCCTGTGCTTGGGAAAATACAGGAATAAGACCTAAATTGATGGTCAGTATTTGGGGGTTTGGGTGGAGGGTGTTGATTTGTTGGGTTTTTTTAATTGGAAGATTATTTTTATCAGAAATACACACACGGAAATAGAAAACTGAGGGGAAGAGTATACTTTGCAGGGCATGTCATACCAGTACCGTAGGTTTCCTAGCTAAAACAGCAAAGCCTGTACAGTGGAATAATGCAGATATCATGAGCCAGAATTAATTGCCCACTAACTCTTCACTTATCTGCCACTTGCTTCCTTCAGTTACGTGCTGCTGGATAGCCTTAGTTGAAATGAGAAAACACCTTACACCACAATCTTCTACTTTAGCCTTCTAGGAAATGGATGGAAAAAAGACCAGTTGTTTTTGGTAGCATATCCCCAAGTTTTGGGGGCACTTCAGAAACATGTGAAGTTTTGCTCAGTCCCCCATGCTCTTCAGCTGAGCCTGAAGCCAGTAGAAGACCTCAGCCACGTCATTCCTTGGCACCTGTCTTTAGGAAAAAAGAGATGGAGAAGAAACCTGAACCACAACACTCCTGGTGTCCCCATGGACAGACACTGCTGCTGTATGGGAACATCTGTCATTCATGTCGCCTTCCCTCCACGGTCTGGCTAGAGGAGTTACCAAAATCCAGAATAAAACTCCTTAACAGCAATGAGAAGTTAAGAAGCAGGCACTCCTTTATTGCAGCACTGGGCACACGCGGGATCGCTCCACCTATTGTGTGTACCTGTCTAGTCTAACTGTGCAGGTTAAATACACACCTGTTATACATAGTCACTAAATTTCTAGAAAATGTTATACATAATCATTAACTTTCCAATAAAACATTAGCATATGTAAATGTCTCTTCATGCAGGCGCAGTGAAGGTCTCTGGTGGTCTTCAGAAGCCCTCTGGTGGTCTTCCACAGTCTTCCTCACTTGTCCACTTCTTGACCTCTCTTAGGTGATTCTGCACAGTATGATTCTCACCATCATCTATATTAATTTACATAAAAATGCATACTATGTCTATTCTTAAATGTAACCTTTCTAATAATTGGTCCTTCAGTCACACCATCTTGTTAATATTCTTATGTTAAAACAATCATTGGTTAATCTCACTTAACTCTACTGATTAGAATCCTTGATAATTAGATTGAGGTGGGAAGGGTAAGGGGTTTCCAAGCAGCAAACTGGTGTCCATAACGGTTTCCTTAGTTTCCTAAAACAAAACACTACAAATCAACAAATCTTTGTCAAAGTTTCTGTGGTTAACTGATTTAGAAAATACTTGAATTCTTATGGTACACATAGTACATTTTCTAAAGTTCCTAAGTTCCTATGACTACATTTCAGACTTAACACTCCCATACCTATGCTTCACAATTTTCTACTTCTTAATCAAACCAAACTCTTTTATGTGATTAAATTTTGATTTCTTTACCAGGATATTTGCAACAGAGGGAAAACAATGTTATATTTCCATTGAATCCTTCAGTTCTCAAATGAAACATTTGGATCTAGTGGACACTACAAATGTCCTAATTTACTACAAACTGGACCCACACTGCACTGGCATAAATCCAGGCACTTTACCAGGTGAATGATGAGGCATGTTGCTTACCTTTAGTTCCCCCAAGCCAGTTGTTTCCCACAATGCTGCCATCTTGCAGTTACAGGTAATGTGATGTTTTACACTCAGCACTGCTATTACCTCCTTGCCGTACCTTTATAGCCTGAGCATTCAGATAGAGATGAAACCCATTATACTTCACAGCAGTTTGAACACAGGTCCTTGAGTTGATTTATCTCCTTTATCCCTGTGCAGTTGGGTTCTCTTCACTACTTCACTCACATCTCTCTGATTTTTTAACTACGGGATGTGACTAGTGTCTGAATTGTAATTTTCCATGCTTTCAGACATGGTTAAGGTACAATAAAATCCTCATGCTCACTGGCTGTGTTTGGATCAAGGTGAGTGGAGCTAAAAATAGTGGGTTTAAAAAATAAGGATTTTTTTTCTCTAAATTTGCAGTGCAGAGCACGTTTATATTTTGCTGAGGTTTTGAAAGCAGTTTTAATTGGGCGCGGTGCTTTATGTCTTTTACACCCTTTCTTGTCCAGCACTGAAGGTGTCTCAAAATACAAAAATAGAGGCCAGATTCACCCCTGAAGTAAGCTGCAGCTTGGTTAATGCCAAAAGACAGCTGTTCACAGCAGCGTAAGATTGTTTCCTCACTGTGTTCAATGGAGGTTGGGCTGTTTGCTTTGTGGTGTTGAACCTTATGCCTTTCCCTCTGTTTTTGAGAGTGAAAAGTTGCAGCTGAAAATTCACCGCTGTCACAGTAGGGTAACACCAAAACACTCGCCAAGGTGGCCAGGTCAGCTTTGGGCTCTGTGTTGGGGTTTTTTTGGTACCCCTATGACAGCCGTGCTTCACGCTGGCAGAGCTGTGATGTGTGGCTGCTGGAGACGTTGGGTTGTGTCTTCTGAAGGTCACAGACTGGATCTGCTCTAGATGTCCCTTGCAAAATGGAATGTCAACAGCTGCAGAGAGGGGAAAGAACAGGAAAAAAAGCCCTCTCGAGTTTACACTTAAACATGGTGCAGTGAAGCCTGGTGTTATTATTAGCCAGCAGTGTTTCGGGCCATTATCTGGCTTGACAGCTCCAGGCCTCCAGGCAGCCCTTCTAAATGCTGCTGCTGATTTGTTGCAAATGTTAAACAGACACATTTCAATTATTTGTCAGCAATATAACTCTCCCCTCTTGCCCTCTGGTCTTCAGACACATATGGTGATGTGTGGGTTTCATGAGAAATGATCCACTCCTGCATCAGGAAGCATAGAGCTCCCAATGCTCGTCTTCATGACTGAGTCGTTAGATGACGAACATACATTAGAGAGAAGCAATTGCCCATCACAGAGCCCTCTCAACCTGGTGGCAGATGTGATTGCAATCTTCTTTTAAAATGGATGCAAGGTGCCTTCTCCGGTCAAGACTATTTGTGCTCTCATCGCTGGGGCTGCATGGCAGCAAGCTACCAGGCAGAGGGAAGTTTGCGTGACTGGTCTTACTGAAGGCAATGAATAACAGCCAAAACAGATTAATTACTTGGTTGCTTAAAGATAAGCATGTGCTTAAATGCTTCACCAAATTGATCTAGATTCTTGTACACCATTTAAAACTTTAATTTTGGTGAAAGAAAGAGTGACAGAGGGAACATGCATATATTACTGAGATTTATATGCTGTTTGATTAACATCCCAAAGCTTTTTTTGTTTCCTCGGGTTATTTTTTGTACAACTAAGGCATATTCAAAACCTAAGCAGGTTTTTGATATATAATAATGTGCTAGTCATAAGTAAATACTGTTATCCATAACAAAAAGTTTACCTAGCTCAATTTTTAACTAGGTGCAAGGAGAGCTATTCAGAACTGCTAATATGATAAGCTGAGGAGTTTTAATGTCTGGGACAATGCAGAAATCATGATAACAGTACTGGGATAGGACACTGGAAAGAGCAAAAATAAAAACGAGAAGATTATACTAAAGACAATCTGAGTTTGGGTTTATAAACTGTCACTAAACTGGGGCTAGGAAGCTATTAAACTAAAGCCACCCTAAACACAAACAAAAAAAACCCCTTTTGGATAGCTCTTGAGCACACAGGGAAAGGATTTTTATTTTTTTTTTGCAAGTCTCAGGCTGAGATTCCAAGCTGTGCAAAACTTCTAAAGCTGAGCTGTGGATCTGTCTCCACCCTCCTGCTGTGGAGAAGCTTGGGGGATATTTCTGGAGATGAGTGCAGGAGCCAGCGTGTTCCCTGTGGCTATGTGCCGTGCAAGATGAAGCAGCAGCATCCACCTTCCCGGAGCAGCTATGGAGAGTAACAGCCCGTTGATCCCATCAGTAAGGCATGGGCTGCTTTGAATTGCTGAACTAAATCAGTCATGAAATGGGGAGCAGAGTCTTTCTGCCTCACTGGAAGATCAAGATGGTCAGAGATGCTGGAAGGATCCTATGCCTTTTCCATGTTGCTAAAATTTCATTTAAATAATAAATTAATTAGAGTTTCTGCTTAGCCCTCATTGTTGACATGATTGTGCTGCCTTCATGTATTTCGTGAATCTCCTACTGATTTTACTGGCAGCTGAGTTACATCCATGTTGAATATTTTTGCAGATCCCACCCAGAAAGCCTACAGTTTTC
This sequence comes from Buteo buteo, assembly GCF_964188355.1. Taxonomy (NCBI): domain Eukaryota; kingdom Metazoa; phylum Chordata; class Aves; order Accipitriformes; family Accipitridae; genus Buteo; species Buteo buteo. Next base: position 11,226,306 of record NC_134194.1, on the reverse strand, counting down.
AGTTATTAGGGAGATCTTATGCTGATGGCAATTTCTGAGTGAGAAACATTCTTGTTACTGACAGAGGAAAGCAGACCAACAAATTCAGCCAGGGCTTTCAATGCCTCTGTAGCCACCGACCAGTGTCTGACTAATGACTTGCCATTATTATTCCAGAAACAAACAAATGGAAAGCCAACAAGTGGTTCTTTGGTAACATTTCCCAGTATTGATTTTTTTTATTAAATTAGTCTTGGTTTATAATTGGTTTATAAATTTCATCTGTGTACAATGGGCACTGGAGTTCCCTTTTCTTCCTATTTAGGATATGCCGTATACTGACATTTTGTTAAAACCTTTATCTCCCATTTACACACACACATCATTTTTTTAAAAAAAAATCAGCCTCTCCTTATGAAAAATGCTCACGCAAGCCTCATGGAGGGAAAAATGAAGGTTTATGTCAGGACTTTGATTAATGAGTGTCAACACTGTGTTTCATTTCATTTCTTCTGCCCCTGGCCCATCAGAGGTCACCTCAAGAAACAGTGCATGAAATCAGGCCAATAGTAGGTTTTAGATAAATTAGAAAGAGATCTGGGTCAGGTATTATCTGGTGCTGAGCCATCTCTGAATAAAGTCAAATTATCCACTTCAGAGCCGCTCATTATCTGATCACATTTTTGAGTGGATGATGATGGTTTTTCACTTGGAACACAGTAACCTCCACTTAGATCCTGGCATTGCTGATGTATATAACGTGTGGTCATGCACCCACAACACAGCACTTATTTGAATAAAATTAGCTTCAGAAAACCTATCACTAAAATTAAGCAGATATCTTTTCTGTTCCTCTGCCATGGCATAATTTGGCTATTTTATGCTCAGTAAATAACATCTAAATTCAGATGAAGAGGAGACAATAGGCCAGACTCTGATCTCATTCCTCGTATCACAAAATAGAACATTCAGGATTAGTTCCTCTGAGATGAGCATGGAAAAAAGTGCTGTCCAACAGATTTGAAAGTTTCTGTCTCTTTTCCCGACACTCAGATTTATTAAAAATACATTAAGTACTGGGAAGCATTCACATACAAGAGTACAGCAGGTCACAGAAGTACATTAATACATTATCTCTTGTCTGTGTTTCAGTTGCATTGCCTACACAGAAGTGGGTTCACTGATAGTGGGAAACTTGTGGATCAGTTTATGTGCATTTTGCATATACATACACATATTTAAATGCACACGCATGCTGAAGAAAGGTCGGGTTTGATAGCCTTAATCAACTAAATTTAGGCATGTGGGTAAATCTACTGAAATCATGACCTACCACCTAGAGCTAGGGCTGTATATTGACCATAAAAAGCCCATTTCCAGACTTGCCTGTCACAAGAACACGTGGAGGAGCTGGTCTTGCATGCATGACACATCCCCACCAAAGTCAATGGTTCTGATGTTCAAATCTGGGAGGTGGACATGCTGCCTTGACTGACTTCAGAGGAGCAAAGCTGCTTTGAAACTCTTTGCCCATAAGAGTTCATAAGGCAGGATGGACCCTTGATCAAAGAGGTGTATTCCCAAAGGAGGCCTGAGACTGGAGCAAGGCATTTAAAAGAAGGATGGCAGAATGGGCTTTAAAGACTGAAATATGTAAGGACAGAATTTCCTTCCACCTGGGAGTATCTCATTATTCACAAAATGCCAACTCTTTAATTCTTATAAACAACAGTGTATCATCCCTCCATCATTAATTTAAGAAAATGGCTAGAAAGGACAGGTTTTGTTCCAAGCGTTGAAGTGACATGTTGCTCTTTTCTTCTTGCTTTCCATGCCTGTTTCAGACTGCCCTTCTCCCTGCTGACTTTTGGGCATATTCTGAAAGGTTAGACCTTGAAAAAGGATTGAACCATATTTATTTTTAAGCTTTCGCCCCCAAATAAAAAGGGCACCTTGAAATATGAAGGAATATTTTATATAACTGCAAGGTAAAGAAGACTTTAGTTTCATGGATTAGCCATCCCTGCCTTTTTAATTCAAGGACAGAAGATGAACTCTAACTGTACTAGTTCCCTAATAGCAGGGGTTTTACGAATATAATTAGATTTTTCTCTTTTTTGCTCTATCTATCCTGCTCTTTTTATACTTAAAAAGATTTCTTTGTTTAGAATTGTAATGATTTCTGTTAGAAATGATATTCATTTCAGCTCCTGTCTTTTATAGTATTGATGGATGCCGTTAAAGGACAGCTCTGCTTTGTGCAGAGCTGGCTGCATTTTAATAGTACATAAAAGGACTTCTGCATAATGGTAGACTACGGACTTGCTAGCCTTGAACAGGGGCGATAGAGGGAGTCATTCTTTTAACAGCCCCGAGGATATGCAGAAAGTCACCCTTGGCAGTTTTTCATCTGTTCACATTCGCTGCTGGGCTGTAGTTTCTGTCAGCCCCTTACTCTGCCCATCACTGTCTCTAGCAGTCTCCAGCAATTCAGCCAGAGACAAAACTCCCACCCTCTGTGCATTAGTTACCACCATCGTACTGGTCTTGTTGCAGAGTCAGCTGAACGGATGGTGTGTTCATTCCTCATGTAGCCACCAAACTACCGGCCTCTGCTGCAAAGGGCAAGAGGCACGGGTGCACAGGACACATGGGTGCCCTCCAGGCATGGGTGCACAGGGGACGTGGGTGCACAGAGGACATGGATACCCAGCCTGGTCACTGCAGTAGCATCTTCAGCAGCCCCAGCTCTTTGTTAAAGCAGTGTAAGCCAAGCCTTGAGTACATGTTACAGGGTCAACTGAAACATGGTGGCTCTTTGTCGTATAAAATGGATGCAACTCACTTTGCATGTTCTCATTACCTTGGTGAAGGTTGCAAACTGGAAGCTGTGTCCCAGCGAGGAAAACAGAGAAAAAGTTGACCACTTTCAAGAAAGCAAAAAGTAGACATGCAATGTGACAAATCCCAGACAGATTTTGAGGATTAGCTTGCTGAAGGCATAAAAATAATAATACAAACTGCCCCGAGCACTTCAGGAGCCAGAAGATTTCCTGGGAGTCTGGAGGGCAGGTAAATGCAATGGAGCCCACGGGGAAGATTAATTATGTACACCAATGTTCACAGCTCCGGAGTTCAAGTGGAGTACCTCATCAGAGCCTTTCTCTATGGGGGAAAAGGCAAAAGAACTGCCTCAAACTGAACTGCTCGTAGAAGAGGTCTAGGGATGAATCAGTAAGATGAATAATAACAAATTGCCAGGAGCAGATGGGCTTCGCTCACAAGTTCTAAAGGAAATCAGATACGAAATTGCTCAGCTGTTAATGGGGGGATGTAAATCTGTGGTTTACATCATCCTCAGCACAGAGGAAGCAAAGTTTGCAACTGGTGTGCTGGTTTTTTTAAAGGCTTCAGGGAAGGGGACCCTAGAAAGCTGCAGGCTGGCAGGACTTCAGGGTGCGAAGGACAAAAACTATAATAAGGAATGGAATTAGGAGGCAGAGGGATAAAGATGACAAAATAAGAAAGAACAAGGCTTTGCAGAGAGAAGCCATGCGTCACAAATATTTTTGTATTTTTGAGGAATCAGTGAGTATGTAGATAATGGTGATCTGGTTGCAAAAATATACTAGGATTCTTAAGAGCTTTTAACAAGTTCTCTTCCCAAAGGTTCTTAAGAAAATAAAGCTGTCATGGGGTAAGAGAGAAGGTCCTTTTGTGATTTAGTAAGTGAATAAAAGCTAGGAACAGTGGTCTCATGTTGGAGGGACGTTACCCTATGTCATTGCATAGGGACCTGTGTTTGGGGCTGTGTTATTCAGGGTCTTCACAAACGATATGCAAAGGGCTGAGGTAATACCATTTCCTGATGACACAAGTTTGTTCAGGGCAGAGAAAGCTAAAATGAATGTGAGGACCTGCAGAAGCTTCTTATGGTACTGAGGGACTGGATGATAAAACAGAAGATGAAATTCACATATTAAGAGATGCAGAATAATGACCAGTGGGAAAAACAACAGTAATTATAAACTACACAGTGATGAACTGTAGATTAGCTATTAGTATTCAGGAAAGAGATTTTGGACTCACTTTGAACAGTACTATGAAAACATTAGCTCAAGGCTCAGTGGGAATGAGTCAGAAGGTGCAGAGAATTTTAGAAATTATTAGGGAAGGAATAGAGAACATACCAGGAAATGTAATTAACCACTTTTCAGACCACTTGAAATCTATGTATAGCTTTGGTTCCCCTGAGATGTAGAAGAACATGAAAAAGCACACAGAAAGGCAATGACAATATCTGAAAGTGCAAACCAGCTTCCTCATCAACAAGCTGAGCAAGCAATGATTCTTCATTCTTTCTTATTATATGAGAAGCTGTAGCCTCAAACTAAAAAGGCCAAAAAAAGTTTTGAAAAAAATCAAAGGAAACTTTTTACTGCACTAGATATCTTTAAACTGTGGGATTCTTTGGTGCAGGATATTGTGGATGCTATATTCATTCATGCTAAAAATTAATAGACAAATTAATGCAGGGAAAGTGTACCATGGCCATTCTGTGATAGAGGGCTGATAAATCCATGGATGGGTACAGCCTCAGTAAGCTGGGAAGATGGAACAGGGAAAGGATCAGTCTTCATTTAACCTGTTATTGAACCTTTTCCCTGAACATATGGAAGAAGCAAATGTCAGAGAGAGGACTCAGGGCAGCGGGGGCCTTAGTGCCATCCTGACTGCAGCTAATCTTCTGCTCCTATGTGTAGAGAAATTTTATTTACTTAGAAGAAAGAAGCTAAGCCTCACATTACAGGAACTAATCTTCTAGGTGGAATCTAACAGGCAGCAAACAGATGGATTTTCTGTCACTTCCTCTGGGTACTGCCTTTTCTGATTGCATCCTTGTCTTCTTAACATTCTTTTTTTTATTTGACCGTCTGCTGCCTGCAGTACCATGTGATTGCTCTCCTTAATTACGCATGGACAACATGAAGTGCCCCACCAACTGATCATATTTAATTTATTTCTAATTATACTGCTTTTTAAAATGAACCTGGCACACTGAGTGTAATTCTCCTGTTGTTGTTGTTGACTTTGGTGTAACTCTGTGGGATGCCCATGGTAATAGCTAAGGAAATGCGACTTTTTTTGAACAGAAAATCTGAAGTGAGTCATGGGCTTGTATTATGATTTTGTCATTCTGACTAATCAGTTTGAAGGCCATCCTGTGTCCTGCTTTTGCTATTTCTTTCAATTTCTCTTTAGTCCTGGCTGAGTGGCACACACATCATTATACACTTTCAGAGGATGCAGTGGAACTTTTTCTCATTACACTTGATCACAGGTCACTTGTAGCACAAGCCCTTAGGAACCTGAGAACACTTCTCCCCTCAACACAAACCACTCTCTAAAGGACCTTAGAAAAAGATTTTTCTGCTTTTTTAAGGGTTAGTCCCTTTGGGCCTTTGCAAACTAGAACCTCTGACACTTCAGAGCGCCAACTGTACCCTGGGCTGCATCAAAAGAAGTGTAACCGGCAGGTCAAGGGAGGTGATTCTCCCCCTCTGCTCTGCTCTTGTGAGACCCCACCTGGAGTACTGCGTTCAGCTCTGCGGCCCCCAACATAAGGACATGGACTTGTTGGAGCAAGTCCAGAGGTGGGCCACAAAGATAACCAGAGGGCTGGAGCACCTCTTCTATGAAGACAGGCTGAGGCAGTTGGGGATGTTCAGCCTGGAGGAGAGAAGGCTCCGGGGAGATCTTATAGCAGCCTTCCAGTACCTAAAGGGAGTCTACAAGAAACCTGGAGAGGGACTTTTTACAAGGCCTTGTACCAATAGGACAAGGGGTAATGGCCTTAAACTGAAAGAGGGTAGATTTAAATTAGATATAAGGAAGAAATTCTTCACTGTGAGGGTGGTGAGGCACTGGAACAGGTTGCCCAGGGAAGCTGTGGATGCCCCATCCCTGGCAGTGTTCAGGCCAGGTTGGATGGGGCTTTGAGCAACCTGGTCTAGTGGAAGGTGTCCCTGCCCATGGCAGGGGGGTTGGAACTAGGTGAGCTTTAAGGTCCCCTCCGACCCAAACCATTCTATGATTCTGTGATTCATTCTCACCCACGCCAGGAAGTATTGTATATTCTGTGTTTAGGGCTAGATTTTAGTTGGCAGCTGTTCTTGCCATATGGCATTTTTTTTGTACACCAGGAACACATAAAGCTTTAGAAATTAAGTCTTATAATTCCCTTATCTTTTATACTAGTTCCACTTTACGGAAGGGAAACAGCAGCAGTTGGAGGTGACATGAAAGAGTTTGAAAGGCAGCCAGCTCCTTTGGGTAGGTAGCCTGCCCGAAGACATCTCAAAACCTGCCCCTCACTCATTGGCTTTGGCTGGGACAACTCAGAGGTGATGCACCAGGAGGTTACTAGTATTTGGTGCTGGGGGAGCAGAGCTTGCCTGAGACCATTAATAACCAATTTGGGAGTCAGGCTGAGCTGTCTCCAGCATAGCTCTTATACAGTTGCAAGGTAGAGCCTAGAAACCAGCTTTTCTTTCTTAGAGTTTCTAGAGCATGCTTCCTCTCCTTGGGGATCTGTGTTTTGTGTGATGCACTGATTTAGTTGTAGGAATTATATTGGCAGACTGTTGTTCCATTAATCAGGTAGGTCATATACAGAGACCTAACACAATAACATCCCTGTTGTACACACAAGCACGTACACACACGCATGCACAAAGATGAATTGTTGAGTGATTCAGTTTTAATCTGAATTAATGTTTTCATTCAAGCCGTGGCTCTGCTCTTGTGAGGAACACTGGTGCATTTCTAATTTCCTTTTCACACTAAATTGTCAGCATAATCTGCTGGCAGAAGCCAGAACTGCTGAAAAGAGGACAAAGGAAAAGGCTTGTGGAGGAGGTGGGAAAAAAACATATATTCTGTCAAACACAGTTAGACTGTCACTCGGGGGGGGGGGGGGGGGGGGCAGTGAAAACAGACGGCTGATCTGTGTGATGTGAAAGTGAGCCCTAATGGGAGTAGGAGAGAGTACCAGGCAGATGGTATGCGGAGCCTGCTGCTGCTTATTGCATTGATGTTGTGTCCCCGTTACCTTGTGCCCCTCATCCCACCCATCCATTTCTTTGTTTTACTGATCTTAGATGTACAGCCCCTTGCCCAGCAGAGTCCCCTCTCCAGCTAGATTTCTAGGTGATGCTGGAAGAAATATATTGAGTGCTTATAGCTTTTTTAAAATACTGTACTGTCCTTTGGTATTTTTGTCGTTTTCATTACCTTGTTCACAAGTTATTCGCTATTGCATTGTTATTGCTTCTTGCATTAAAGGACAGCTTTTGATTAGGTCAGCTACTGCATGGGAAGTAAGATCACTGACCAAACTGGTGTAAATATTCAGTTCACATCACTAGAGTGACTTTTTAGTCTTTCTACTATCTTAAGAAATTTTAATTATTGCTCATTAATTAAGGATGTGTCTGAGCTAAGAATAGATGTAGAGAACAGAGATGGGAAAAATGAGAATTTCATTTCATGAAAGACATTGCCCAAACAACAAGGATGGATTCCTGTTCAACTCCTTGCCCCAGTCACTAAATCATTCATCTGGGAAGAGGAAGACCTGAATTCACCTCAGTCCTGTGAAGGATGCAAATCAAGCTCTATCAAATTATAAGCTAATGACCAAATCTCCATGATTCAAGGAACATCTAAGTGAGTGTCTCCTCTAGGTGTGATAAGAAATTCCAGACTGGGTGTGAATAATGCTCCAAAGGAAAATTTTATAAAATCCAGCAGATCTCCAGGAACACTTTTGGTTTTGTGATTCAGCATTTTCTGAAAGGCTCAATTCATCAGAGACATCACTGATTGGCTCCACATGAACTTCCTTTCAAAAAGAAATCTCTTGACTGTTACACTGAGCAGATTTAATCTTGATATCTGTAGGAGAAAATCAATACAGTACCTCCAGCCATGATGCCTGGCTGTCTTCAGAGTAACTGCATTATAAACGATTCCAATGAATATTTATGGAGAATGCTTTGCAGTTTTTACTCAATTCTAATCTCTGAGTGATGATCTAACAGGACTGGTGTAGTTGCTTTTCCATATGTCCTGGTGATAGACATTAATAAGCGTAATAACGCATGAACAAAATCTGTGATGGTAATGTAAAGTCTTCTAAGTCTACAATTTCTACTACCTTGACTCCATTTCACAACACTGTGATTCTGCAAGAGAAGATAATCCCAACCTTCAGAAAAATAATTAAAAAGGGAATGATGTAATAGATAGCTTTTGCTAGTATCAGGACTCAACAGGTCTTCATTTAATGATATGGACAGGGAATGTCAAAGCCCATTCACAAACACAGGGAACAGCAATTCTCCTTGCCTTACTCATCTGAGAGAGATGGGACCCTGAACAGCAAGTTAGTTTTGAGAAAGAGTACACTGGGAAAGCTCTCAAAAATGAGTGCTCATAAAATATATGATACATGTTTTTACTTCATTATTATGGCTGACTTAGAGAGAATAATGTTTTACTTGTTCTGTGCTTCTGAACAACAAAACTTGCCTTCAAGAGTGCAAATGATGTTAACTATTGGGCTGTTTGTCTTCTGGCACCAGAAATAGGCCATGCAGTAACATGATGTGTCTCTGTGCTGGCTCTGGGGAATGACTTCCTAAAGGAGCTGAGTGTAAGAAAGCCCAATGTTTTGTTTGATACTGATGCTGCTCTTTCATCCTGCATCATTAGTCTGTCCCAGTTTCCTCTACTGGAAAAGGGTCATTTCTCATCTAGCCAAGCAGTACTTTCTCAGCATTTAGCAAGGGGAAATGGAAAAAAAGACAGGGGTATTTGTCAGGAACAGATCAGAGAATGGTGGGGAAAAGAAGATGAAAACTCTTTCCTGAGTCTCCTGAGACGCCCTTAAGACTGTGAATCTGGAGCTCAATACAGCAGAATTATGTTCGTGTTTGAGGATATTTGAAATTGAGTGTTATGGGCCTTGTCCTTTCTTGAGCAAGAAGCAGCCATGGCTCAAACCCAGCCATCTCCATTGCAGTCTCCACCCTAATGTTAACCCCTCTCCATTGCAGAAATCAGCTGGAACAAAAATGTCTTCATTTTGTGACTCTGTACATGAGTAATGGCACAAGACAGCACATAAATTCCCATTACAAAATCAAACTGGTTGCCCACATCCAGTCTTTCCTGTGCCAGCAGATGGAAACATTCAACAATCCACCCTTCAGGACATCTCCTGTAGATGCAGATTGTTATATACTGAGACAGGATCATGCCCAAGCAGAACATGTTCATGCCATGCAGCATTGATCAGCAAGATTACATCTGACTTAACAGTGATTCCTCACTCTCCTGCAAAGCAAAGTCGAATCCTACATGAACAAAAGCCACCACCAAACTGTAAGTAGGTCTAGTAGCACACCAGGGTTGTGCATTTCCAAGCGTAAATTGTACAGTCGTGGCAACATCTCAGCCTTATGGGACATTTCCATGCTGGTCTGGAAAACATGATCCCATATTTCTCCAGTGAATATGATTTCATATTTCAGAAAAGTGCCCATATTTCTGGTTTGCTTTGCCTTAACAAAAGAGAAAAATGTAGCAATGTTTTTCATTTTTTGTTGGAAACCTATTTTCATGGGATTTTTTTCTCAGCAGAAAGAATTCTTTTGCCCAGACTTGCCCTTTTTTTCTTTCTAACGGCAATTCTTGAATGCATTACAGCAGGATTCAGAACTTCATCAAAGAGAGGAAACAACTTACCATTTCTCAAGAGGTGTAGCTTAAAACAAAGCCATCAGAAAAACTCTGACTTCACCTTGTGGCAGCCAACAGCTTGGACTAGGGAGAGCCAAGGGGACAGAGCAGCAGCCAGGTCCAGCAGAGCTCCACTGCCTATTCATCCTCATGATCCCAGCCACCAGCGAGGAACGTGCTTTGCTTCTAATAGTTGGGGTCTATGGGTACAGAAACTAAAGGGCCGTTTTCTAGGTGACTATGTGCTGTTGGCATCTATTTATTTGCAGACAGTGCCTGCTTCTGTAACTGCAGGGCAAGACTTGGTAAAGTTAGATTTTTGCTAATAAAGAAAAATGAAAGATGCCTTTCCGTTTATGAAAAGGGAAAATACCGGACTGCAAAATACCGCCAGGCTGAGTGAGATGCTAACAATACTGCAAGCCTGTTAGCCTGTCTAGAGCAACTCACAGAGGTCTGACTATGGGACAAATCTCTCCTGGTTTGTGCTCATTTATGCATTACACTCAAGGGAGGGAGAAGCAACATTGTTCAGTGCCCAGGTGAAATAAGTGTTGTACAAGTGATGATGGAGGAGGCTCAGCCCCACCTCCACTGCAGGGTCACATTTCTCAACCTTTTCAGTGCTGCTTAAAACACATGGTGAACAATCCGGTATGTTACATTATATGTAGGAAGAGCCCTCACGCAGCAAACTGTCCTGTGATAGCTGTGCCTGATGCTCCAGCTCAGGCTGAGAGCCACTGCTGTGTGGACCACAGCTGATGTATGGTGGTGGGGAGCACTGGTGGGGATGGGGGATTTGGGAGGACAGTGTAGAAGAGGAGGGACAGGAGGAGAGGTGGGGTGAAAATGACGAACAACCAACAACATCAGGGTACATGGGGAAAGCAAATGATCCAGAGTCAGTTTGGGGGGGGGGGGGTTGCATATGTTGTTTAATGCTGTACCAATATCCCCATACAGTTAGGCCATACACATGTATATACATAAACACATTTATAATATAGCTAGGTCTTCTGCATTCAGGGCTTCAAGATGACAATCACTTGTGTGAAGACAAGTATCCACAGAAGTTGTTTAAAGAAACTGCCTCTATTAAAGAGAAGGGAGCTGTATCTGCTGCTGTATCTGCCCTGTGGGCATCATTTCTCCCTTTTATATCTGGTGACTTTGAGTTGTAGTGGTGCTGGCTGCTTTGAGGAGGAAGCCCTAAAAGCTTGCTATCAACAGGCTGTCGTTATGGAGCCATGTATACGCATGCCAGGAGGCTTGCTGCTTTCCCATTGATTGTAGTCTTGGGTATTGGCACTGACAGATTCTCAAAGGAACATTTAACATGTGTGGCCTGTGCTTTTTTGACATCTGTCTAGGATGCAATCTCAGAGGAAGCAACCATGGAATATTTGCCATGTAGCGTTTGTCTGCTTTATGCAGTCTCAAAAATGGGTTGCAGCATGACAATCCTGAATTCTTACAGCTTGGGAGGGAAAGTTGTGTAGGAACAGCTGTATACGTTATGTAGGAATAATCAGGTCCCTTAACAGACTCCACTCATTAGCTCAGAGGAGCAAAACATTGCCTGCATACCCCAGAGTATGATAATCTAGTCCCATTTGACTTCAGACTCCCAGGCATCCAGGAGCCCAAATAATAGGGGAACTCAGATAGAGGGATTCAATTAGCTTCAGATCAGGAAGAAAAAGAATTAAGGTTTCTGTCTTGATCAAGGTCAAATGCTTCCTAACTGGGGCTCTGCATAGTCTTCTGGAAACTCATGGTCTTGTGAAAAAGCATATAGAGTAAATGAGACATTGCAGGTCAGAGAGGTGGGAAGGAAGGATCAACACAGGGCTGAAATGTGGCTCTCTTCACCCTGTCGTATTTTACCTCTAATTACACATTGCATAGGCAGCACCACACACCAGCTAGGATAGTATAGTCTCTTGTGTTTCATGGTGGCAATGAAAACCTCTCCAAAGAACTATGTCTCTCTTTCCAGCTAGGTGTATGTAATGCTCTGCATTATTTATGAACTTGCCCACAACACACAGTAGAGTGAGTTCTCTTTGGGGGCTCATGGTTCAAAGGGGATGGTTTCTTCCTTTGCTTCTCCATATTCCTTGTCTGAAGCACTAGAAAGGCTCATAAATTGCAGGTTGCTTGAGCAGTCAGAGCCAAAAGGTTGCTGCTGATGATGGAGAAACAGTTTGTAGGAAATAGGACACAAGGTTCAGCAGGGCAAAGGATTCTACTCAATTTCCAGAAATACACACTGTGATTAAAACCAGCTTTATGGCTCACCCGACACCTCCCAGGGCCAAAGCCACTGAGAGCGCGAGTCTTGGGAAGGGGTGTAGTCGGTGTGGAGGCCAGCTGCCCCCCAGCAAGCACTGTGGCTGGATGTGACAGTGCCTCCGAGTGGCATCCGTGGCCCGTGGTGTGCATGTGTGTCTTGTGTCCACACCACTTACAAGACGCTTTTTAAATGTAGCTTGAGCTCATGGTGCAGACAGAACTGTCAAAAAGGAGGAGCTGCTGTCTGTACAGAAATAGTATCCTCCTCTGTGTGGAGTATCAAGGGATGCCAAAGATTTCTGCAAAGTGTGTCTGTCTGTCTGTCCTGGAGAAGCTTCTTCTGTCACTGACAAGCAGCCAAATGTGGGAAAAAAACCTCTGTCATCAATGCACAGCAATGCTCCCATAACTGTTTCAGAGAAGAGTGATGAATACCGTGTCCAAATGAAGCCACTGGGGGAAATTAAACTGCTTGTAATGACCTAGATTGGAATTTGGCTGCGACACTGGGACTAATGACTTGTTCTCCTATGGAAAGTGGCAGGGGAGCTCGTCAGAGATGATCAGCTCGCAGCTGCCCTGCGAAGGCAGCTCCAGCACAGTGCCCCTCAGCCCCATCCCGTGACACTGCCTACAGCGGAATCACGTTTTGGCTTGATGGGGAGAGCAAGGAAGTTTGGGCAGATGGATAAGCAAAGGCATGAAGTTAGAGGCTGCAAAGAAATATGGGAGCTTTTGTTTGCTGTAGCGTGTACAGTGCATTATGTTTTACGTGAGGGCCTAATAGCTTTTAAATTAGGTGCTTTAGGATATGGTCAGATGATCACAGGTGAAGGAGTTAGTGTGTTTTAAGAGGTACTGCTCATTACTACAGATTTCCATTGCTCAGCTGGGACATGGTAATTGACTGGAAATGTGCTCCTAGTCCAATGCAGTGGGAAATCTGATTATTTTCAGAGTGCTGGTCACCAACTCCTTCACAAGGACTCTGAAAATAATCTTAATACTCAACCGACATGAGATTCTTCAAACTTAGAAGTACATCACGTATAGTTTGACCCATCCATAGGTCATGTAATTTAAATATTAAATCTTATTTAAAGGGAATGGTAGAACCTCTTACAGAAGCACATCTGCAAGCATAAAGATATGATCATCTGTACCATGGAATATGAACCACCATTAACGAATGCAATGAGTGCACGCAGTTTACACAATGTACAGGTCTGATGCTCAGCATGATCCATTGAGTTGCAGCATCATTAAAGAACGACAAATCTGATTAGCTGAAAGCCATTTCTGGGAGCTCTGGGCCTGGGCCACCCTGTATGGTCCCTGTGCATAGGATAACTCAGCTACAGATGCCATCATGCATTAGATCCCGGGACATATGGAAAGACGTAACCAATCTCCAATAAAACCTGTGAGAAAAGAACAGCAAAAAATCTACGTGCTGACTCCGGGCTGCGTATAGGAACTATTTTCTCAAGCTAGGCAGATGGCTTCCAGACTGGCTTGCTGCTGAAGCAGAGTGAAACCTCTTCAAATGGAGCTGAGAATGATTTTCTTACATTCTTGTTCTTGAATGAGTCTGTAGTTATACGAGGTATCACACATTTTGGGCTGCAGTGATTAATTCTCACCAGGTGAATAGCACTGATCTGCGCTATGGCTGACTGCTTGTTTCTTAGATTGCACCACTAACTTCCATTAATATTCAGGCATATTGAATTCAAATGTGTTGTTCCCTCCCAAATGCTTGTCAGCGATGGATTTGACTGGAACACTTACACAAAACAAGCACTACAGGGAATGCAAAGAGCCCCTGTTTTTATTCTGGTCAGAACCAAACAGAGAAGGATTCTCTACAATTACCAGTGAGAAACCCCTGGCAGGCAGACGTAATGGAGATCGGAGCTGTGTACATGTGTATGTGTGTTGGGTGAAGATGCTGTGAATTCACAGCCACAGGGCTGGGCCTAAAACCCTCCAACCAAAATATACACAGAATTTCTTAGTGCTGCACAGCATTTTCCATGCTTAATGCATGGGCTGGAGCTCAGGCAGCTGGGTGGCTGTAGGAGGGGGAAATTACATTTATTTCCTCCTGACAGATCACTCCGTTTTACGAGGATTATCTGCTGCACTAAGCAAATATTTAAATAAGGTGGCCCAGAGAATATTACAGAAGGATTTACTACAGTGCAGATCTCATCAGAGATTCATAGATTTTAGGGCCTGAAGATCACGTAGCGATTGCTATTATTATTACTAATTCATGTTTATTATTGCAGTAGTGTCTGGAGCCATCCACGCTGAGGAACCCCTCGGACAGGCTGGCTGCGGCCCCGAGAGACCTGATGGGATGGGGCGGGCAAAGGGGCGCGCTGCTGGATGGTACCTGCCTGTCTCACACCAAACCATCACACCCTGCACCAGGCTGGTCACGGGGCAGCTACAGCTCCCTGCAGCACCATCCACTGGGATCAATCTGCCCTTGGCATCTAGGCACAGATTAGGAGGTTGTCCCTGTCCGCAGACTGCATATACCCTGAAAAAACCTGTTTCTCTGATTTTCTGCATGAGAAAGGTCACAGATTCCCCTGCTTTATTCACATCTTCCGCACGTAGCCAGGAAGGAGATGAAGCATTTTAGTACCAGCAGTGACACCATCCTGCTTTCCCTCTGTCCGACTTGGGGTTGCTTCCTTGGAAATCTCATTTTCCGTCCTCGGTCTCCCAGGCTGGGCTCTGGGTGATGTCTGCCTCGCCGGGGAACTGCCTTGCTGGCTCTCCATGCAGAGATTGGGCTGAAACACACATCACTGCTCAATTTTTCACCTTATCCCAGAAAAAACCGGTACCGAGAAGGGGCTATTTGGTCTCGCATGTGTACCTCGATTGCCCTCTAGTGCTGAGCTGCACCCCTGGACGGGATTTCGAGCTGCCGAGAAAATTCAGTTCACATTTAGGGTTTTATTTTGTTAATTAAAATGCATATTGATGACTGGAGAGAAGCTGCCGGCTAGCCAAGAAGCAATATCCTGAGTCAAATAGCAGAAAAGCAGTTTGAGAGAGTGGTTTCATCATCACCCGATGGGAAATTGAACTCTGTAATGCAGATTATTCCATCAGATTGTCCAAGGCACTTTGTTAAGATTGTAAAGGAGCTGCGAGCTATTTGCAGCATTAAACATACTGCATCCTGGAGAATTCAAAGACCCTTAATGTGTTAGACCAGTCAATATCAATTTGTTACCTTATAGAAATACACAAGCTACTGTCTTTATCAGACTCTTGTGCTAAATTAAATACCTTTCCCTCCCAAACTCACAGCTCTCCATCTACAGTGTCATTTATAATTAATTGCTTAATACCCCATAGCAAAACCAACTTTCTTCTGTTACACATGCTGGAAGCAGAGAAAAAGTGGCTTTAAATAAATCCTGGTGTCTAAATTGTGATTATTAGGCTTCAGAGTTAAAACAGGTGGGCAAAACAAAATTACTTGCTTTTAGGCTACTAGCTGTAGGACTAATCACTAATATTTCTTCTTGTGATCCTAAATATTTCCAGAAGAATAAGCTTCAGCTGGAAGGGGACTGCTTGCCCCAGCACTGTTTTGTCTTTTGGAAAAAATCTCCTCTCTCCATGCCCATTTACAGACTTAAATACATGTCTGGAACAAACCCTAAGTCAGTCCCACTTTTATTGCAAAAATATTCTTTTTAGTCAAAAGTTAAATATCTCATTGAAACTTTGTTTCTTCCAGCCCTGGTGCCTAACCAGGCTTACCAGATCTATGTGAATGACATTCATTTTAAGATGTGATTTTTAATAGGCAAACTGCAACCCTACAGACATCCCTGGAAGACTATCCTCCTTAAAGGTGAAAATTAATGAATTTTCATGAAGACATTTTTATTTTAATCATATTTCTATACCATGAATCATCCTAAATGCTCCAGGGTGTTTACAAAAGCAAGTTGTTATGAGATTTTTTTTTACGCCCAATATGATGGAAACATGAAGATGGGGAATGAGAGCTCTGTTTTAGTAAGATCATGCAGTGTACGACACCTTACTATTTTAGATAATTTGTTCAAATAAGAATTGCTAAAATTAGTGAACAAATCAAGTATCAAGTACCTCCTGTCCTTCTTATTCTTTATTTAATTATATTTACATATCTTTGTATTTTCTGTAAGCTTCTGTGCCAAGGGGCACTGGTTTTTCAGTATGTGCTGTGCTTTCTGAAAAATCATGATTGATATCTGCTGGCTTGTGAAAAAGAGGGAGAAATATACGTGTATTTCAGAAATAATCTACCTGGTATCTTTAAAAGAGAAGGTGGGGAAAGAAAGCCCTAAAACCTCAGGAAATGCCTTTTCTATTTGCCATGCAGCGAGTGAACATGCATTGCACACCCTAAAGTCCCCACATATATTTAACAACAGTGGCCTCTGGTGGAGTTTTGTCTAAGTAGAGTACTAATAATTTACTTGAGGTTGGAGACATCTGGGCTTGATAATAGCTCTGTGGTTATGGACTGGAGCTCAGGAACACACCCCTAAGCATTGGTGCTTCCAAGTGGGTTGGCTATCGGCCTTTCATTAATACTGACCCAATTTTAGCATGTGCCTCAGTGTGTATTCAATGCTGCTGCATTCCTAATCCCTTGGAGATTCATGGGTGACACTGCCTGAATATGCTCCTTCCTCCTGCTTCCTCCTAATATATTCAAAAGGCGGTTTGGGGAGCATGGGACTCCAATCTGGGCTTTTCTTTTTGCCCAGACATTGATTTACACCTACCTGGTAAGAATTAAACTCTCTCTCCAATATTTGCATCTCTGTTACATTTGGTAAAAATTCAAAAGTTACTGGGAGATGGGAGGGGAGTGCCAAACTGCTAGAGACAAGGATAGAGAGAAGAGCAGTTGCTTTTTTATTTCACAAAAATTCTTCTAGGATTAGTCAACCACCCCAGCTACTTTCTTAGGCTTTGGTTTGGCAACCTGTTCTCATTTAATAAACATGTAAGCATATGCTTACCCTTAAGTACCAGTTTACATCCCATCTGGCTCAAGTCAACTGCTCACGTATGTGCTTTTCTAAGGGCAACCTATGCATCTGCTAAAATTCTTTGCCAAATTGCAGCCTCCATTTCTTATTTGGATATCCAGACTTATTTCTCTGACTTAGATCCATGCCTTGCAAGGCTTAGCCCAGGACTTAAACCACCAGGTCATATTGCTTATAATACTCACCCACGCCCTTCTACATTTTAAAACACATTATGATAGTAGCAGAGCTTCATTTGATCTTATCACTGCAATATAGTTGTAAGTAGCTGATCAAAGTGAAATGTATTCTGTTTAATTAGCTTTCCCAGTGACCTGAGTATGCTACCATGAGAAATCACCATGCGTCACTAAGGTCTTATGTATTTGTAAAAAGACATATACCCCTCCCAGCATTAAGGACACTGTCAGCATTCACCCTCCAGTCTGGCAGATATCTGGGACATGAAATACATTGCATGATACGCTATTCTTTACTCAGCCAGCACTTAATGACTGGAGCTTCAGGCCAAATACAGAATCCTAAAATGAGGCCATCAACATCACCCAATTACTGCTGTTATTAAAAATGCCAACTGTAATCATAATAATAATTAGACACTTATTATGCGGCGCTACCTAAGGAATATACTCCATGTGTGTAAGATGTCATGCAAGCCTATTAGTAAAGCTGGGCAATCTCACCACCTCCACATTACTGCATGAGATAAAATTGCATTTGTATGTGAACTGCCTGTGTAAATCCAGTTTTCTCGGTCTTTCACTTTCCAAAGGTTTATTTTTGCTTTTTTAATACTGCAAATGGTTATACCCTCTCTAAGTTTATGTCCTGCCCCTAATGCCCTCCCGGAGACTCTGAGCATCCAGAGAAGTATCTTCCTTTGATCTGTTATTTATTATCAAACAATTACCCAGACAGACAAGTTGCACCCACAGACTGTTGGTGCCTCACATACTAGAAAAGCAGTGGTCCAGAAGAGAAGGAACACACTCAGTACCAAATGCTTTTTATTGACTTCAGGCAAATAATTCCCCCTCCTTGAACTTTTGTTGGCTGACCTGTAAAATGCGCCTAAAACCCACGGTCTTCATTGTGAAAAGGCTTGAGTAAAAGTCCTACAGAAATGTGCTAATTATAAATGTACTAGTCATAAGTATGCTAATTACATTGAAGATTACCATGTCCACAGTTGATCTGTTCCCAAGTTGCCATTTGAAAGCCAGGCTTCCAGTTAATTCCAAATGTATAGAAAGCAAGCTGATATGGCTCCTTTGTCCCAATCTACTGCATTGCATACTAAGAGTAATCTCTCTGGTTTTGCAACATTCTAGCAAAATCACAGCTTTTGAAAGAGATTAGATGGCGTAACTTGGCTCCAGTGATCGTTCAATCCTGGCATCTGTTTTATTGCTTTATGTATTGTAGAATTAAGAGAGATTATCTTCTAATTATTCCCTGTGGTCTGCAAGACAGATGGAAAAAAAGCAAATTGGATTTTATCAATGTGTTGCCATTATGTGCTCAAACTTCAATCTCTTTTCTGGTCATTGTCCCAGAGTGACAGAAGTATGGGAATCATCTGCAGATGAGATATGGATCTGTAAGACAAGGGTCGATACAAGGTTCACATAGATCATACCTGCATGACTGGCCACAGCACATTCACATTAGCTTTCATTTTTCCAGCACAGATCTAATGGTCGTGAAAGAAATCCTGTTGAGTCCAGTAAGATCATGCAGTCAATCTTGCCCAGCAATGACCTCCCGCAGAAGCTCTCTCAGAATACTTTAGAGACTACATCTGAGATAGATAACACCTCTGGAGTCAGAACTGCTGTACTTGTCCATGTATTACCAGGCCAGGCTAAAGTTATCTCTTGCCCCAGAGCATTCCTTGCTCTTTTCTCTGTTTCATTCTCGTGTGTGCCAGGACTGTATATTGCCTATGAAGCATGGCTGAAGGCGAGGCCAAGAGGGGTCTTTTGGAATTCATATTCCCACAGAAGCCACGCAGGCAGAGATGGCTTTTGGATAAAGCACTGACCTCTGGTTAGAAAACTGGCTGACCTGGAGGAGAAAAAAAGGGAGCAGGAAGCCATGGTGAGGTCCACATACCACCCTCATGGATACCGCTGGTACATCATGGGCCAGCCCTGGATGAGCCCTGGGCTCAGTGAGTCCGTAAAACTTACAATAAGGGCTCTGAGTCCCTTACCATGAGATGTGTGCAAGCCTTCAAAGCAAAGGTGGGCTGTCATGATAAATTACTTTTTCCAGGAGTGTGAAGAACAAAACAAGGTCCCTCCTTCCTCCCTTCCCTTACACCCTCCTGGCTCCATGCTCACAGGCCTCTTGCCCATTGCTGGAGCACTGCCTCCCTGTGATAGCCACGCTCTTTAACGGGTCATACTTTCCCTGTCTGCACCTATTGTACACAAACCACCAGTGCCTCCACAGCTTAGTACAATGGGAATCAACCTCACTATTTATTTGGGGGGTTTGTTTTCTCTCCCAGCCACCCACCCTGCCTGATTTTACTTGGATGTTATCAGCCTGGAAAGCGGATTTAGGCCTATCCTTTGATTTTCTCCCCAGCTTTCCATCTGCACAGCCACGATCATCTTTTCCAGATGAGGAAATGCTCTGTGTGGATTTGAGGTGGAAGTATCTTCCTTTGCCTAATTGTCTGTTCCAAAATAACTCCTACTCTGCTGTAGCTAAGCAAAATGAAACACTGCTGTGGAGGACCAGGGATGAAGAGCAAGAGGGACAATTTGTATGACGGCAGGGCCCAGATGAATGTAACAGTGAGAAAAACATGACGGGGGAAAAACAATACAAAAAGAGATTGAGAAGACACAAAGACTCAGCTGAGGAAAATGCTGAGTTTATAATCAAAGCATTTCAGCTGAGTCCAAACTTGCTCCTAAATACAACTTCAGCTGTCCCTAACCATTTTTGCCCGAAACAAGGGGTGAAGGGATGGCCATGGGGGCATTCCTGCTTTTTCTTTTCAGGCAGAGGCTGCTAGCTCAGGGCCCACCCTCACCAGGTACATCCCCAGAGGGAGGGGAGCTTGTCTGAATGTGCTAATCCCCAAAGTAATGATGCGTCCTGTGAGTTTCATGACATCAAACACTGGGAGGGGAGGGGGTAATTAGTGCCCCAGTGACTATAGCAAGCCATCAGCAGTAACGCTAGTTCTGAGCATGCAGCTTTTATTGGGTCATGAGGAAATGGCATGGGGCTGGTAGAGAAGTCTCTGCTCAGCAGGAACAAGAGAAATGGGACAAATTAAATATTGTAATGAAATATCAATGAAATGGCAGCCAATTTGGTGCAGGCTGTGTTCATATCCAGGCCTCAGTGCAGCTGCAGTGGGAATGGTGGAGCTCATGGAAGTCACCACCTCTTAGACCCCATTTCCTATAAATCCACACCTATCCTTATCTACAGAGATATTTTTGCATATCCAGGTACGAATTTGTGCTTGTCCTCCTTTAGAATGGCCTGAAAGAAAACTCCCAGGGACCTTGAAGCTGTGGAATGAGGTAGGATTTGGTATTAAATCCTGTGGCAAGTACGATCTGCAGTAAAAGTCATGTTCACATGTCCTTGGAGAGGAATATTGTCAGAAGACTACTCATAGGAGAAGACAGCTTACTGCAGTTCCTTATCCCTTCTTATTACGGGACCTTCACAGAGGGTGGGCAGTCCTGACCAGTGGTTAGAGCTAGGCCTGAAGTAAGCATGGAGGAGAGAGCCAGACAGACTGACGGGGGCAAACAAAGATCAAGAACAGGAGCCAAAGACTTTGCCAGTCAAAAAGGGAGGGGAAAAAGAAGGTCGAAAGCCAGACCGATGCTCAGGAATCCTACAAATGCTGGGTGCTGAGCAAGGAGCAGGCAAGGCTCAAGCAAGACCAAGGCATGGCCCTTGGACTCAGGAGTCAGCAGAGCTCCAACCAAGGGTGACACTGAGCCACAGGAGCAATCAGTGAGAGACCCTACACATCAGGCATTAACCCGGCTCAGAGACCAGTGCCTCTCTGGACAGGTTAATCAAGCCCATAGCTCCAAGGGGGCCTGCAGGACTGACAGCTCATGCAGAGGCTGGAGGTGGTCAGGTAACCACCCGCTGATCCAGATACAAACTTCGCACATAGGCCCACTGCCATGAAAAATAAAACACGGCATTAACCAGTGCTGAGAGAACTCAGCACTGTATCAGTTGCTTTTTTGGTATTATCCCTTTGGCTAGAACATTGGGCAACAGTTTTCTGGGCCAAGCGAAGGAGAGCACATTGTGACGACCCAGTCTAGTGATAAAAGCAAGATATGTATGAAAACCCCATAACAGCTGAAGTACACACGCCACTTACAGCTTCTCCACAATGATCCTTGTCCTCTCCCTTGGCTATTTCTGCATGCATACAGACCGTGGAGAAAATGAGAAGCACCCATGTATCAGGTCTTTTCTAATGTCCATTCAGTTTCCTCAGTCTCCAGGATCTGACAGCTCTTTCTTAATCTTTGCACTTCCTTGCAGTGTGGCAGAACCCAAGGGAATGGCTTGTCCATTGGAGGCTTCTGACCACTGTGTGACATGGATTCCTTTATAGGAAACCTGCACAAGGGCTATGGACCAAAAAAAGCCCTATTTCTAAAAGAAGACTGAACCATTGCAAAGTTCTGGGAAGTAAATGATGTATAAAAATGAAAGCACTTCAGAGTATGTGATTAAAGGAAATTATTTCATTTATCTAAGCAAACATTAGGAGGCAGCTTCACCAAGACCTATAAGAATCTGTTCATGAGTCTGGAGAGATGCTCTGGTTCAGCCAAGAGTGATGTCCCCAACTCTGACTAAGTCCTTTGACAAATGTTTGGCAGCATTTTGACAAGGAGATCACACAGGTTTGCCAGGTTCTTGCGTTCTGCCAGCTGACGAATTCAGCCTTCTGACAGCTGAAAGAGCAGCATGGTTTGCAAGAGAGTGGCAAGGTGTATCAGCAGAATGAGACAGAGTACAAAATGAGTGGCTCAGAAGGCCACAGCAAAGGGAAACTGTGTACACAAGCAGATGTAGGAGGTGGAAAGACTGGAGTGCAGCAGAAGGAGAGAGGGCCATTGGGGCACATCAGGGGAATAACAGCATGTGAGATTTCAGATCCTTTTAAAGAACTATAGGTGGTACCTTCCAGAGCAAAACCACCTTTTCTAAATGAGAACCAAGAAAGTACTCTCACACCAAACACCATCTTTAATTTATTCTATATGAGCTCCATTTGGGGGTGGGGGAGAGAGAGAGTTGGTTAAGATGAAAGCTAGTCATTGCACAAAATGTAATATTATTATATTAAATGCCACAAGACTGGTGTCCAAAAAGGTATTTGATTTCAAACCATGCTGCTCAGGGAGGCCAGGGTTTGCTTGCTTGCTTTTTTTTTTTTAAAAGCTCACTTTGCAAGTGTCGATCACAGCCCATGATTGCTATCTCATCAGATTCATTTCAAAGCCTCTAATGAGTTGTACCACACAGGACATTGGACCCCCTCCCCGGCAGAGGAATGATGTGAGCACAGATTAGGTACCTGACATGATACATACACTGGACTGGACTTTCACATCCAACTCTGATATCAGAGTGCAAAAAGAATTCAGCATTGACAGACCCGTCTACACATACCAGGCTCAGGTCGTCTTAATTTTTCCAGTTAGAAACCAGAAATCTAAAACACACTTCTAAGCATATTTGGCTTTCCAGCTGAAGTGAGTGCTGCATGTCATCTGTTTCGGTGGAGCAGCCCAGCATGGGAGACTCCCAAACACATTGCTGCATTGAAACAAAGTTATCACTGACTTTATGAGATATTTGTAGAACCTTGCACCCACAATTAAAGGAATGAAATTAAATGAATCATAAATTCATAGATTTTAAGGCCAGAAGGGACCTTCTTGATTATCTTGTCTGATTTCTTGGTCTGGCATAATATAAGCTGGAGAATTGCACCCTGAGGAACCCCTGTCTGGCCCAGTGTATCTACTTGGACTAGAAAGAGCATGCCTTTCAGAAATACACCCTTTCCTGGCTTTAGGCCTTCACATCTCTAGATAAGGTTATCACTGAAGATTTTGTACTGTGCTTCTCAGCTGAATTTGTTGAGCTTTGGCTTTGAGCAGCTATGTAAGGGTTTGGTCACACAGACCAATAAATGTTTCCCTCATATCTCTGCTTTCGTAAAGATTCTTATGATCAAGTTACTCTTTAACTTCATCTCTGTTCAAGTAAATAACCTTTGTTCATTTGGATGCTCACAATATTGGTGGTCTTGAATACAATTAAGTTACCCCAGATCCAAAAAAGTTGTCTCCACTGGCCTGTACTAGTCACAATTCCTGCTTTTTCTTGTCACTGAGCTATCTATGATTATGCCATACAGAAATGGCATGGACCTGTTAGATCCAAGGAAAAAAAAAGTCCCACTAATCCATTTAATCTAGTTCACTTTTCTGTGGCCCCTATGCAAAGACACCTGTGGTTTTTCTTGTCAGTCAGAATAATTTGTACAACATTGCAAGCAAAGTTACTCCATCTGGTAAACTCCTTGCTGAACAAGGGTGTATTTATTTTTGCTGTATGATTGCTTAATCCCTTTGTACTGTTTGTGATCTGGTACTGCATGAACATAACTGAAACACAGTGTTTAATTACATCCACAAGCTTTTGATGCTCTTAAGAAAGGAGTGAGAAAGACTTGTGGAGTTAAGAACTAGGCCAACAGCATGTAGAAAAGGTAAGTTCTTTTAAGGCTTCTCTTTCTTGAGCATATGAATTAGGTTTCCCCACAGGCATCCCTGCTAGAAAAAAATTAGTCTGTCATACATAGAGACTAGATTCAGAGCAAGTTATCTGCTGTGAAACAGCAGCAATTGAGCTCGGGTAAATTAATTGAGACAAAATGCCAGCCCTTTCCAAAGCAATGGATTTTACTGCATCTTCCTGCATCTTACACACAAAGTTAATTTGGAATATTTATTTATTTTCCAGAACCAAATCTGTAGTGCCAAAAATACCTTGACGCTGAAAGCAAGAGGGGTACTAACATAGTGGATTTGAAGTCAGTGCACAAAGTAATTTCTCCTCTGCTGAGTTATTTCTAAGAGGTATTTCTCTCCCCATTCACTCTCACAATGCAGTGCAGCCGTGTTCCCCTGACAGTGTATACACTCGTTTATTTTCATATAGCACGCAGGCAGGGGAAATCATGTCTTGATCCTGTACATGACTGCCTTAAAAACTTTTAAGAATAAAGTGCAAATTATATAGCAAAAGCAACCAACAATCAAAAAAAATCAAATTACTGTAACTTGGTTTCAGTCATGGAAAGCACTGTCAGATATTTACAGACTTGCTTCCACCATCCAAACCTGGCTATACTTGAAGTATGATAAAAGAAATGACATTTCCTATTCTATAATCCATTATTCATCAAAGACCAGCACGTAATGAAAACAGAAGTACAAACATCTGTTTTCAGGTTAGATCTTTTTGGAGATCTAATTCCTCTGAAGAACTTAAACCCAGAAGTCAAACATCATAAATAATTAGACAAAGGGTGCTGAAAATTACAGCAGAGTCAGGAATATCTCCAGTGCCTTTATATACATCTTTGATTTTCCTTTCATGGGAAAACACTGGCTTTCAGGTAAGAACATCATATAACATACACAGCTGCTCTGACCCATTTATAATTCGCAAGCAGGCTAATATTTAAACTGCCCAGTCAATTGTGTCTGCTTCTATATGCTCTTCTAATGACAGATAAAAGGCAGTCGCAAAGAGGAAGAGAGCTGTAATATTAAATACAGTTTCTCACGTGGAGTTATCTCTCTACAAAGGGACAATAGGGCAATGAGCTCAGCTTTTAGTGTCTCATTATTGGACATTTATGCTAGAACAAATTAATTCTGCCTGAGATGTCCACAGTAACCTGCAGCTATCAAAAGAGTAGTAATCTCTGCTATCTGCATCATATTTCTACACCCCTCAGCAGGTGAAATATGGAGGAAAAGCGCATGAGGATGCTTTAACTCAGCAAAGAAACAGCTTTAGCCACAGTATTTTAAAGGTCTAATATAAGGATGAGATGTTATTGGGTAAATTTTGCCTTCACTTACATCTGTAAATTCATGTGGTTTCTTGAGAGAGAGCAGAGCGCAGCCTTGTCTTGTAAATATTTGGAGTATACATTATACCATATGATAGCAATTCATGTATGACTTGCCACTTGTCCTTTTGAATAGGTGATTTTGCAGATGATGAGAGCAGTCCCTTGTCATTAGAGTAATAAAGAAAAGGACTTGTGGTATTCTACACTAATAGCCCCAAATCCCATATCCCACAGCAGCCAGATTGCAAGGGTGTGGATATATTTAATTGAACTATATTTTTACAAAGGGATAGCTCGTCTTCCTCATGGGCCATACAGATCATTAAGGGCTTTATATTGTCACTTAATCTGACACCGAGGCAAGTCAAGTCCAACAGCTCAACAGCAATGATTAACTTCTGTTTTACTCATTTTCTTCAGCAGAGGGAGCTTGAGTCTACAGCAAAGAGCCGCTGACGCCTTTGACACGTTCTCCCCAGCGTGGCATCGTTAACACGCCTCAATGCCACGGATATTTGCAGGTAAATGAGGACAAAAATCGTGACCCTTGGGAAGAGCTCTGAAAAGCTGCCGTGCCCTCTGGATCAGAAGAGGATGGGGCGATCTACTCTGTGCTGGGTGCCTCCAACCCACAGCCCTTTCCAGAGGGACTCCCTGTTGGGTTGAAGTCGCAGAGCAGTCTGAGGTGGGGGTGAAACCATGTGAAAACTGGCTTTGTGCTGATCCTAGGCTTGGTCGAGTCAGCACAGGGTGAAACGAGAGTGAGTTTAAGTAGCTGAAGGACTACGCCAAATTGTAGCAGGCATGGGATTAAGTACGCTTGGTGCCGCGCCGTGCCACCCCCTTGAGGATTGAGACCGAGGACCTCGGTATTGCGCAGAGCAGGAGGAGGGTCACCAGCCACGCTGAGAAAGGTGGCACAGGGAACCGATCAAAAAGCAGGTTTCTTAGGAAGCTTTTCTTGCTACAGGTTGGCACAGCAGTGCCTGAGGATTGTCGTACAAAGCATCTGCAACTGTTTGCATTGTCCTGGGGAAGCAGGCAGAGGGGCTGCCACAGCGAGTGCTATGGACATGTTCACCCTGCTATGAGCCCACTGGCTGGCACCGATCACCCCTCCAGCTACCTTGGGCTGTAGTGTTTCACAAAGAGATTTCTGCTTCAATGGAAGCAAATAAAACACTGAGTTCCCCAAGCAGCCCTAATCAAAGTCATGTTGTTCGTTGGATCTCAGGGCCCCTTGGAGGACGGTTCAAAGTCATCCCTTACAGTGGTCCGTAGCTGAGCCAGACACTTGCGTGTTGCCATTTCAGTGTGAAAACATGGGCCTGAACACTTTAATGTTTGTAAATATAACAGGATACAATTAGTACTTCTAACTCATCCCTGAGATAACTGGGGATGGGAACACACACTTCAGAACAGAGAGTTAAGCATGCAAGTATTAAAATTACTCCAGTAAAAATATATGTTGAAAGAATTAGAAACAAACCCCATAAGACTGAATTCTTAGACCTTTATCCTATGCACTAGAGAAGTAGTTATCTGATTTTATTCCTCTAACAGGCCATGTTCCATGGGAAAACACTTCTATAAAACAACCATTAACTAATTAATAAATTTCTGGCTTGAGTTGCCTGCTTATAATCCATCTTTTCCCACACATTCAAGTAACTTAAAGCTGTATAATTCTAACCTCATATCCACTTGATGGGCAGATCATTTGTTGTGATGGAAGAGGCCTTGAAGAAGTGCCTGCTACCCACTTATTTTCAAGGTAAATGAAACAAACTGCAAATCAAGGACACCATTAAATCTTGCCCATATAAAGCAAGGGTCTAGTTTAGGGCTGTCTGATTGAGTATGCATTGGATCAGGCCCAAACTGCAATTGGTTTGCATATTTCCCAAAGAAATGCCAGTACATAAAATGCCCATGAATGCAAATAGGTTGTGTTTTTTTATTTGTATAATTTAACAGAGGGTGGCTTAAAAATGAATGCACACAATAGGATTATACAATATTCTCAGGGGTTCAAACAAGTTGCTGTCTGCCTAAGGGAAGGCCGATCTAGTGATTAAAGCTTAACCTCCAGGGAGGAGGAAATCACAGTTGTATTCCCCGAATGGCCGCATATTTGTAAAGTCACCAAACTTTTCACGCCTCTGCCTTCCAAACAGGGACAGAGCCTATTTAGGCAGCTTCATCAGCACATCCACATTTGTATGTTGATATCAGAGCAACAAGAAAGACATGGTGTTGAAAGGCAAATTACCTTCTGACTTGGTTCCATATATGCATTTATATTTGTGCCATGAATAGAGCAGTACCCAGTGCACATATGTCTTTGCTTATAATATGTATTTTTTACCCCATCTATGCCTTGCCTTCCCTTCCCCCACCACTCTCTCTTTTCTTAGGCATTCATAGTTATCATTCCCAAGAACATCTGAAAACAACAGGATGGCATCACCCTACAGCTCCCCCTTCTCGGACTCTCTTGAGAAGCTCTGTGTCATATTGTCAGTGTTTTATATATTTACACCAACAGAGGAGGCCTGGGATGTGGGCTTTTTCGTTTATATGAGTCTCACCGCCACAGGGGGT
The DNA here is from genome assembly GCF_964188355.1 of Buteo buteo. NCBI lineage: Eukaryota > Metazoa > Chordata > Aves > Accipitriformes > Accipitridae > Buteo > Buteo buteo. The sequence continues at coordinate 11,198,361 of NC_134194.1, read as the reverse complement.
ATTTAACTTTCTGCCCTGGTTGCTGTAATTCTCTCTCCAGTGGATATACAGTTCAGATCAGGTTCCTATTGCTGTGATGACAGGCATTCAGCAGGCACTGTAATTGCAGAGTTAAAACAGCTCATTTTCTTACTGGCAAGCTGTAGTTAAAGAGGTGCTAGGAGGCAGCCTGGCTGTCTGCAGAGGAACTGATCAAAGCACTGAAAGGCATCTGGCTTGTCTCTGTTTTCTTTCACCACCCCCCTTGCTGATGGAGGGGAAAAAAAGAGAGAAGGAGAGAAAAAGCGAAAGAAAAAAAAGAGAGGAAAAAAAGAAGAAAAAAACTATTAAAAAGGAATTTATGAAAATGAATACTTGTCCCTTTCCTAAGGGTAAAAGGCAGTGTCTTATTAAAGACACTAAACGCAGTTGGGTTAGGTCTATTTTTTTTAACTATCTGTATTTTTTAATGAGAAAATTGGGGCTTGTGAATGTTCATTTGTGTCTATTTCCATTAGCTCTTCCCAGCAAGATAGCTAAACTGTTGGGTAGTGCTTTTCACACTGCAGAGAGCAAACTTTCCCCATCTCTGTATCAATGTCATCCTGCCTTATCAGAATGAGCTTTTTCTCATTCTGACCTCTACCCTTCCCTGAAGGACATACAGCTTTAGCCAGAATGTGATGGAAAATGGGATTCTGTACCCTGGATTAACTGCAAAATTAGAAATGAAACACTTTTTTGCTTTACTTTTATTTGTTCTAATCCACTCCAATTCTTCTTGTCATAAATGCCAGCAAATCACAAAGGAAAAGGTAAAGAGAGTTGACAAACCACTTGAGATGTTCATATGAGGGATAAAAGAAGGCAAAAAACTCCAACAGCAGGGGAAGACATCTATCAAACAAATTGAGATCAATGATCCAAAAGCCACTGAGAAGTCAATCAAAATGTTTCTCCCAATGAGATAAAGGAGCCCCCAGGCAAGGAATGGCTCCATTTCCAAATAAGAAAAGAGATGTTGCATCTTGGGGAAAAGCACCATTCAGGTGAAAATAACTGAAATGTGGGAATCGCTTTCTATAAGCCAAAGGGATAAAAGGTTATCAGGACAGCAAGAGCTAGCAGCTGAGGGCACACGCTCTCCTCCAGCAGCTTTGTGAAGTTCCTGCCTTAGAGGGGCTCTAAGAGGAAAAGAAATGGAACATGATCCATTACATACTATTTGACAACATTTTTCAACCAGATTTCCAGGCTGGCACAGTACAAAAGCAGCGGGATTTCTGCTGTCTCTTCTGAGCCTTCAGTCATTGGAAACTCATCAGCAAGAGGGTTCGTTCTCGCTTTCGCTCCTCTCTCACTTCATTTTTTTCATCCACTATCTCTTCATGGTGACACCACCGTCTTCCCACGGACAAAAGTGGAGTTCAGAGTCTTTGAAAGAAGAAAACAAACTTGGTAACTCAACAAGGAGCCTAGACAGGCAATGTTGCAAATTAAGTTGAAAGAAGCCCAGTTACTGCACCATTATTTGATTTCCCCTTCTCTAATCCCTTGCTTGTAATTAGCATAATTTATTAACATATTAGAGCCATGCATGTGAACCCTCTTTATAGTTGCTGAGTGCTCCCTGAGGCTGCCTAGTGAAAGCTTTTCCCCACTGTTTAATAATATGTTACATAAGGAAAACCAGCTTCTGATATAATTTAAATTATGACTTTCCTTTCTGCCTCTGAACACTCATTTCCTTTAAACGAGGTTAATTTCCTTAAATAATGAAAATCCTCCAATTTCAGTTTTCCATTCATTAGACCCCCTTAGTTCAACATGAAAAAGTCACACGCCAAGAGGGAAAAGAAAAAAAAAAAGAAAAGAAAAAAGAAAAGAAAAGAAAAAAAAATCCCATTGAACTTCAAACATAAGCATCCTGAGAAGAGGTTTCCTGTGATCCTGTCTCCTCTCCTTTCTGGACTGAGAAGGGCACAACACAGACTGTCAGGAGATAAAGATGGACAAGCCACTTTACATCAAACTAGTTTCTTCCATCCAGCATGTAAGGTCCTCTGAAAGCTAAGGGCGTTTTCAGAGTTGCAAACATGCAATGCTCCTCTGGGGGATCACACAGTGGTTTAATTGGCCAACAGCTAAACACGGACTTCTTCTTAGCCCGGAGAGCTTCCTTTCTTACCATTAATCTGCTGCGATGTCTGGGAGAGGATGGGCAAACAAGGCCACCCCTGTCCCCACCCTGATCATCAGTCTGGTGTGGGTCCATCTCTGAGCACAGGACATGGCCATGGCCACAGGATTGCACCACCTTGGCTGCTTCAACTAACCTTCACCTTCACTCCTTGCTCTCCTGAACTAAACTTACTGCTCACATTGCTCCGAATCAGCCCCTTCAGCTCTTTGCCGTGCTTTTTTTTCTTGCTGTTCTTCTTCCAGCTTTTATACGGCTCCCCAGTGCTGTGATAAGCCAAACCAAGGGCAGTTTCAAGAGGTAACTCAAAATGTCTGTTGATATGTGGAATTTCCTTCTAGCTCCTCTGCATTCTACACAGAAATATTTTCTTCTTGAATACTGGCTCAGGAGTTAGCTAGCCTGAAGTCCATGGCCAAGTACTAGCTAAGCAGAAGACATGCTCAAGAGAGGCAAAAACAGTGCAGTAGTTTTTGAAGTACTGGCCAAAAGGTGGTTTTCTGCTCCTCCTCTGACTGCTTGTGTGATGTTTGGCTCACCCAGTATGTAAGTGCTTGACTCTAGCTGAGTTCAATGTGATTTAACTGCTAATACCTTTGAGGATTTAGGCCTCTGTTATATTTCAATAAACTGGGAATAAAGTAATTTCTGCACCTTAAAGAACAGCTGTGAGCTATTAAAGCTTGTAGCTGTGTACTCTAGGTAGATAATACCTTCTCCTGTCATTGTAGTGAGCACAGCCCAGCCACAGATGGCATTTTTAACTGGGGAGTGATACATAACAGCATCATCATTCATGTTGATGATAATTTAAATACAGTGTTACCATGTTAACAAAAAGGGCACCCTGCTTTTTTAAAAAATAAGTACCTCATATAACAAAGCCTCCAGTGTCCTCCCACTGAAAGGCATTATAAACACATCGTTTTGGAAACAATAAGAACAGAAAGAAACTCTGAAGAGAACCACGTGCTCATTGCTCTGCAGGCAGCTCTGTGCTGGACACCTGTCAGACACCAGTGGTGCACTAGGATGTGTGTGAGGTTTCATTAAGCGGTAAATAATGATGAGGGCTGGACAACGTTCTGCTGAGTTTGGGGCAAAATTTTGGGTCAGAGCTTATGTTTTCAGCTCCAGTTAACCTTTCTCTAAGGAAAAACCAACCTTAATAGCATGAAATGTCAGGAAAATTATGTTAATTTGCAGAGTAAATTTTTTCAGGACCTCAAAGAAGTAAGTGAATGTTATTGTTGTTATTACTTGTTTTTTATCACTGGGGAAACCCAAGGATGATTAAATTAACTTGCTGGAGATCATAATGCCAGAGATATGAGAAAAAGACATGTTTCCTGACTGATGCTGGAGGTGTATTGACTTGGGGATTTTAGGGAGTGCTTTTCATGAGAAAATGCCGGTTTCCTGAAACCAAAATTTCTGTGAAAAGGGACAGCCTGTCTGACCAGGAATAATTCTTCCTATTAGGAAGAAGCTTTACCACAAGTGGGAGAAACTGAGGCTCAGACAGAAGGACTTGGATTTGTCTCCCCTTCCCACCCAAAGCGAATGCCACCAGGCTCCTCGAGGGAGCAGGACTTACATAGCTTCATGCCCACACAGAACAGGAAAACGAGTTCCCACCCCACTCACTGGTTTTTGACTCCCAGCACCTGACTAAACCAGAGTCTGTGTTCCCCTCTTCTCTCTTCTGAACCTGATTTACTGCGGTATTTATCTGATTTAGGGTTGCTCTTCTTTTATGCTCTCCTCAGGAGCACCGATGTCTGGGATGTTGCAACATATATAAAGCTTTTGGGTGTATTTATGTGTATTGAAATGTACTTTTCATGGTACAGCTGCACACGCCCTTTCCACTATTCAGCCTCCTCTCCTCCCACTTAAAAACAAGCCTTTTGAAAGCAGAAGGGAAGAATAATTAAAAAAAATTGTAATCTGCCTCAGGTAATGACATGATTGAAACATCACCATTTTGTCTGGAGGGTCACAGGATGGCTTTATGAGAAAGCTTTAAAGCTGCTAACTCTAAAGAACCTTTGATATTTCACCTTTTGTTGTTGCTAACGTATTCTGCTTCCTGACTCTTGGAAACAAAGCCCATACTGAGGGCCCTGTCGCTTCAACAAATTTGGTGCCAAACATGTTATGCCATGGGGCAGTTTGACAATCTGAGAAGATTAATTGAGCATATACATTTGAGATCTTCCAAGCCATTTAAGTAATTTAGATGCTTAACATGAGGTAGACATCATGGCCCCTTAGTCAGCTTTGGGAGTGCAATGCTTGATCTTATATGTTTCAGCTAGATGTGGTGTGGTCCCTGTGTGGTGATCTGGGGTTTGGCAAGAAAAGATTATGCTAACGGTGGCTCGCTCATTTTTCATCATAACAGCTAGAAACTAAAGGGAAAACCTAACTGATATTCTGCAAACTACTTATGATAGTATTAACATTATACCTGATAGGACAAAACTGTTTTCCCACTCTTTAAAACACAAAATAGTCACTCAGAACTAGGAACAGAGATTTCTATAGCTTTGGTGTAAGTTTTCTCCACTGTTTTTAGAGAACCAGGAAAGCATGGCAACTATTCCTCACTTAACAGTTCATATCACACCATTTCCTTCCTAGTTGCGTCTTTTACAGTGATCATGAACTAACATTTTCTAGATCTTTAATTTTTACAAATGTGTTCAGTTCCCAGAATTGCTTAAATCTTGGAGTCAGGAATAGTTCTCTATTGGTTTGTTTCTAGTAGGCTTTGAAACTACTTGATACCTGGTTGTTCATGGTCAAACATAAAGTTATGTCTGATCAAGCATTGGTAAACAGAAAATGTAAAAACAAATCTCAAAATTAAAATTCAGGGGGGCATAAACTCTACTCAAGTAGCTGTAAGAAGGTTCTCAGGGTATGTTTCCCAGATATGTTTCACTCAACAGCAGCTCATAGAAACGTTTGCAAGAAACAAATAAGATGGATTGTGAGTGTAATTGAAAAGAATGTGAGGATTTTACTTGAAAAGACATTAATGGGTACTTTCTAAAATCATACTGACATTTCTACTTGTACATGAGCCTATCTGAGGAAAATGTCTGTGTATTTTGTAAGATGCAATAGCTTTGGAAAAGATCTAGAATTTTGCACTCTAGCCAAAACCAAATGAAGACAAATTAAAATGGAGTGGTGCTAGCCAAATGAAGCCAAGTCAAACCATAGACACGATTGGGACCCGTCCGTCACAGGCTTCTGGCAAAGATTCTTAGCGACTAAAAATGTTTCCACCATTGCTTTTGCAAAGTGAATGGTCTGGGCCTCAGAAAGAGCTGTTTCTTGTGGAAATCAGTGGAAATACTTAGCCTTTGGGTCCTGGTGGAAAGTTGCCTCTGCTGAGTTTGGCCAGAGCCTCCATGACTTTGCCTAGAATTTGTCTTCACCAGCCACCAAATAAGATAAATGAGAAGCTGAGGCTTGCAGTGTAACTACCGCCGTCTTTTGTGATACCAATGAGATGGCATTGTTCTGCCATATTAGAAGAATAAACAATAATTATTATACATTATATTTATGTCTGCCATCCTGGGAAAAAAGGTTGCCCTACCCCCTTTTGATATAGAGTAATAAATTATTTTTCTCTTTTTTTTCTGGACCCACCCAAACTCCTGGAGGCTATCTCCTGTGAAAGAGGGAGGTACAGGCAGCTTATGGAATACATGAATTCTATTTTATATATTGTATTGTCAGATACACTTAGCAGAGACAGATGCAAAACATCTGATGGAAGCGGCAACTTATTTATAGGTGGAATACTGATTTTTGACCATCTGGAGGTGATTTTGTCTTGGTTTTAAGTACTAATTTTGTGTCTTCTGGACAGGTTTGTACTCAAACCATAGAATGCAGAATTCAGACCTCCTTATAACCATGGAAGATGATGACAGCTGGCTCTAAGGCATCAGTGGGGCCATTTGGATGGTCTAGAAGCTGCCATGAATATTGCCCCTGTTCATAATATCCAAGAAGAGTGTCCACATACATAGAGGAGTGTAGATGGAAGGTTTGGATTTTGATGCAGACCACCTCAAATAATTTTAGCTTTCATAATGGTGCCTGTGCCAAGGATTCACTTGTTGGCACTGTTGTGATGGAAAACTGTAGGCCACAGGGCTGTTCTCAGCGTGGGGTCCCTCCCACAGGAGACAGTTCTCCATGAACTTCTCCAGCGTGAGTCCTTTCCACGGGCTGCAGTCCTTCAGGCACAGACTGCTCCAGCGTGGGTCCCCTGCGGGGTCACAAGTACTGACAGAAAACCTTCTCCAGCATCGGCTTCTGTCTCTATGGGTCCACAGGTCCTGCCAGGAGCCTGCTCCAGTGCAGGCTTCCCACGAGAACACAGTCTCCTTCAGGTACCCACCTGCTCCGGCGTGGGGTCCTCCCCGGGCTGCAGGTGGAGATCTGCTCCCCCGTGGACCTCCCTGGGCTGCAGGGGGACAGCCTGCCTCACCAGGGTCTTCCCCACGGGCTGCAGGGGAATCTCTGCTCTGGCGCCTGGAGCATCTCCTCCCCCTCCTTCTGCACTGACCTGGGGTCTGCAGGGTTGTTGCTCTCATGTGTTCTTACTCCTCTTTCTTCCGATCCCTGCTGCGCAGTTAGTTTTTTTCCCCTTCTTAAATCTGTTATCCCAGAGGCGCTACCACTGTTGCTGATGGGCTCGGCCTTGGCCAGCGGTGGGTCCATCTTGGAGCCGGCTGGTGTTGGCTCTGTCGGACACAGGGGAAGCTTCTGGCAGCTTCTCACAGAAACCACCGCTGTAGCCTCCTGCTACCAAAACCTTGCCACGCAAACCCAATACAGAGAAAAAGTGCAATAATAACTGCACTTGTTACTGATTAACATATTGCTGTGGACTTTCTGTAGGGAGGTCCTATGGGTATTTTGTTCATTGCTTTACCCAGTATGCTCCATATAGTCAGTGTTTACCCTTTTTGAGCTCTGCCCTGGCTATGATATAAAGAAAGGAAGGGAAAGAAATCAAATGCTATGGAAAACAAAAGTGGTCTGAAGTATAGCTGTAGCTAGCTCCAGCTGTAACAACAGGGTTGTGGGTTTCCAAATTTTAATCTCCCCAAAGAATCTGTATCAAATTCTTCAGCCCAGAGGTCAAAAGGGATTATAGTAATGGAAAGGGACAACAGCTTGTAAAGTCTTCTGGGCAAAAGCCTTCTCCTCTCTACCTGGACATGTCTGTGGAATATGTATCCATGAAATGTGCTTCCAAGCCATACAGGAATAACAATAAATAGTAGGGACTATAAAATCATTTTATGCTTTTCTGTCTTCTATTTCATCACTAGTGGCAAAGATGACACACTCTACACAGGAGGCAATTCAGACTGATGATGTAGCAGGCAGCATGTTCAACTTCCCACTGCACAAATAGGTAAGCAGATTACATATGTTCTTGAGCACAGCCTATAGTCATAGCACAAAAACTGTCTCAGGAATGTTCTCTGGGTTTTGTCATTCTGGTGGTATTTAGATACAAAAGTATGTGTAAATTAGAAATACAGTCTGGGCAACTTCAGAGTTTCAGAATGTCTATTACTAGTAACAAGTTGAAATACGGTTGTGTAAGTTGTTTGAGAAAATGTGATGGGAATCCCTAGCAACAAAAAACATGTGGAAAATAAATGATGACTCTGATCTCTTAGGACTGCTTCTTTATCATTCTCTGAGTCCTAAGAGGGCATCCAGAAGGACCTTCCAGCACCAGCCCAGCAGTGCGAGCTATTCCTCTGCAAAATGGAGCTGCTCAAAATCCCAGCCCGTGGCATAAGCTATCGGTCCAGACGGGCAGATGTATGAGAAAGGATAGATGACCAACACCACTTCTGTGGTCAGATACAAAGAAAGATAAGTTTTCCATTTCCCACATAAATGCCTCTCTCTGCAGTGCTGGAAAACCTGGGATACGTTTCCTGGGCAATATCAGAGTTAAGGCAGGTAGGGTAACAAAATAAATGCCAGTATGAAAGGCAAGGGGTGAGGCACATGTACTGTAATGTCTGCTAGGAAATACAGGCTTATCTTGAGCTGCTTTGTGAACACACAATGTCTAGAGAAAAGCCTTTGATTCCCATCGGAGCAGGGAACAGAGCTTGGCCCTCTGGGCCCTGCTAGACTCTAACCACGGACCTACTCTGATGATTCATGGAGTTTGTGGGTACCAGATCTTGATTGCTATGTAGTTGGAGGAATCAGAGCTTCTGTGGTCTTGCTCCCCTTTTCTGTCTCAACTTTTAAAAGTCGGCACATTTCCTCATTGCTCCGGCTCTCACAGGACAGAGCCAGAATATCCCTGTTTAAGTGGAGCAAAAGTTTTTCCAAAGGGTCAAAGTTCAGGACGAGCTTGTAAGCAGATTACGGAGCTGGTAGAAAGGCCAAAGGCACCCTAAGTCTTTACATTCCCAAAGTGCTGTGTTAAACTCTAGCCCAAGGATGTACTTAACCCCAAAGAGAATGGAGGTCAAGTGAACTTGCAGCATTTCAAATGCAATCAGTTTGGAAAAGTAGCTGTTTATAAAGAAGTATATTACAGAGACAAGCTAATGTTAGCATTCCCTCTCTGCAAATAAGCCTGACCTATTGCTAGTCTTGTCAAAGAGCTGCCATGTTTGTTTTATAGCATCAAACAGTAAGACTTTATTTCAGTTTAGGTTAAATCTCAAGGAACATTTTGGCTTAGGGGCATCGAAAATCTCCCTCTAAGGAGATGCAGGGGGAGTATTTATGCCATCTATCTTTAGGTACTTAATTCAGACTGGCTTCCTATACTGTCAGGAGAGTGAAGGAGGGGTTTCCAGAGGGCAGTTCAGAGTACCTGAAAAGGGCCCTGAACCGACACCTGGGTGTCCCCACTCTGTCCACAGAGTTTGCAGAACCCAAAGTTGAGTCGTGCAGGACATTGCTTTGCACTTTCTCTGTATTTTCTTTAAGGCATTCAGAGCTGTGCGTAAGGTGCTAATTGACCCTCGCAAAATCCCCACAGCATTTATAACTCTCAGCTGGCTTGCGTGTGCAGGAGTCGCAGCAGGACTGAGGTACAGGCAGGGGTGTCTGGCTGCAGCAGAGCAGGAGGGCTCTGGGCACAGGGCGGTGCAGCGCTTCTGCAGCCAAATGCATGTCTTGGGCAAAATACTGATACGCGAATGGGACAGGCTTCATCCAGCCTCACCAGCCCTCCAATGCCTGTGCCACACATAGCAAATAGCCACAGTCGAGCTTGCTGAGGATGCTTAGTAGTCCCCCTTTTTTTTCCTTTGGATGAAAAGGAGCAAACATATTACTTTTTGTTTTAAATGAGAACATAAAAATTACAAATGTTAAGGTCTCCTTTAAAAGACTGTAGCCACTAAGAGCATTTCTCCCATGAAAATCTTACCCTGTACATGTCATTACTTTTTATTACTATTTCTATAACCATCATAATTAAATTACCATAGCCATTAGGGTGACACTAGCAATAGTACTGAGGAACCACAGTCATGAACTGAGATCCCTTTTTGTGGATGTTAGTAGGACAGCATGAAGTCTGCATGGGAAGTCAAATACCTTATTTTTTCAGAGGCAGCTCAGCAAAATCCTATATTATCAGTGCAAGACATCAGTCAAGATGTGGTGAAAAGTAAGGAATGAGTGGGCATTCCTGTTGGTATTGATGCTTTCCCAGCATACGCCTGCGTCCACAGTGTTTGCATATGTCAGGTGCCAAAAATTGCTCAGGTGAGCATGGGACTTGTACAGGTATTTTATGGGAGAAACGAGTTTTTTCTAGCCCCTTAAGTGTTCTTCAAGAAGTTTTGCCTGTTTGGTTTTGGTTTATGATAATATTAATTTTATGTGAAACATTCAAAATTCTCAAGCTTAGAAGTTGTTCCTTTAAAGCCCAGAAGTGCACTGTGGAATGCGCAAAGATTTAATATTTTGGAATTTTATAGTAGCCTCAGAAATGTCTCTGTTTTGTCAGGGAGACTGACTATTCTTGAGCCAGGAAGCAATTAAAATAGGTAATATGGATATCTATTCTTATATGTAGACTTTGTTTGTCTCCAAAAAAAGGAAGCTTAAGAAAGCCCTTTTTTGGTAAGAATTTAAGAATAAATTAAGCAAACTTTTTTCATGGCTGATCCAGATACACCTAGTGTTGTTTATAAGAAAGGGGGACTCTTAAGGCACGTTTCAAATACAGTGAAAATTCTCAGTCCAGGAGAGCAAAATGCTTTAATTTTTCCTAGGATGCCATACATCTTGCTCAAGAGCCCTGAGTGTTGAACAATCCATTAAGAAATGCTTTCTTCAGTACAGAGCTCTCAGCTCTTTCACAAGTAATTGCCTAATTGAAATAGTATCATTTATTAGCTTCTTTGCTTGAGGCTTCTTCAGATTCAGCTTCTGCTCTTGGGCATCCTCCTTTGAATTGTAGCATATACCTCAGCTAATTATAATGTGGTATCACTTGATAAAGCCAACTGAGATCATAATGGGAAGACACTGAAACATCTGCCAAGATTTGAAAATTGGATTTTTCTTTTTACTTACGCCAGAGACAGGTTACCTGTAATTAGTTCTAATTTATAAATAAGTGCAGGCTGTACTTCTAAGAGGTACAATATCATGCCTTGCCCCCTTTTTAGAAACAAGTTAGGAATCATACGTCTCAATCAACTGTATACCTTTCTGTGTCAGGAATAATAGCTTTGCATGAGAACTTAGGTAGGAGAAAGGGAGTTATACAAGCACCACCTAAGTAATCACAGGACACCAGTCCCAAGTGATAAAAACCAATGGCACAAGTCCCAAAAACCAAAATCATGGGAGTTCCAAAATTCTCAGTGTGGATTCTTTTTGTTTGCTGTCTGAATTCTGAATATTTATTATTCAGGCATTACAGCTCTTCAAAACCCTTTGAAAATTTTTTTGTTGTTATGTTTTAATGCTAGCTGTGATTCTCAAATAATCACAGGACTCCAGGAGCTGGAGTTTTATGAACCTACAAACATCCCAAGAGCTGGAAAACTGTGATCAGATCTATTTAAGCTTACATCATATAGGTAGTGGAGTTTCTTGTTGTTCTTTTTTTTCTTTTTTTTAAGCCTTGTTTGTTCTTAAAGGATCCAAATGGTTCTGCCCATTTTGACACCAGCTGTGATCCCTAGTCCTGGCCTTCCCATGGGCAGCAGGACAGGGTGGGTAGATGACCAGTCCCCCGGGCAGGTACAGCTGTGTAGGAGTACCAGGCTGCAAATTCAAAGAGGCCGTGCAGAAGGATTGAGATGCACCAGAAAAAAACTGCCTGTGGAGTTTAGAAGTGTAATTAATTTTGCAGTTCAGATTTGACACACTGACCAAGCGAGACATCATGAAATCTACTTTCACCAACACCCATTATATTCTTCCTAATTATAGCCAGTCCTTCCTAGCAGTCTTCTCCAATATAGATTTAGGAAGGAAAGAAAAATCACCTCATGGCTATTGATGTTTGACATTTACCTGCTGCCCACAGCTCCAAGTAGGTGCTGTGGAATAGCTGTGTAGCCTCTGAGTAGTGACCACTTCTCATTTTGCAGACACCTTCCTATTCTCCAAAAATCTCATTTCATTTTCCTGTGCCACCTGATACGCTTCCTAGAACACACCCAAGCTTCTGGCCACCACAAGTATTTTCCTTGAGAAGGCCTAGGTTGAACAGGCAGTCAAAGATGAAGTGATGACTGCTGCCTCAAGTCTGTGACATCCCCTTTGGTCTGTTTTTAGAAGGTTGTTGAAGATAAGCTGTTAGCAGGCTACTTAGGAAAATAAAAAAAGGATGCAAAGGAAGATGGTAGATGTGCTGAGGAGGACACTGAGCTGAACAGAAATACAGAAAGTCATTTTCAGAATGGCTGCTCCCTTTGTGGGCTTGGGTTTTGCCTCTGAATGCCTGCCTGCAATTTTGCACTGAAAATGGCAGGTCAGGAAGGAACCTGGTTGCAAGCTGTTTTAATGACCTTATTGTACGTGATAGCACTCATGCAATCCAGGATCCCAGCTTTTCCCTACCACCCGCCTTGGACTTTGTAAAGACCTTATTTTTTTCAGAGTATATCCCTCATATAAGGAGCTGAACCAGAGAACAAACAAATAACTATGTCTAGATAAAAACCTTGTCTTCCTGAATTTCTTGACTCACTCTGGAAATGGATTTTATGTATGTATGTGTGTGGTTTCTCTTCTCTTTCTTCCTTATTTCTAACAACCACTTTGTATTAAATGTTTCATCACAGACATTTGGTCATCCTTTAAAAGTCTTTTGGTGAATACTTGCTTGTGTTGCAGTTTGTCCACGAAGAAAGACCAGAGTGAGTAATGAGAAAATAAACTTTCCCCTATGCTGTTTCTTTCACTTCTTTGTTTCTGCTGCCGTGGTTTGACCAAAGTAACCGTAGGCTGCGGAGCTCACTGCACCCTTGCAGAAGATGGAGAGTCATGCATAAGAAAGGAGAAGACAATTCAGTCTCCTTAGTTTTGCCGCCTTCTGAGATTAATGATGGGTGTCAATCAGGAACCTGGTTTTAGTCAGAAGTCTTTCTTTAGAATCCAATTAATGTGAGGTAAATTACAGACCAGCTGTTTACTACTTTTGACTGACTAATATGGTCTTTTTTAAAAGCAAACCGCTAATCTTCAGCCAAGCCATCACCATCCCAGCCTGCCCAAGCATTTGATAAACCTTTATGTTAGGTAGGTGCTTTATATCATTACTTCAGATTGGCAGCATGCACCAATGCTCCTACAGAACTTCACAGTGATCATTCAAAACATTTTTCTCTAGAACATTTCTGCTTGCACATTTCTGAGAAATCATGAACAGGTTCAGCATCTATGAATTTCATTAGATTAAGCTCGAGAAATTTGACAAGAGGCCCCAAGATGTCCACTGTGTTCTACAATTTAGTTTAAAAGAATAGTGCAGTGCTTGACCATAAATTGCCAGAAGGAGGTGAGCCTTCCCTTACAGTACAAATGGGTTAAAAAACAAGGCACAAACCCAGTATATTTTCAGTCATATTCAGACAGAAACTTGAATGCTGATTCACAAATGTTCTAGCTTGGTTAGCTGCAAAGCACTGACTTACATTAATTCCTCCAGCTGTTCTAGAAATTTCTTCCCACTTTCATAACACTGAATTTCACCAAAATCAGAATGGACCTGATAAAATACCTATTAAAAGTTGATGTTAACTTGGATATTCTTGTTTTCAGCCCTATATTACTGAGAGTAAAGTGCTAAGCATTTTTAATTTTTGTTCAGAAGCAGCCAATGCTTGCATGCTGGGAAGCTCTCTTTGTGTGTGTGTGTGTGTGTGTGTGTGTGTGTGTGTGTGTGTACACGTGTGTGTGACCATAGTTATGCTTTTTGTGAAGGTTTGGTGGTCTCCAAAGGAGCAGTACAAAGTCACCTGCTTAGCTCAGGACACCAGGCAGGGATTCACAAGACCAGGTCCTGGTCTTGGTTTCACCAGTGACCTTTGACACATCACTCCATCCCTCCCTCATTCTCTTTCCCCTCTTCCACTTACTCTTTAGAGTCTATTCCTACCCTAAAGTCCTCAGGACAGAAGTAATCTCCTACAGGTTTTTGCACAGCACTCACCCACGACTGTCAATCCACCTTGATCCTTGACTCCCTTTAGCTTGTCTCTCCACATCCTGATGCCACAATCACAGTGAGACAGCAGACATCCACAGATGTCTCAAAAATCTCCCAGGACTTGCGGCTCAGCCAGCCCTGCCATGGCCATACCTTTGCAGAGGGAACTGTGGACACCACCCTGTCCCAGCATGGGAAAGGCAACATCCCAGTGCCTGCACATCCAGCACTTCTTGGAGCACAACGGGAGTTTCACTGGGATTAACCCAGCCACTTGTTTATTCCCTGGGTTAATTTCACACGCCAAGCACCAAGCTTGTGTTAATTATATGATTTACTGGGCTGTGTTTCTCTTTTCATTGCATCGTAAAAAAAGGCTTGAATAAGGACGCTTGTTCTGGTAAATTTTCACTTGTTTGTGAATGGCCTGGAAATAGTTAACAGCAAGCATGTACTCTGGGCCAAAAGGGACCGGAAGGTTCAGATTATTGCCTTATTTATTTTATTTTATTCCTAATTAACATTTTATGAGCTCTGAATATGTTTACAGAAGCACATGCAGGAAAAGGCATATGAACAAACAGAATTAATACCCATCAACTGCTCCATAGCATACCCAGAAGTTTAGAATATCATGGAGCAGTCCTTTGCCTTTTCTGGTGGAAGCCGGCCAGGCCCATTTATGGCAGGAACAAAAGTTCGCCCTGATGGTTTTACTTTCTAACCCAAGCCCAAGTGTTTGGGAGGGAGGAAGACCTGACCTGCTGGTGGTGAAATCCACCAACCGGCATTTTCAGAGGGAGTCTCTTGGTCCTCCTTTGGCTGTGGCAGTTTGTTCCCTGATCTCAGTTCTTCATGGATTCATCAGAAGTCTGAGCAGTACAATTAAAGTTATATTAAAAAACGTAAGGCTGTTCATACAGCAGCTCCTGAAAATGGTCTCCTGAGATCAAAGTGCGAAGGTGGTTGAACTCGGATACCACCCAGATCTAGTTAAATGAAGCAGAGGGGTTTCAGCCTGACCCCTCCTCTGAAGACTACATCTGGGTTTGCCTCTGTGCTCTGAGTTTATCCTTCTCAATGTTACAGACTGAAATCTTGACAATCATTGCCTGGGAATTATCTGGGTTGGTTTTTACTGAGTCCACCAATAAAGTTAGGAAAATGTCAGTGTTTTCAAACTGACCAGAATAAACCTTGGGTCTGGATCAGTCTTTTCACAGTATCACTCAGAGCTGCTAAGGAATTTCCACCTTTCTTCCGAGCCCGTGAGGAGCACGCCATTCCCATCCTGCCTGCTGCAATAGCAATATTGAATCTTTTTTAACAAATCACCTCTCTCTTTTCCCTAAGCTTTGGCTGCTGCTTGCATTGGTAAATGCAAGAGCTCTGGGTCCTATCAACCAATTGCCCAAGGAGAGTTTTATTGCTATTTTTTTAACTGCCAAGGGAAAGGCTAAGGCTGTTTATCAGAGAGCTGCAAACACTCAGTCCTCCAAGAAATGTTAATATAATGCCCTTGGGATAAACATTGCTTCACTGATGTGTTTTTAAGCTGCCCATTACTTTCCTTTTGAGAAATAAAAAGAAAGATATTACCAAGAAACAGAGAATGATTGTACAGCATGGTTAAAATCAGAAATAATCTGGTGGTGGGGAAAAAAATCACATTTTTCTCCCAAAATACATTGTTAATTGGGAACAGATCAGCACTGAGATCTGAGTGCAGATAAATTAACTTTTCCTGCCTACCTAGGGTGCAACAGAAAGACTTTATACTTGGTTAACATCTTTTAGTGCTTTAGTTATCAGCATAGAAAAGAGAACGTGCTTCATTACTCATTCTACCAGTTTGTTCCATGATCTTGAGCAAAACAAAAAACTAAGTGAATTATTCATCTATATTATCTGAATTTCAGCTGGATAAAGTTGTGAGAAGAGTTTTACATGCATTTAGATGCATGTTGAAACCTAGATGCATGTTGAAATCCATGAGAGTTGCAGGTCCAAATTGCTTCGGTATCCCTGAAAAGCGCAGTGAGTGCTTGTCAGCTCCTTTAGACATGTAGGTGTTTTCCGTCTCTTCATTCCCTTGTGAATCCCAGTTTTAGGGCCAGACATTCACCATATTCCCGAAACATGAATATATTAGTTACCACTTGGTATTATTTGCATGGTTTTTCCCTCCCTACAAATTCTCACGGTTTCCAATGTCAGCATAGCTCTGCCAGAAGTAAGGTGGGAATGCCCTTGTAAGCAAGTTGTTGCTTCCCAGTATTGCTTTTACCACTGAGCTGCCTTTGTTGACTCAGAAGGGCCTCATAATTCTGCCTTTTTGAGCCAACCACCATCCTTACAGTCAGAGCTATCTTACAGGGTAGTAGCAGAAGAAGGAAATTATAGGAAAAACAGTCAGCTTCAGCAGAAGATAGAGGGATGATACAGGATCCTGATCAACAATGGACACAGTCAGCTATTTGAAGCATCAGTGAGGTTTAGTCACTGCAATAGCTATTTTGGCTGGAGATAATGAATGCTGATTCCTATCTTTACCCAGAGGACACCGCAAGGTTCACCTTCTGTCGCAGCAGTTGCATGTACTGGTAGCCCTTGTTGCCTTTTCATCAAGACCATGATCTTGGCGCAACTGTTCAGCTACTGGCCAATATTCTGTGATTACTGTTATCTAATTATGCAGGGAAACCTGCAGGTGATGTTGGATTCCCAGACAAGGAAAGGGCAAAAAAAAAAAATCACTTGAAACTGGTTTATGTCAAAGGGTGACTTACAGTGTGGCATAAACAAACAGCCCAACACATTATCCTGTTTACATGGGATCAGAGAATGTTTGTAAGTCTGAGTCCTGAGGGAGACACTTATAGTAATAATGTCCAGACTTCCTTTGCACAATGTCCAAAACTGCAGGAGAATGGAGGGGAAAATGAGTTTTAAGTGTTTTGCGAAAAAAAAATTGTGTAATAGGAAATTGATGTTATTCCATTTTGCACCATTTTGTGCAAATGTACTGATGTGAGGTTTTATTCGTCTTCCTAGAGAGAGGTCAGCCCATTGCTGGAGGTTTCTGTACTTCCATAAGGATGAAAGAGCTTCTGTAGCTGCCCCAGATTTGTTTCAATCTTTTCTCTCTTGGATTCTCAGTTTCACAAAGAATAAGTTCAGCTTTTTATAAAAGAGTAATTTAACAACAGCAAGCTTTTACCAGGTGGAAGTGAGCTACTGCTCCTGTTGTAAAATTGCTGTTTATGACTGTATTCTTGAAGCAATTTCTTGTCTTATTGTTCTGCCTTGCTTTTTGGAGATACTGGGAGGAACTTATCCATCACAAAATGCCATGAATCAATCCTAGGATGTTCCACCATCACAAATTCAAAACCCAGAGAAGGCAGCTTTTTCCTCTAATGAGACCTAAAGATCTAATAAATATCTCTTGTTCAAGACATGCTCAGATGTTGCAGGCAAAAAAAAAGTACATTAATTAAGAAAGGCTATGAGGCTAATGACTATAATGTCACGGCAGAAAAGAGTCCCTGACTTTGCCTGGTTTTCACACAAACAAAACATGAGTGGGAGATACTACTGTGCAGGATTTAAGTCCTGCCTGCTTTCTACTGATCACTGCACGGAGTATGGGAATTCCACTCTTATCTCCCGGCCTGGTCATCGTGAAGGAACACAACTCAGTGGCTAGGGTCTTGTCCCATGACCACTGAATATGGATGGGAGGAGTAGAAATTTGTGGAGTTCTGGGTAGCTGAACTATTGTGCAGGCAAAGCCAGGTTTTGCTTGAATGGACGTGCTGCCTCATGTGAACCTGAATGTGGTTTGAACACTCATTGTCCCCACTTGGTCATGTTCTTCCATAGGTACTGCATTTTCTGTCAGGTACTACAGTCTTTCTTCAGTTCACAGTGACATGTAACCCAGCTGGGCACTCAGGCTATGACTACCATGATATGGATTAGTACACAGTCTCACTGAATTATATCTTTTCATTTAGAAATGTCAAAATCCAAAATTTAAAAATGAAACTCCTCTAAACCCTTTCTGTGGAATTTTCCAACCAGTACAAACTGTTCATCTTTCATCCTGCATTGGGAGTTGAGAGGTTCAGGTAGATCAAAGAAACAGTTACAGTCCTGAAGACATCCAGAGGCTGGAAAATGCCTTAAATAAAATTAATCATAAATTTTTCCAGATAATTTAGAAATTCTAAGAAGTCAGAAGTAGAAACTTCTTTTAGAGGGAGCAATAAACCTACTCTTGCAAGAACATTTTTTCTCAGCTGATGTTACTTTTAACACAAATTGGGATTTTTAAGTGTGCTTTTATCACAATGGTAATATTCTGTTTGTATCTAACTCTCGTGGAGGACACAATTAGATCCTGGCTTTTTGTCTGAGCAGAGGCAGATATAAAGAACCATGTAATCATCTTCTCCATATTAACAGTGGTGAGGGAGAAGCAACCTTTTTTCCTGGCTCTCCCTTTTCTGCAAGGGCTCAGCCGAGTGGCCAGTCCTCTGGGAGCTGTGTATCTCTGTGTTATGGTTTAGGGTAAATTATGTTCCCCAAGAGCTGATTCTTGGCCTCTTCTGTTCAATGCCCTGGCCAGCCAAGCAGAGATATCCTAGTGTGAGAGAAGAGCTGGTCCAAACACCTTTTCTCCCAGCATAGGGGCAACCAGAGATTCTGGGAGCCACAGTTTGTCTGTGATCAGCTCCTGAGGCAGCCCAAGTAAAAACATCCCCTTTCTTCAGGGATTAAATAGAATTGCCTGTGGTTTATAATTGAGACTGAAATCAGGAATACAGTCTGTAGACAGCCTTTTACTCTTGATTCCATTTGTCGCTCTGTAGTTTGACATGCAGACCATGACTAGAGAGTTTAAAACTTCAGCAAACAGCAGAAGGTTCAAGGAAACATTTGGAAATGAGGATCTCTTGACTAATGGTACTTATTTGGAACTCCTTTGATCAAGTGTAATGACACTTAAAGGACAGAGTATTTGGATAGAGAGTTTTTAAGTGGAAATCATATTTAATGCCTCCATCACTGCTTCTTAAGGGAAAAAACCCCACACAATAGGGACTTCAAGGTTCCCTCCCCTTCTCCCATTCTGGTTTATGGCAGAGATGGAATTTTTTGCTTTGCTATTTATTGACTTGCTTTAGTGCTCTCAGATGGAAACATTATCAGACTCATCACCACAGGATAGATCAAAGACAACAGATCAGACTCCTCCCTGGGGTGAAGATAAACTGCTGCACTTGACCTGTGCCTGGAATGTCTAATGGGGTCAAAATGTAGAAAAATAATAATATTCATCCCCTTCCACCTCCACACCAGCTTTCCCCATGATCCTTTAACGGCTACTGCATCAAACAAGGCAGCAGCTTGTGTTACTTTTGAGACATGGCTCATTTCTGCAGGTAAAATGTAGGACAAGATGGAAGACCATTGCTTTTTGCCTCCTTCAACAAAGAACTCCTTTTTTGAAATTCATGAAGAGACAGATGCTAAGTCCCTTCAATATCCTTTTGCTGCCTCCCAGACTTTTCCTTCCAACTAACAAAATAAGCCTCTTCTCCCACCCCAATCTTCTGGGTTTTTTTGAAAGCTTATGCTGCCTTAAAAAAAATGGTGCTCCAACCTTGCTTTCCCTCTTGGCACTGGAAGAGAAATAGCTGTAGGACTAAAGGGAACTGTCTGTTTCAAGATCAAAGCAGCAGTCTCCACTGTCTAAGCAATTTTAAGAGTCTCTTCAGCTAGCTGCGTGGGTCCGAGTGGGTGACCAGTGGCAATGTGAAGCACAGCAGGCAGCTCTGTAACAGCAAGCAATGGAGACAGCGTCACACCTTGCATCGCCTAACGATGGCCTCTATTTCGTCTGCAAAATCCTGCTACAGCAGCTGCCTCTAGCCATGTGCAAAGTGCCCTTGCTTTTTGTTGTGATTATGAGCTCCAGGATCCTGTTAGTTTGCAGTAAATCACTCACAGCAGCCCCGAAAATGAATAATTTGGTCAAGTCATGCGCCAGCTGGTGTCCCGTAGAGAGTCTGTCTACAGACACCTTTGTGGGTTGCCTCTTCTATTTCCTGAGCCTGAGAAGCCCTTACTTCAAATCCTGAGCTTATTGCAGCTTCTGGGTGACTGCCATGACCTCATTTATAATGTTGCAGAGCTGCACTGATTCATCTCTTCAGGAAACACGGTCTCACTAGGCTTGTCCGGCAATATATGGACAAGCTGTGAGTGTCCCTGTTTCCACTGTATAAGCTCTCCCCAAAACAGAAATGGTCCCTTCTTGGCACTGTCATTGTTTCTCAAGTGCCTCAGAGCTCTTGCAAAGGGAAAAGGTGTTCAATATTGAGGACAGTGGTACAGTAATTATAATAAATGCACAATACAGGTAGCTTTGAAAGCAAAGCTCTAATAGTGTGTGGAGTTGAAAGGTGCCCTGCAAAACCTACACCATTTTAGCAGCAGCTCAACTTGCTAGCTTCATCCTCAGGTCAACTTTGATCCCAGTTTTATCAGGAATAAAGACAGGCAATGTCATTAGATTTGTAACTTGTTTGCTGATAGATCCCCAAGATTCATCCAGGGGTTTCCTGAGAAACAGAAAAAATCAATAAACTAATTTCTTACTGCATTTTGAACTAGCTGAACCCAAATTTTTTGAAGTCAAACACTTTCCACCTTCCCTGACTCTGGGCATTAAGGCATACATGAAGCATGTTTCCAAAAAAGGATCCGTGTCATCTCAACTTATCTGTATTACCACTAGTCATTCCTGCTGGTGCACAAGTCTGGTCTGACACATTAAATTAGAGATGCAGGTCTACCTTGGAAATTACCTATTGAAAGAGGACATCATGGAAAGCACAGTGATACCGTTTGAAAAATGTGTGGTTTTATTTGCTCAATAGACACTTTCCTTGTTTAAGCCCATCTTTCTCATCAAAACAGATGCATAAAGGAACACAATGGGCACAGTAAGCGGCACACCCACCGGTACAAATACTCCTGGCAACAAGCTGTCGTAACTTGACTTCTATGGCTTAAACACTCATAATTTGCTATTTGTGTTTTGTTACATTCTGACAAATCCCCACCTGCCCACCTACAGGTATGTGTTGCCTGGGGTGCTCAGCAAGATGTATGGCTAAGGGAAAAAAAAAATCCACTGGCAATACTGAAATACCATCAAGAGCCAGAGCTAGGTTAAAAGCAGGAAATATTCTTTCTTCTGCACCCTGCTGCCCAACCACATAGTATGGAAGCCGAGTCATAACGTCCTGCAGGGCACTGACAGCTTAGGATGGGCATGTACAAGAAGATTGCTGATATCATGGAAAGGGAAGCCTGTTCCTGGCATTAGCCCTTGAAAAAGAGTTGATTTATTTGGATTGCCTTTGATCTTTTAATTACAATATGTTTTCATTCTCAAAGCCATGGGTCCAGTTTATCTTGCTATAATTCACGTGTATTATTTTCCTGATTCTTGGCACCTCTGAGTTGCAAGTCTGTGCCTCTCCTGTAGGACAAGGAGAGGTGAACCTTGCATCTTGGCTTAGGAGCACTGCTGCTGGGGCCATTATGGAGAATTTGAGGTGATTCATTACTTAAAGACTTTTGGGGCCATTCTACAAACTTGGAAGGAATTCTTGGCAATCTGCCTGCTCTACCCAAATTTGCTGGTGTTTTCCCAGAATGTATGCAAAACTGAGGGCGAGGTGTATCAGTGTGTGCTTTGAAAGGATACATGAATTGGAAGGCAAAGATTGTATTTTGTTTCCTAATTCCTTTGTTTGCTATTTCTTGACAAGATATGCTAGTGCTGGAAGTAAACTAGAGTTTACTGCCACCTCACATAACAGAGTTGAAGTGTTTTGTTCACGTGCTGGTAGTTCATTGTAGCCTTAAAGAACCTTTTTACCTCCATGGACTTGTATAAAAATGACTAGCTGGAATCCACAGTAGGTGTTAGAGACAAACAGGATTGTCCACTGCAGCAGTGCTATTGTTATTGTAACTTATTACTGGATGTATTCTCTCAGATCTTAACTGTACCTCTTTAAAACTCTGTATAAACACATTCAGACAGAAATTTTTTGTATTTGTTTTGCTAGGGGTTACCATATTCAAGGTAAAAAAAATTAAGAATAACCTCCAGGAGAGGAAAAAGCCTTGGAGAAAGTAAGGTGTATTTTTACATAGCTAGATATTGCTGGAAAACCAGCAGCCTGTGGAACTCTTTGCTCTTGTAGATAAGGCAGTTGCCCTGTTGGCATTAACAGAGATGGGCTGAAAAGGCCAGCTTTTGAGTAAACAAAATTGGAATTATCTTGGAGCAGAGCATTTGCTTACCTGAGCCATCAACATTCAGTAGTTGGTTGGGAACAAGAGAGGTGCTGAATGACTTTGAGGTTTAGCATATTTCTAGTTATGGATTGTCACTTTGGTAATTAAAAAAACAGGCTGAATATAAAAAGCATTTTTTTAAAAAATTCATGAATGACAGACCCCGGCAAGATCATCAGTTCATTATAATGTACATGCCTGGACAAAAACTTCCTGGAATGACCTCTGATGAACCCTAGATTATTTTGTCAGGTATTTATTGTCCATTTGGCACGGCCTATAGAAAAGAAAAGGAATGTTTTATTACTCATGTCACACTCAGCTACAAGCAACATCTCACCAATTGAATACAAGTGGAAAAGTCTAAACTTGGTGTTAAAGCACCCAGCTTCAAGCATATATGAGTTTGCTCAGATTATTTTTCTGCATTTTGAAATGACTATGGCCTTTTGCTTAATATTACATCATTTTTATCTTCCTTACTTCAAAACCAATCCACTGATCCTTTCAGACACTAGCACTCCATCATCAATTTCTAGCCGTATCTGAAGACAGTATTCTTCAAAGCTCACAGTGATATTATAAACAGTAATATTCCTACCTTGGATGTGATCAGATATTCTTAGTATTGAAATACATTTCAAAACAATGACTTGTGCTGTGGAAAATTTGCCATGGGACTTTTCCCTTTATAATAAGTGTTTGCGCGTACTTGGGAAGCTCCCTTTTCATCTCATGCTTGTCTTGCTTAATTTGTTATGAGGAAACCAAAAGATATATTCCAAGCAGAAGATTCCTGGAATTGTGTTAATTGGCAATGGCAACATCAAAGAAAAAATACAATTTTTTTTTAATATTTTTTTCTCCAGCAGTTTTAGAATTAAAAGTGGCATTTTGTTACAAAAGAGAGCAATGTTATTCCTTTAGTAAGGCAAAAGTCCTCAGCCTATACAAAATCTCTGAATCATTTTTAACTCTTTTTTTTTAGAAGGAAAGAGCTCCTGTAAAGCAACAAGTTCTCCTACAATATTAAGGGAAAGGGCAGGTATTTGTCTTTTAGACAAGACTTACGTGCTTTGAGAAAGTTGAATTTGACTCAGAATTCTAACATACATAATTTCACTATTTGGTTCAAGAAAGGCAAGATGTCCACCTCTCTTAAAATGAGGAATCTGACTAAATGAAATCACACGCTCTCTGCTCTGTGTACCTTCATTTCCATTCTTCTCAATTTTAACTAGAATTTTACATAAACCTCTTTTTTAAAAGAGGCAATTATCCTGGTCCGTGAACTGCCTGGAACAATATGTATGAGAAGTTTCTCCTAAATATCAGGAGAATAAATTTTCATGTCTGAATTCTAGACCAAACTTCAAATGCATTTTCATCTCTGTACTCATTACTTAAAAGCATGAACATCCACTGAAACACCTCCCACTCATTAACAGCCCAGCTGAACATTACAAATTAAGATTAAAATGTTAAAAACAAGCCTATCTTTCATTTCCAAGAAAGCTTATTTAGAAAGGCTTGCTAAAACCTGAGGTTCCATAAGGATTCTAAAGAATCTGAGATCCGGATCTCAACTGCATGACACATCTAAAAGATTATCTAAAGGAAACTGTAGGCCTTCTTGGGTTCTCATTTGGAGAACCTGTTTTGAACTGGCCAGGTGAAGTTCATATATATGAGTACCCTTGTTTTTCTTTAATACTTAGGGTTTCTCTCCAGATATTGGAATGAGGCACACTGCAGAGTAATGTAGAACAGTTAAACTAACAAGTGCAAAAGCCATTTATTTTTTATGAGAGCTAAAGAACAATTTCTTTCTCTCATTTCTCTCCTTCCTTTCTTCTTTCCTACCTTCCTTCCTCTCCTTCCTTTCTTTCTCTCCTTTCTTTCTCCCTTCCTTCCTTCTGTCCTTCCTTTCTCTCCTTTCTTTCTTCCTTCCTTCCTTCCATCCTTCCTTCTTTTCTTCCTTTCTTTCTTACTTTCTTTTTTTTCTTTCTCAGGAACTTGACATTTGAGACATGGTAATAAGAAGAGCAGAGCAAATGGCACCACAATGCATTGACAGTTTTGGAAAGAAAAAATAACTTTCTAAGTCTTGGGGACAGATTTCACTGTAAATAAAAATAAAAAAGAACAGAAATTAATGTTTGTGGTCAATCCCCAGCAACTTCACTCTCTAATGCAAACCAATTGCATTTTTACCTGAAATATATGACAGATAGCTAAGGCACTAATGTTTTTCTCTGTTAATAAGCTCGATATGGAACAGAGCTCCTTTAGAATATGTACGGTAAAGTGGAAATGCATGCTTTGGTGACTGTTATAAAGCAGGCCAAAGATATGTCAAGTCCAATTAATGTCAATAAGGAACATCTGTATTTAGGCACCCAAGTTACTTAATGCAAACATTTCATAATTATATACTATAGCACACATGGAGCATTATGAGATGTGGTGTCCCAGTGTGAATAATATTCACATTTTTCAGATCAGTCAGCAGTCTTGGTCTGGCTTTGGCTCAGCTTGCCGTCTCCCCGTAAGAGCATTTCTTTATAATATTGAATTAAGTACAATCCACATTTTTTCTCTTATCTGTGAAATCTTGTGGTTGTGGCTTGACTGTTTTTATAAAATGAAAGATCCAAGTGCATGTAAAGCTAGGGTTTTGGGCGCTTTTTTTTTTCCTGAGACATCTGGGTTTTTTCTTATATGCCTTAAGTCTGGGAAGGAAAGGTTCAAGTGGATAAAGCATAGCATGAAAGACTCCATGGCTAAAGGATTCTTCATCTCACAGAAGAAAAACAGCAAAGGAGCAGAACAGCAGAAACCATCTCCCCCACCTGAATCATTAGATGTCCTGTGAAATGACAGCTTAGCTCAAGTCTGCAGAGGGTGGAATAGATACCAGCATTTATAGTCTGGGAATCTCAAAACTTCCTAAATACTTGTAAATTCAAAACCAGCCATGCAGCAATTGTTTAAACAAATGGAGCAAACACTGGTAAGCTCAACTGCCACCCACATGTTGTTCTCTACAGTACAGGATGCCTTTTTGAGCTGAGTGGGTTTCTTGAGCTTGGTGGGTCTGTTGAGATGGGGCTCTGGAGTTGTGCGTTTGGGGATTTTAATCTCCAGTTTAGAGGAGCTACTAAAAAAGATGGAAAAGTCATCTGGTGCTTAATGTGAAACACATCACTTGCAGCAGAGCAGTCTCCGTCACTGGTAGAGCTTTCCGCCAGGCGTTCCCTCGAGCCGCCCAAGTCCCAGGGGCCGTCAGCTGAGACAGAAAAGGCTGCAAATGCTGAGGTACGAGCTCGTCCAATCAATTACAGCCCTACAAAACTACCTCAGACAACTGGCAGGGAAAAGCTGAAAAAGCTGCCATATGAAAACCAGACTTGTAGGTAACTGGGCAACTTTACCGAATCTGACAAGTGGTGATTAGTCCAGCCCAGGAAGAAACAGGTGTCAAGATGAGATTAGAGAAAACGAAATATCTGCCATTTGGTTACAATCTTGCCCAAGCATCAGTCACCAATACTTCTGTCTCCTTCATCCACCCATCTTGGCAGCCTTTCACAACCCCACCTCATGGCCTGCCAAAAAGAATGCTACCATGAGCTAAGCTCCCACACTGTTTTTAGCAAGCTGCCATTGAGACCCCACCTATTTCAAGAAACATTCAATCCCAAATACCCACTTCCCACTCTGTATATGTTCTGTCTTGTCTGGCTTTGTTTTTCTTCACTTGTGCCTTTGGAATATAATCACTGCAGGGCAGGGTCTAGTCATCTCTTTGGCACTTGACCTGTTCTTCCTCATATATTTACTGTTCAGAGCTCCTCTATGAACTTCAGCGAGATCATATTTTGGTCTTCTGTGATTAATAGCACTAATTAATACTCAAATCAATCATGTTGGCTTGTATTCAGAATAGAGGAATGCGCAGTCATGTAAAAATTTAGCCAAGTACTTTAAAACATTCAGAAGAGGATAGATCCCCACAGGATGAGAAGTTCTGGGTATTGGCTTTTTTACCTTTAACTCCAAGAACCGGTTTATTCCATCTGGAAATTAAAAGCTTGGGGCGGGGGGATTAGTCAGAAACCAGCAATCAGGATTGAAAGAGGGTCTGCACAGACCACTGTCCTGTTGCAGACCTCAAAGCAGGGCCTTAACACAAACGTGGCTGTTTAAGTTTCTCTCTGAAGCTCTCATAGTAAATAATGACAGTGGGAAATTTGCACCAGTCTGGATGAATTCTGTGTGATTCAAAACAGAAATAAAAGGAAGCCTGTGCTGCAATGGAGGAAGAGGAGGAGAGGTGGCAACCCAATGTGCTGGGACACTCATACAGTCTGACTGGGCATGGAGCGGTGGGGCAAAGGAAGACCTAGATATCAGCAGAGCAGGCAGCCAGGAACAGATTTTCCAAGCCTTGCCTAAGGAATATGCGCTAAAATCTTATTAATGACTAATGGAATTTCTGTATCTTCCTCCCATGCACTACTCTGAACCTACAAATAACAGGATTTGTGCAATTCCCCTCCTACATGCTGCTCCCTCTAACCCACCAATAAGACCTTGGGAATAAACCAAACTCCAATGTGTGCACTTTCTAATTATAAGCAGACAGACGGAGAGCTCACATCTAAGCTGGCTGAGATCCAGGGATACCAGCAGAGGGATAAAGAGAGTGGAAGTGGGCCTCACGCCAGAAGAACGAGTGAGAGATTTCTGACAAGTTTGAAGGAAAGAGTGATAGCAGAAAAAATTGCACATCCTTTAGTGCCTTTGAGTGTGGGTGAAGGATAATCGTGTGGCTAAGCCATAAAATTAGGAAGTAGACTGAGGTCTGGAGCCCCACATCTTCTAGTAGAGATCTCCAGTTTGACCTAGGTGAGACTTACTCCACTGGTCAGGTGAGGAAAGAAAAGGGTTGAGGAGGGCTTCCCCCGATGCACTGCTCCCCACAGGTTACATGACAGGCTGACTTCATAGCTAGCCCCTTGCTTTGCCCAAGCCTGGACAGAGAGGGTCCCTTTGTTTGCAGACATCCCATTTGGAGCTTCATCCAAACCCAGCATATGGGGCAGATGCCCCCCCCCAGATGGTTTCCACATTCCCACTGATTTTCTTATTAAATATTGGGGCAGAGAAAGATGTGTAACATGAGGTGTCCTCTGTATCTCAGTGCATCAGGCCCTCGGCACAGATTCACGGGATGCCAGGACTTGCTTTTCTATCTAATAGCGATAGGGAGCGTGACTGGGAATTCATTTCAGTGCTTTGAGATTCTCACTACAAACAAATCGCCTGGACCAAAAAACCCGACAACAAACAGTAGTAAACCTGATTATGTCCAGGTTTCTCTGCTGAGATGTAAGTCATATTGCTCACTTCCTATAAGACTGTTTTAAGCTTTCCACCAATGTGTTTTTTTAATATTATTGTTGTTATTTTTTGGTAGCTATTAAAATATCCAAATAGCTTTCAAAAGTATCTTTGGGGACTTGCCCTTCCAACTCATTTATCTTAATTTCTAAGATGGAGACAAACTTCTTATTTATGTTTCAAAGATGACATGACATCAAAGGGTTTGAATATTAAATGCCTTAATTACAGATGATAGGCTGATAAAAAGAGATCACCTCTGGAGTTTTATTAAACAGGAATTACAACTACATTTGTGGAGATTTAGGACTACACCAACCTAACCCCATGTATCAAAAGATTATTTTTGGAAATAGAGAATAACATTTTTCTCACTTACATAATTGCAATGTACAACTTCAAATTACTAGCTTCAAAACCAATAGCTTTACCACCATTCTGAAATTATCCATCACACTAATCATTTTTGCACTGGATGTTGCTTTACTTGCTGTGCTCTGAGTGGGTTTGTGAGTTTGTCTCTTAGAGGAGACAATCTTTGCCACAACCACAGCATCCAGAGATGTGAAAATCTTTCCCAAGGGGTCTCAGTTTTCCTTGGGTAGGTTAAGAAGGAGGCTTTATCTGCCTTTCTCTGAAGCTTTTTTACCCTGACTGAGTACAGTGGCTAGCCTGTGTGCTTCCATCTTGACAGAACTGTAGCTGGTGAAATTGTAGGGTGACACCAGAGAAGAAACTGGTGCCAGCTCCTTAGACTGTAAACACTGGGTTTCAGTGGAGGGAACACCAGGAGGAAACTTATCACAAAACCTCAACGATTTTCCTTGGTTGTGTGGGAGTCATTAAATAAGCTGGGGAAGCGTTCCTCATTTAGGACAAAACTTTCTGTCAGGAGACGACTGAGGAGGATCATGTTTGTGGTAGGGTTTTGGTTTTTTTTTATCCCAGCTGACATGCACCCGTACATAATTAGCAGAATCTCTGCCAATATTCATGTTATACTGGACTCATAATTTGGGGGTTTGGCTTGTCCATTACTGAACAGGGTATGAAACTAGAAAGTTAAAGGAGTCTTCTTATGGCAGCCAGTCTGTCTGTTTAAGAGGCTTTGATTATGTGCAAATCACTCCTTTACACAAAAGTATTTAGAAAAGCTCGTCTAGTAATTTCCATCCAGAATCCAGAGATTTTCCAAGGATCCTATTCAAAACACTGCAGAATCAAGCTTTGTAACTCCCCTTCCCAGTGCAGGGGTAAGGTATAATTGTACCTCTTTTAAGTTAGTAAAACTTTGGCAGAGAGACACTTTATAGTCTCCATTTTAAAAAGTGTGTTCAGCCTCAGGTGTATTTGGGTCTGTCAGAGGATATGAGAGCAAATGTCCCATAGCATGTGCATAGCTCAGTGCTGCACGGGTAACTCATGAACATGGAAGTACATGACAACTAAAATCTTAAGTCTCAGTCATTTGTTGAAGATCACAAGGAACACAGGTGGGAGGGCTTAGACCAAAAAAAAGAAGTTAGCCTTCTTCCTGTTCTCTAATGATTAGGTTCTCTCTTTTGCAACTGGTACCCAAAGGACTGATCTCTGTAACTTCTGGAAAATGATTTAAAGCACAAAGGCACAGATCACAGAGACAGTAATAGAAGGCTTGAACAGCCCAAGTGTCATTAGCATTTTGAGATTTGAAAATCTTCATTTTGTTTTTCCTACTTTTGGCTGATACCAGAAGCTGAAGTTTCACTGACCTTTACTGATGTCTGAGTTCTCTGCTCTGTTAGCATTAATAAAAAAAACACTGGGGGAATTTTATCCTGTACTTGCTCTTTTATTCTGCACTTTACACGGTAGCAAGGGCATCTCAGCAATGAACCTGGACATAATGCTTAGTTTTAACTTGCTGGTGACTAATTTTAACCACATATGATGATAACAATTACTTTCAGCACATACTAGCCCATATTCATGAACTTAAGGAGTTGCTATCCATTCCTTCTATTTTAAGGTAGTTATGAAGTCACCTTTCACTTGTTTTCATTTTTTCTTCAAAACCCAAAAATGTTTGGGAAGAGAGTTCATCAGCATTGTTGAATCCCCAAGTTGGCAGCTATGGGAATACTGGATGAATGAGATATACCAAGAACAACATCCAGAGATGACAACCACAAGCATGTTTTCCTCCTGGTAAGAAACCTTGTTTCCAGTGTAGCCTATTTCTCTATATACAGCAGCACATTTGCATTTGGATAGACGTGGGTGGTGCAATGCCCTTTAAATCTGCCCGGGCACAGCCATGAAAACACTGTGAGACCTTCCTTCCGAACAACTAAGCCAAATCCTGGCTAGTTCAGCAGCAGTCCACCTGGTTTTCTTTTCCTGCTTGCCATAGCCTTTCTTGTCCTGCATGCTAAACCAAAGTCTCCTTGCCCTTCAGCCCCCTTAGCATGATGAAGCAGGAGATGAGGTTGGAGACCACAGGCAGCCTAGGGTACTGATGCTGCTCTGTCCAGTGGAGCCTGAGCTGGTGCCGACTCATGCTCTCGGCATGAGAGTGGTGGCAGCCTCAAGCAGTGTCATTAAGGCTGCTGTGCTGCCAGCAGTGGCATCTCCCAGGTACAGGCAGTGGCAAATCCCAGGTACTGCCAGCCTCAATCCCCCTGGCACACTCATACCATTAAAACCCATGGCACGCTTTCCTAAAGTAAATGGCTCTAGCCTGAGTAATCCTGTTCCAAATGCAATTTGCATAATTGCCTTCTGCTTTCATATCTCCTGCAGTTCCTTTTAGGTAAAGTCTTCTTGTCTTCTTATCCAAGGTAGTTGCTTAATGCTACAGTTTGCTTTAAAACGGCAACCATTTTCTCCCCCCGAGCTAGCTGCATTACCAAGGGTGGGTACACATGTTCCAATACACTTTAGAAAATTAACGTATTTTGGAAAGGAAGTACTACAAACTTGCTATCAACATGCACAGTAATAAATCAGGGGCAACATCTATCCCACATGCCTAAGGATAGCTCATAGTGCAATTCAGAGGTGCAATTACAGCCCTGTTCCTGAGTGAGCTTTAATTTTGCTGTCTTTGTAATTGGTAACTGTGACACCCTCGATTTCAATATAGGCTGTATACACCTGCCTGGGTCAGCAGCAGGAGCTCATGGAGCTGTGATTTCATGTTAGTTGCACCTGAGCTAGGCAATGATGTCTGCCTGAGGTGCAATCACACCTCTCCGGCACTGTCAGTCCTGGCTGGTACCAAGCTGCTCGGCGCACAAGGTTGGAGCTGAGCAGGGAGGAGGGCAGCACAACAGAAGAGAGGTGGAGGTGAGCTGGTCCAGTCACTTCAGTGAATTCTTCATGTGGAACCCATAACATACTGTATGGATGGGGAACATAGGGATGCATTTTAGTGCAATTCTGACTGCTGCCCATTCCAGGGGCCTCCCTGAACCAAGTAGGTTCCTTGATGATGGAAGTGTAATCCTCTGCTTTCTGCCTGCTGAACTGGATTCAGATGGATCTGGGTTTTAGGAGGCAATAGCTAAAGGCACAGACACATCATGGGCTGAAGCAGGCTGGACAGTAAAACTCATTGAGCTGGGGTAAGTCTCCCCTTTGTGTTAGCATTTGCAGAGCAAACATGACATAAGAAAATGGTGAGATAGAGAAGAATCTGGTGCCCTGGTTGCAGCAAATTATTTTGAACCTTTCTGGGTTGTCTGACAAGGTCCTCTCACTTGACACTTGATAGGTTTTCAACAAGGCAAGAGTTTCACCTTTAAAAGCTAACGATCAAATTTGTACTGAGACCAGGACGAGTAAAGACATGTTTGGTGTGTTGGTCTGGGAAAACTCACGGGAGACAAATATATGAATATAAAGAACTTTAAAATAATGCCCTTCATTTATAGAAAACAACAACAACAAAAGATGCCTGTGAGGATATTCAGCTATGTGAAGGTTTTATGCCTACCTGGCAATTGCTAGTGCTTGGTTCTCATCTACCTTGCACTCCACCTGGTTGTGCTGTTGACCGTGAAGCCCCAGCCTGTGAGGTTATCTGCAAAACAGGAAATAGCTTGTGACTAATACCATCTCCATGTGCCGTGAGTCAGAAATCTTGGCGACAGAAAAAGAAAAGAAGAGAAAAAAAAGGGGGTAGACAGTTTCCTGGGCCAGAGAAAAGAAAGAAAGGAAATTAATTTCCCCTTTAGAGTCTTGTGCGAGGCTGCTGAATGTCAAAGACAGGTGTCACACGGCTGGCATAAGAAGCCACAAATGACGTTTGGAGCTGTATGATAATCTTTTGCTTCTGGTTCAGCTAATTTGACTAATTCTAATCTAAAGAGCACCTCAGTCTGTTGATTTCATCCTTCTTCAGAACATGTTTCTTAAGAAGGAGGGTTCATGCCAGGCTTTATTTACCTAAGATCCCTCCAGGAGAAAAAAAAAGAAAAAAGAAAAGAAAAAAGAAAAGAAACAAACTCTCTTTCAAGTCCTGCTTGCTCAAGGTTTGATTCAGATGTAAGGCTGTCTTCTCTAGCCTTGCAATTCCCTTTTTTTCCTTTTTTAATGAGAAATTTTATGAGACCAGGGCTTTCCATTTTCCATTAGGGGAGACTCATCAGTTCCCTTTTTCGGCTCTCCCATTTTGTTTTTCTATCCACCTATCTGAATTTTAAGACAAAACTCAGTACTGTAACATTGTCTGAGGGAGGGACACAGAGCCCTTAACTGTATGAATTGGGAAAATTGTGTGCTGCAGTTCTGGACTCATATGGGGCAAAACCACTGTTTTGCAATATACTCGCCCTACGTCTAATCTGCCACTTGGCATTCTGGCAGTCCTCTCCCCAACATGCTTTTCAGCCCTATTTGTAGTTCTGTCATATGCTAGATCTTGTAAGGGAGACTGCATAAAGCTGTTTATTAGCAGAGTCCAGTGACACTTCTGTGCTGATGAAATCTGTCTCCTAGCTGACAGTGCGGCTGTTAAAACCCCGCAGACAGAGGAGAGGAGAGGTTCCCCCCTCCAGGTCTCCCAGGTTCCTTTCACAGCTCTGCCAAGGATGTGGTGTGACTTAAATTAAGTCAATTAACTTTTCTGTGCGTCAGCAGTGCAGGGCATACATTTACTGGGGAGGGGGAGTTGAAGAATCCTTCAGCAGCTTTGTAAAGCGCTTTAAAATACTGAGGCAGAGGCAGTAGAGAAATGCAAAGAGAATTTTTTTCCGATCTTAAAGGCAACAAGTCACTATACAGGGTGTGAAGAGACATTTGACATTTGGGCTGATAGCACAGCTGTGCTGTGAGGGTCCTTGCATTAGCCTGCTCTCCAACACATTCTCCAAATGAATGTCATACACATAGCTCTCCTGGCTCACGGTGGGCTACAGAAAGGCATGAGGAATATCCCAGGACAATGGTAGCCTTTTCCCTTTGGCTGTGCAGAAGGACTAGTGCCCCCTTGAATCAAATACGCTAAATGCAGAACTTGCCGTGGTCTCAGTCCTTCGTATCTCTGCTTTATTTATCTACCTCTGCAGGAGGCAGGCACAAGTTGATTCACAGGTCTTAAAACACTTTGGAATATCACAAGATGAAACATTACACCATTTGATGTCCCCAAGCAGGCAGCAGAGGAAGAAGGACATCACACCATGCTTTGTCTCTGCATTATGTTCATTTTGCAGCAAGTTGCAAGACTCTGGCAGAGCAGGGTTGTGAAGAAGGGAAGAGAGAAGGATAGAGGGGGTCCACTGAAAAGCCCAAACAGCGAGGGTACTGCAATTAAAGCCCAGTTGCCCAATTTCTGGGCCAGTTTCAGCAGGGAATCCATGCTTTTATGCGGCTATTTGAAGAGCAACTGTAATTGCCCCACACACAAGAACTTGGGACTTTGAAGAGTTAGTTACTCTCGTGCTTGCATGAATGAAGTGCTGGGGGTTTAATTGACTCCAGTATGTCCATGGTTCATAGTTTCTGCACTTCACTTGAATTTGTATTTAACAGAGGCTTTGCCTGCTGGGTAATTTTTGAAGCGATAAGGTCAGTGCTGCCCAGGTACTTGGGATGTTGTTGGAGTAAAGAGCTATGCCTCTGCTAATGATTTGGGAGGCAAAACTGGCTGCTGCTACATGCTGTACTTGAGTAGAGTTTGAGGCCATCAGCCACCACTGCTGGAGAGTGAATCGAATTCCCTATGTATGTGGGCTCCAGAATTAATATTAAGATGTAGTTCCTGATGATGGCACCCATCTCCATGTGACTATTCTTATCCCTAGAGAATTAAGCTGATACTTTTACTGAGGGAGACAACATCAGGAGGACATGGCCAGAGCTGTCCCCGGCATCTTCCACGAGCATCAACAGACTGTAACACTAGGAAGAGTGGATGAAGGTATGGTTATGGGACAGCTAAGGAAAGGTAATTTCTTGTTCTCCGGTGATCCCTGGGGGAGTGTCTCACACATATCTCGGTTCTTCATTTGTGTTGGTGAGCCCTTTGTCGGAGTGCAATGCCATGGCATCTGATCTCACATAAGCTCAATTCTTGCATGTAGGAAATGCCACAAGAAGACTAGACCTCACATTCTCACCACCCAGTAAATGACTCATGCTCCCAGAGAGAAAACTAGATTTATCTGGATGCTTATGGAACCGCACTGCACAATCAAAAATAGAAATGAGAGGGCTGACCCACCTACCCCACTGTAAGTCATCATAAGCCCATTGAAATCCATTAAGTTAAATATATGAAATTAAGATGAGGCCTGAAGTCAGGAATCTGAGGTACTTAGACCTAAACCACTCCAAGGCTTTTAATACAGGAGATTTTCCAACTCCAGAAAACTATAGGTTTCTTATCATTTCTTTCAAGGAACTACTCAGGCTTGCAGAATAAATCTTTCAAAAGTTCCTGCTTATCATAAACCTCTTTTCACTGCTTCTATAGTGGATGAAAGGCCTGAGATTGAATATCCTCGGGGCACGAAGCATATACTTTATTGAAAAACAGCACTTAATTAAAAGTACAAAAATCTATTTAAAAGGGTATCCTTTATACAATTTACAGCACCGTAAGAAATTAATAATTAATTATTATAGGTGGAAGGATTTGGAAGTTTGCTCTATTTTTGCCACTTGTGCTTGTTTACCTTTAAGAACTTGATCGTGACATACTTCACACAAGGCAGGGTCGCAGATGCTCTAACCACACGCAGGGTGAAATCCAAGTCCCTCTGAAGTCAGTGGGAACTTTGCCATTGAAAGTCAACAGTTTTAGTAAGCCAACCGACCAGAAAACCCCAAATCTAAATGGCTCAATGTATTTAGCTCTGTCAATATGTTCAGCACTAGTCTTGGTTGGAAAATGCTTTATTGTGCCATGGAAATTTATAATGAGAAAAGGGGAGGGAGGGAGGGAGAAGGCTTGTTGTTGGCAGTTCAGTCTTTGACAGAAAGGTTTTCTCTAGCCTTCCTCCATGGTGAAGGGATAGAGAAGACCCAGTCAGGGAGCTGGCAGAGTCAGACACAGTAATTCAGTCACGTAGAGTAAGACTTTCAGAAATTTTCTGAAATAAGATTTGGACATTCACTTTCCACAAGCTTTAACTCAAAGGCGGGCTGGTATATCCATTCTTACTTTGCAAATGGCATTACTGAATTCAGTAAGTTGGGAAGAAGGTTACTTCTCTGGGCAAATAAAGGCATGAGAATGTGTCCTGGGTTTACAGGGCAATGGGAAGCCTGAGATGGGCTGAGGAAAGCAGAAGAGGGTCCAAGAAGAGGGGAAAAAAAAAGAAAAGGCAGTCAGGAACAGAGTCATGGTTAGACACTGAGAAGTAAGTGCAAAGATATAAACAGGAAGGCCAACAACATCCTAATGGTGGGACAGCATGTAGGGAGCTAAGGAAATAAAGCAAGACTGTGCAGGAGGTGCACAATCTAAAATGGGCTTTCACAAGTGGCGTGAAAAATGAATGTAAGGCTTTAATGTAAAGAAAAATACTTTCTGGAAGCGAGCAACTGTTTTCATTAGAGAAATTGCCAGACCCTTGGCCAGAAAGAGAAAAGGGAGGAAGAGCATAAAGATATTTGAAAACAGCAAAAAACAAATCCAGCACTGAGGGAAGAGGAAGAAGCTCAGGAGATGAAGAAGTGTTTAGTAAGGATGAATGCAAATAAGCATACACAGGGGATACTTTAAAATCAAATGGAACATACTCCACATGCCTTTCTATTGAAATCCCACATATTCCTGTAGAAAGCTAGTTACCACCAAAAAAAGCCAGCTGCAGTTTTAAAAAGCACGCTCTCCATATTGCTCAGGGTGGGACATGCTTCCTATTTGCCTAACTTTTAGCTTACTGGCCAATGTAGAATGGGAAAAGCAGAGTTTCCTTTTGGCCCAGTTTTCCTTGAAGCCTGGGAGCTGAATTCCACTTCTGACTTTGAATCATTGAGACTTGCTGTTGGACTACAGTCAAGTCACATCCCTCACCTCCCTGTGATTCAAGAAGCCTGGCTTTTAAGGGAAAAAATATGCAGAAACAGCCCGTAAAGACAGGCTCTGGATCCAAGATGAGTTGCTGTGGATTAACAGATAAAAAGTGTGGAAGTCTGTGGAGCAAAATTCACAGAAAGAGGAACGTGGTGCAGTGCCTCTGGTCAGGTAGAGCATGTGTCCCCTTTCTGTACTTTTGGACATATTTCCGCTGTCTCGTAAGAGGATTTGGTTCCAAAACAGACTGTGGTAATGGTGTATGAAGACATATGAATGCATCCAACTGCCAGCCTGGAACCAGCTAATTAGCTAAATGGATCTAGTGTCTGGTTGCAAACTGGGTAGATGCTTCTCCCACCTTGTAAATTCTTTGCATAATAAAGGAAATAAAACCCATTGTTTTTATGAACTCATAATTAACTAATGTAAATGGGATTCCAATAGGTTCATTATACCCAGCTGGAGTTTGGCAGTGGTGGTTAGTGCAGCTGGCCTGATCCTGACCTGTCAAGTGACTTGGAGCAAGATGTGTCACTGTCTGCCTCAGTTTCTCCATCTGTAGAACAGGGACAATGATACATGTCTTCACTTTGCTCATGATGAACCATGCAGGACTTCACTAATTGGTGCTTGCAACACTGAGTGCCTTGGATGAAATATGTTAGAGTGGGTCATGAATCACACCTGGCCACATATCACTTTTCCATGTTCTTTGGGAAGTTTTTCAGCATGCTGGGCACAGCATGGCAGTCACCTGGCATTTGCCCGGCACCTCCAGGGTGTCCTTCAACTAGAAGCCACACAATGCCTATCGAGCAACCCTTCTCTCTCGAGGGACGGAGAATCCCTGTGCATTTGTATGTGTCTTTATTTAATGAAGCAATTATGCGTGCTAACGACATTCTTCGAGAAACATCCTATCTAAAGTTTCCCACCATTCTTGCACTGGTAGTTTTTCCCCTTCCCTCCTCCTTTCCCTTATTAATTTATGAAGCAGCTAATTATGATCCCTCCAGGCTAAATAACTGTGCAGTTAGAGATGCACTAGATGAGTGGGTATGGCAAGGCAATGCAGAGCATTTTTCTCTTCGCCTATTACATGTATTGTTTTAGGTAATTAACATCCACTTTGTAGTGGCAACACAGACGCCTTGCTGTCTGTACAGCTTCTTGGCTCAGATCCTTTCAAATACTCCCTGGTACACTCCTTGCAAAACCATGTGAAGTGTTATATAATTCTCTAGGTTGAAAGGCAATTGTGTACATCCAGGTTATTAAAGGGATCTATATATGTGTACAAAGCCAACATTTCAGGCCTTATCCAAGGTACCTTCAGCTTATGGTCAGTTCAAATGACTAAAAGCCAAGGAGACTTTTCCCCTTCCTCCTTTGCCTGTCCCTCCAGTAGTTTCAAGTTTATACCTAGGAATACCCAGGAGAATATTAATGTGGGTGTTATATGTTTCAGGTCAATGCTTGCTACTTCTCAGCATTTTGAATATCAACAATGTGCTCAGCACCGGACAGTGAAAACCCCAAAGGCTGTCCTCATCTGATAGATATTCCCTTCACCTGAAAAACTAGGCAACACAGAAACTAGTCCGACCTTGGAGATTTAGCAGTGGGGGCAGGCTCAGTGTTCTTGTACCTGCTGCTTACCAACCTTGGTTTAGTGTGTTTGTATGAAAGCTTTGGAGGAAGAGAGTATGGTGGATTAGCCGAGTGGGAAGGGAAAGCCATGCAGCCTACATGGGGCAAGGTCAAAAATGTGCTAAGTTGCAAAGGAGTTTAAATGCCAGACAAGGTCAGGATGAAGACAGCTCTGGAAGCCTCAAGAAGTCCAGCTATACTGTTACCAAGGAACACTCAGGTACAGTGGAATAAACAGTATTTGGGACAGGAACAATGTATGGGCATCTACTAAATAAGATGATTATGATGATGATGATTATGGGGTCTGTGTGCCTCTTTTGCACTTACAGGCTTTTCACAGTCCACTGCCTGAGACAATCAGTGCTGTCTCTAAGCTGAGTGAATACCCAGAAGTACAATTAAAAGCCAGACTGAAAGAAGGGTCTCTTGCTGCTTTGTCTTGGTACAAACTCCTCTTTTTCACTCTGCTGCTGTTTGGTATCTGCAGAGAAAGCTAGCAGCTCCTCTTAGTTCAAATTTGCCTTTGTGAGATAGCATACAAAGAAGGATATAGACCAAAACTCTGGCCCAGAATGATTTTAATGAAAGCAGCAAACCTGGTCATTTTTTTTCCTTCCCTCTCCCTACCAATCGGTAGTGTGTGTCAGTGTGGTTGCTCATAAAGGTAAGAATCAGATAGGGCTGTCTAGAGTGTGGGCTGGTGCTTTGCAAGTTTAATTGCACAACTTTGCTCACAGCTTCTCAGCCGCTGACCTGCAGCACTCAGAGCATTAGAGCCTAAGCAGGGCGAGCCAGTTCCAGTGTGGGGTGCCAATGGGGCCAGCTGGACTAACAGAGGCAGAGGATCTCGCCCGACGGGTGGAAGGATAGGCAGCACTGAGTCAGGACACAACGTCAGTCCCACTCCCACCTGGGACTTATGAGCAGCTCTCTGATGCCCTCCATACTTGCTCAACATCTTCCTCTCCAGCTTGTCACCTGTGCATGAACTCTGTGTTTTGATTTGGATGAAAAAATGCTCATCAGCATTTTTCAGGCTTGTGGGTATCATTTGCTACTCATCCTTGTAAGATAGAAATCCATCCCCTCCCAACAGATATGAAATTATTAATTGCTGCTGTAAATCAGCAGAGTGTGCTGTAAGCCAGCCGTGACAAATATCCTGGGGAGCAGCTATGCAAACAAGATGGCTGATAAAAACAGAGGAAGAAATACATGTGAAGCTGTGGAATGGAAAAAGAGAAATACTTTTTTTAAAGAAAAACAGTACTTGATGGGCGATTTCAAGACAAAGATTTATAACCTTTTTTTATTACTTTTGTTAGTGTAAATTGCAAATGTACAGCTTGATGAGTTTTACCAAAAGCAGTGGAAGGACCAGTGGAAAATCTGAATAATGTGATACAATGAGTATCACAATGACCCGCCCCTTCAGCTAAAGGGAGGGGGCAAAAACTGGGAAGGCCAGAAGATGAGGACAGTATATGGTTTTCAAGTCAAGCTGCATCAGATTGGGCAAGGTGGAGTAAAAGATCTCATAGAGACTGTCAGAAATGGACTGTGCTGCAGTCCAAGAGAGAATGGAGAAACAAACAAAAAAAGACGTAATCCAAGTCAGGACTATTGGGGAAAGAGTGGAGCAGGAGCAGTTTTCTGGTTGAATGAGACCAGCAGGAGGTGCTAGATGTGGCTGCGGCACACAAGGACAGGTTTCTGCAATGCAGTGGGAGAACTACAGTGGAGAAACCAATGTAGCTGCAGTCCACACTAAGTGTTGCTCTACCTAATGCTATTATTAGGTACTCTCATTCATGAGCCTCAAATTCACTAACAAATTATTTTTAAAAAAATATATCCTCTCCATCTGTTTTCCAGCTTTTATACCAAAATTCTAATTTAAGACATTAACTAAAATGGAAAAAGATTTTCCTTTCATTAACTTTGAGTGTATCCAATTTACGTTTCATATGTTTCCATTATTTTTTTCTTCCTGAAGGGTTTGTTTTCTGAAGCACAATGGAAACACCACACTTATTTACTTTTTTGAAAGCATTTCTGAGACTTTTGAGGGTGCACCTACATTTTATGAACCTGTCAATGACTTTGGCCACCTTCCAAGTCCCCTGGGGCAGGTGTACGCTAAGCAACTGAAGCTACCTAGCAGAGTTACCATTACGATCCAGGACTATTCAGACCTTAATTGTGTTTCTTAGTGCTGACACCTGCCAGTAAATACAGAGCATTCAAAAGCACTCAGAAATGGATGCACCAGTTGCATGTTTATCTTTTTAGAGAAATGTTTGTATTCATTCTTCTTAGAAGTAGCTAGTGGTTCAAAATGGACATTTAGCAGCCTTTCATAAACACACTTTGTCCTGCTCAGGCTACACATGAAAGTGCCTTTCTGCATGTTTGATGTTCTGAGAGCTCTTGGTTTGGCAGGCACTAATTCTGGCTCGAGATATCCCTAAGCCACAAACAGCTGGAGGCAGAGAGCAAATCCTGAGGAATAATCACCACGTGCTTGTCCTTTTCGCATGCTCTGCCCTTAATATCTGCTACTGGCCGCTGCTGGAGAGAGGCTACTGGTCTAGGCAGATCTCCAGTTTCACCTGGTGCAGCTGTGCTTGTGTTACCTCTGCCATACAGTGCCCAGATCAATCCCTGCAAAAACTGAACGCAAAATGTGTCAAGGGATTATGTAGAACTCCTGTAGTTTACAGAAGGCACTAACATCTCTCTGCCAGTTGCAAGTAATGCAGCCATCACAGTGCCATGCCAATAAAAGCATTTTACCAAAGTATCATGCATTCCCTAGACTCTGTAGCTCGCAGATTAGAATTAATGCTTTGTAGTGTTATGTAAAAAAGCTCAGTGTCTCTTGTCTGGAAGATTAAAAGTAGGTTGGCAGAAAGAAAAGAGACAATAATTGCCAAATTAAATCAATATATTTTTTAGCCAGCACACAGAATAAATGATACCATTTTAGACTGTTCTATAAAAATTGTTCCACAAACTTTTATAAGAAAACAAACACAATTCCATTGGCTGGATTTTTCCTGTATGTTCAGAAATTTTATTTTATTTACTAATGTAAATACATTCCCTTTCCATACTCAGGCAATCAGTCCAACATACATATTGATATAAGAACAGCAAACTTTTCATTAATATTAAAACTGTCTCTTTGCAATGGATAATGATGATTTATGCAAAAAGCTTACTTTGTGGGAAAATGAAGCTTTGTGGGTTTACATTTCATGTATTTGTTCTTTTCACGTTATGAATAACTGCTGTTTCCTTGAACTAAGTTATTACTATAGGGATATGAGTATATTCTCCTGAGGGCCAAATCTTCTGCTATTGTCATCATCCCATTAACATTAGGAGGTTGTCCTGAAGTCAGTAGAACTGTACAACCTTATGCAGAGGGTTCCTCTGAAAACAGAAATTAAAATAAGATAGCAGACCTTCTTTTTGAAGCTTCTTTTGCTGTTTCTTCCATTTTGAGGGTGGTTTCTCTAATGAAGAGACTGTTGTGCTCACAGACCTGATATGCATGTATGTGTATCATTTTATGAAAACCTGCAGGAATGCCAGTTCAGGATCATTTTTGTAAAATTAACATCTGCCTAGCACAGAAACTGCACTGTCTGAAATTAACTGATTTTGTCAAGAATTTATTGCTGAAATTATTTACAGTAAGGGAGCTGTACTGTAGTCATGCTGGTCATGTTCAGATTGTGTTATTCTTCACAGTTCTAACAACCAGTATTTCTAATGTACTGCTAAAGCTGGTGTGACAACACTGAAACCCTCCTGGGTGTTTTGGAGCTTGCCTCCCTGTGTGTTATTGCCAGTATAATAAAGGGGATATTTTCTCAAAGAACAAGAGGAGTTCACACATGATTTATTGCACGCATATTATGTAGTTGCAAAGACTGAACTTCCTCTCAAGCTGCACTGAGAGCACACTGCAGTTACCCCCTAGTTTACAGAAACCTGTATGAATTTAGCTAATATGCATTTTCAGAGTTGCACCTTCAGACTTATTCACACCCAAATCCTATATACAACTCTATGAACTGACTCAGAAACTCTATGAGTTCTCCTCAGATTTGCAAGAATTTTGGCAAACCTGGGGCGAGTTTCTGGGT
The DNA here is from genome assembly GCF_964188355.1 of Buteo buteo. Taxonomy (NCBI): domain Eukaryota; kingdom Metazoa; phylum Chordata; class Aves; order Accipitriformes; family Accipitridae; genus Buteo; species Buteo buteo. The sequence goes on along the minus strand of NC_134194.1, from coordinate 11,156,368 downwards.
TGCATTACGATTTTTCAGTTGAGTGAAATCTAAGAGGCAGTATGGGGCTTCATGATGAAAAATTAATCCAAGGTAGTGCCGTAGTGTATGACCAGGAGGTTAGCCCCACATATTTTCTCATCCACACACACATACACAGGCAACTCCTCATAAAATGTAGTACAGTGGCATAAGCCCTCCTCCAAGCTTACACAGAGAACGCGCTGGACAAAATAGCTTTTTATCTAAGCTCTGTGGGCCACGTATATGAAACAAAGTTGCCAAACACAAATTAATGTGTAATTATTTTTCTTGCCTGAATCACTTTCTTTCATGTGTCATAACATGCAGAGTAAATAGCACCACACCTTTTTACTTTAATTGTGGTAATCTGATCTCTCAGCCACAAGAAAGCCTTCTCTAATGCCTTCTTTAGAATGGACTTTCAAGGCAAAGCGAGAGCAGTAACTGTAATAATCACCTCTTCTTTTCTTCTGCTGTCAAAATGCAGGGGGGGTTGTTAAACTAATCAAGAACCAGGACCACACGGCAAAAAATAAGTGCCCTAAAACACAAATGGAGGAAAATGTTTGACAGGTAATTTAAGGTGACGGTGGGATTAGTTTCTTTTTTTTCTGATTTGCCTGGTGACTAATTATTTACGTGGTAAACATAAGGCTGTCTGGCTTTATGGTAATACCATAATGGGAATTATGTTATATCATTTATCTGCTGGGATTGTCTCAGTGTTTTGAGGAACAGAACTTAGTAGTGGCAGGTGTCATCTCAGTTTGATCATCAAGGATCTCCTGTGCCCAAAGGATCATTAAGACAAATAGAATTTCATTAGCTGGGTTTGGCCCATGTTTTGCATTGAGTCCTTGGAAAAGAAAGGAGACGGGGATTTACTCCAGAGCAGAAAGTCTCTTTTACTGATTAGAAGAACAACTCCTTTTCTCCTTATTTTGTATCACCTTCATTCCCCAACTAGCCACAGCTTAGGAATAAAAACCTACATCCAAAACTGATCTTATGAGAAAATTAAGTGGAGAACGCCAAAAAGAGTTGCCCATCCAGCTGCTTTCATGCTCTAATACCCACAGAGGTGAAAGAAAGTCTTCTCAGAGACCTTGGTGACTGCTGGGTTAGGTCCCAGCCTAAGACACTTGTACAGGTCTTGGGGGAGGGTGGCCAACAGCTGCAGAAGTCAATGCAGTCCTGACCCAGAACAATGGAGGAGCTGGCCTGGGACAGAATTCAAACTTTCTTAATGCTTCAGGGTGAAAGACCTTGCTGGCCTCCTCTTTTAGCTCTACTAAAATCATTGCCTTCTGCTGTGGTAGAAAGCAGGAGGGATGAATAATTTGAGACTGAGGGCAATCATCTACCAATCGAAGCTAAGCAAAGTAGCCCTGTGATTCACTCCCTGTGCTGGTGAGAAAGAGGAGAAACCTTACACCCTGACCAGGGTACTCACGTGCTACTCTTCAGTCTACTCAAAAGAACATTCACAATTTTCTGTTAGCAGCTTCCTATAGCATGGTTATTTCTAGTACAACATAAAGCTTCAAGTCACATCAGTGTCCCCATGTACTAAATGCAGGAGAAAGTCCCTCTCACACAGATGTTGCATCATGTGAAGTGCTGAGTGTCTCCCTAAGGGTCTGTGCTGTCCTGGGCACCAATCTGCCCACACATGACAGAAATTCAAAGAGGTCATGGCAGCTGTAGATTACAGACCCTCTTCTGTTTTTTGCCATGGTGGAGTGGAGACACTGAGGTTTTTCTTTGCAACTCACAGAGATCTGGCAGAAGTTTAGACCATCCTTATGTCTTTTGGGTCTCCTGTACTCCTTGTAGCTCCTTGGTGGAGCAGTGCTGCCAAAGGTTCTTGTTGGCCTTCTGTTTAGGTAAGAGTCTAATTACATACTTGCTGCTTTTGCTAGGTTTGTTGCTAACTAGTTACACTGAAAGCACTGCAAGTCACCACATGCTAATTTAAGCTAGTGTCTTGATTTCTGTCTAACATTACTTACTACTAGAATCCAAGAAGCAGCTCATTGCAGCTCATTATCCCTTCCATATGCACCACTCTTGCCCAGCAGAAGGAAATGACCAGCAGTTAGTTGTTATATTTGCTAGGGAAAGCTCTGGGAAACCATGCCTTTTCATAACTCAGCCCACTTCATCTAGAGCCATATACACTGATCTACCCTACAATATACTTGGAGGTAACCTATTTCATTGGTTAAGTGTCAGTTCATTTATCTTTATATCATTTCTGTACTAACAACATCACTGAAGTCACAAAGATCTTAGAAATACCTTATCAAACTCTTTGATGTCAGATTTACCCAACTTAACAACTGGCTTAACCAAACATCCTCATCACCCAATGCCAAAACATCCTCCTAACCCAGTCTAAACACATTCTGCTCACACAAATTAAAACATGACAAGGCCTTACTGCCTTATTACCTAACTGACAAAAAAGCCTTCTTCTGTGTCAGAGGCACAGTATTAGACATAGCATCCTGCTCCTGTTTCTACTGAAGATCCCTCTATTAAAATTACACTTGTTCCTCAACAGCTCCCCAAAAGATCACACACAGTCAATAATCCCTACAGTAGACAGAATTGTGTACATTTTCTGTTCTCTAATGACAGCCAAGAAGGAAAAAAGAAGGCCACAAAAGAAAATATTCAGTTGCTCCAAATAAAGATTCTTACATCTGCAGAGGACTTGCTTGGTGGTTTAATCCTCCCCAGACTTCATGCATGGGATGCAGGATAACCATTCGGTTTGTATGCTGAGGGCATAATCACTTATGTAATGGCCAAATACAACTGGTTGTTCCTATCTACCTTAAAAAGTTTATCAGCAGGTGTTGCAAGAGGTAGTATTTGATACAATTAAAAAGGGTGATACTAGATGACTACAGATGGAGCTAATGTAGCACCAAACCCCGCTGTACTGGGTCTAGCTAATACAGTGCTTCTCTCTTTTTTACAGGTGTACAATCCACCCACATAGCTGCACCCAGTATGGGACGTTTTATAATAAGTGTCTCTTTCATCTAAACTAATCAAAGCCATTAGTTTACAGGAATCTGTGTCTGGAGAGATGCCTCCACCCTTTACGTGAGAGCAAGCTGTTGTAGATTCAAACAGGATGGAAGCACCATATAAACATTTAAGCAAATAAAAAAGCTGTGAGGAAAACAAGAGGAGCTATAAACTGTTACCACCCAGAGGGCAGGTGTAACTTTCGCAAGGAAAATTTGTGTGGCTCCTTATATGCTGTGCTGCATCTTGAGAAGAGTTGAGCTATTGAGGAAAAAGATTTAACTCCTCAGAGTTGCATCAAGCTACAAAATATTTTCAAAGTTTGTCTAGCTTCCTTGCTGCCATCATTGCAACTTGGGGCAGGTGTGACAGAGAGCCGAGCTCCACAATAGGCAATGTTCTGCTGTTTTCTATTCTTCTTTTAATGTTTAGAACCTTCACACCCTCCAGGAGTGACACCGAAAAGAATGATAATGATGTAATAAGCAAATGGAAAAACACTTAAAGGTAATTCCACTGTTGGACAAACAACTCTTCCGACTAAAGGAGGAGGCCAAAGCCAAAGGTATTGTTTCAGACCCATCTCTAGCAGTAAGAATCAGAAAAATAGGCAGCAAGCAAAATAAGGAAGGAAAAATTATATACAGTATCTACATATTAAAAAGATTCTTTCTAAAGGGCATGCACTCACAAGATTTCTGTTATATGCTTATGGCCCTTGGGATTATGGAGCTTGTATTTTTTCTTAAATGTAATATGTATAAAATATAGAGGATATGTATAACATATATAGAATATTTACAAAATATGTAAATAATATAATCTCCAGCCAATTCAGGTGACTGAGATGCACATATTTCCTATAAATTATTCCAAGCTGGTGCAAATTTTGCCTTAAGTCATAGTCTCTTTGTATAAATGATACTGTTGATTATTATGACACAGAAGAGTAGAGAGGTTCTCTAACACAGTTTGCCTTCCTGAGTTAAGTGACATACAGTCTTCAGACAACTGCAGCTCCTTTGCCTGTACACAGTGCAGCAGTCTCCTGGATCTTCCCAATTCAGCACCCTAACTTTGCCATGAGGCATTTTGGGCAACATGTGATAGAAGAGTCAGGCACACAGGCACAATTTGCACATACTGCAGCAAGGGAGATGAGCTCCAGTTCCCTTTCCCAGAGGCCTCTGAAGCTTTTCCAATGCTCACAGCTCTGGGTGGGTTTTAAAAGCTGAACAGTCCAGAGTTTGAGGGAGTTTACCCCATTTGACACAACCTACTGATTGAGACTCTGCTGACCCCAGATGGAATCTAAAAATATGGAAGGATGTCATTGTTGGAATTAAGTGTTTTCTTCTATTTACTTTTCAAAATAAGCTTCTCCTAGTGCAGCTGGACTTCTTGTGGCTGTGCAAGTGATGGTAAGTCCACCATACTTTTTCCGTAATACCATGAACAAAGATACCAATAAATATCTACACAGCAGATAATGCTATTTTACAACAGCAAATATTCTGAAAGTGCTGGTTTCATTCTTTATTTAGAAATAAGCAGTTACTTCTCCTATTTACCTTCATATTCTTGACAAAGTTCATGCACCTCACGGAGAGTAGACTTCTCTTTGCACACTCTCTCGGTGTATCATAGAATTGTAAGGATGGAAAGGGGCCCAAGCCCAGCCCCTTGCAACGCAGCTGGTCCAGGCCTCCCATGCTTTCACACCTTGTCAGAACAGGTGGCTTTTGGGAAGGGTGAGGCTGCTTGGCTGCTTTGTACCTCATAGGCTGGGAATAAACTTTGGTGGCACTTCAAGCAAAATGGTATTAAGATTCTCCAGTGATGGAGATCAGTTAGGCAGCTTGTGGAATTTTGTCCAGTCTTGAAGGATCACCAGTGTCTAAACTCAAAGTTCCCCCTTTTTTTTCATCTGAGTCCATTACTTCTTGCCTAATTCCAACATGAAACATGAAAAACATTTAACAGCCTGCTTCCTTGGGGAAATCTTTTTGTACCTGAAGACTACCTTGATATGGTATTTAGCTGTCTCTTGCCCTGCCCGGTCTAGTTTCTTCATTCTATCTTCATGTTGGGTTTTCTAAACCTCTGAGCATTCTTGTTTCTCTAAAGGACCTGTTTGTACCTTGTCTCTCTCGGGTTCTGTGCCTGAAACTGCAGTGCTGAGCAGTGGAGCAATTACTTCATACACCTCAGATACCACACGTTTATATCATCTGTGAGCAAGTGGTTAAGTACAGAAGGATTTTTTTTGGTTAGAAAAAAATGAATCTGTGAAACTTAATGAAATTTTAATTTTGGTAAATTTTAAGTACTTAACCATTCAAGTGCCCGAATTAAGTGACATCCTTTATCACTGGGACAGGAATGCTCAGTGTCTTGTAAACTGTAGCTGCAGGACCAGGCACTTATAATTTTACAGTGGAGTAAAAGAAATATATTGCACTGAAAGACTCATCTACTATGAATTAAGGAAGCAAGCTTAACCCCCAAATTTTATTTACTGCTAGGTAAATAGTCATGGGCCAAGGCAAAGGAAGACAACAAAATACAGTGAAGAAGAGAAAAACAAAATATTGCTTTACCTTGTTTGTATTACCCAGAAGTTAAAAGGGTTAGAATAACAGAAACATTTCAGTGATTTAAAGTGATATCTCCTGACAGCTTTTATTGTGCTCTCTGCCTTTCTCTGCTTGGCATTCCTAGACAGGCATCCTCTGTGACTCCCACAGCTACTGGGACTGTTGGAGAATGACAGATCTGGTATTACACTATTCAAGGCTCCTCCTGAGACTTCTCTAAAGACAGTACAAGCATAGACTAGGTGCAGAGGATATTGTTTCTAGGTACAGGGTATTTCCTTAGATCAGTAATGAGGAATTAGATCTTCCCCTTTCTCTGACAAGAAATGGCAAGGGAAAGAAAAAATGTCCCCACCCATTACCAAATGCCTCTCTCACTTCCTAGGAACCTGAAACGATTTTCCAGAAGTCCTCTTCACAGCTGCCAAATCTCATTGACGTTTCTGTTGGGTAAGTATTTACTGCAAGCTCAAGACAGGCTCCTACCAGAGTTTTTTCCACCCCACCCTTCCACCGTGCATATACATAACAAGGCAGTTATTCATGGACTGTGCACAAGATGAGATGGAAACTCTTTAAGCTGTACATGGGATTCAGACAGGCTGGGGAATGTGGCAGCTTAGGAAGGAAGTTGGCCAAGAGCTTAGGACATAAACATCTTGCAGAAGTTGTTCTGCTGCCTGTTGTTCTGGTGGCTTATTTTTAGACTGGTGTGGTATAGAAGGCATCCTGCTGTCCTAGTTCCCTCCAGGGATGGAGGATGAGTTCTGCAGGGCACAGCACTAGCAAGGAAGCTGGACATGAAAATGCTAACTCAAACATCAGCACAAACCATTAATGTGGCGCTCTCCTGGGGAAAATAGATGCCATTTCTCCCAAGTCCAAACAGGTCAGGTGGAGTGCTGAACTGCAGTGAAGCTCTACCAATCCTAGCATCCAAGGTGGCTTGATTTGAGTCGGTTTGAACAATTCTATTTCAAGCTATTTTGTATCATATTAGAATGGAAAGTCTGCATTTATTAGACAGAATCAAATGAAATGAGGGGAAGTTGGGAGAACAGCATAGAGCATACAACCGTCTTTTGGATCAAGTACTATACAGGCATGTGAACCTCCAAGCTACACAAAGTCAATTTTGGAAACTAGACAATCCCAAAATCCTCAAAAAATAACTCCTGAGAAACATATGTGTATACCCAGACCTACCTGAATCAACATCTCTTTGCAAGATAATAATGCCAGAGGAAGAATGCTGGAGATGAGGGCCATGTGCTCAGAACCTTGGTCTCGGATGGTTGGAAGCCACATGTGGGATCCATTTTCATGTTCCCTCACTCTTATAATCCTTCTCTTTCTCACCTTGTGCTTGTTTTTACTGTAGGAATGCAAGGCTGATTTTGGTTTTTATCTCAGCTGTGGCTTCTAGGTGCTGTAAAGGCATAATAATTATGTCATCACCAGTCTCTTGCCCCATGTATTTTTGGGGATATCATGTACCAACAGCAGCATTCCTCACTCCATGTGAAAAGATCAGACTGAAGATTATCTGCCTCTCACTAATTCATAGACTTCTTTTGAGACCTTCAGTCCTAGTACTACCTCTTCTGATACCCTCACAGTCTTTGTCCCACTCTTCTCACTCAGTAGGACAGGATTCCTAGTTCAGGTATTAAAGGAATATTTGGCAGCTGCTTCTCCTATCTCCTTCTGATTATCATATGAGGAGCCAAAGATCAAGCTGAAAGCTAGCTTCCTACACAAAGCCAAGTGGGAGGAAGGTCTGATGCTGGAGGATATGAAAGAGAACTCTTTAGAAATCAGAATAGGTTCTTGAATAATAGTACTGACAAGAGGCTGAAAGCGGGAATCCTAGCAAGTCTGCAAATCACTTCCCCGAACAGTGAAATTCAGGCTGAGATTCCTGTAACATCATTAACTTAAGCAGGTGTAAGGTATGTGGCTACACCCATCTGCCCATTTTCTTTCCCTGCCTCTCACAGTCATACCCATGATCCCTTTCTTCCATTTTCTCAGCTTTATAATTCCTATGTCTCACTTGCTTTTCTCTCAGTCATATTCTAGTGTCAACATAGCCACGCACTGAGCTCTGTGCTTGAATCTAGGACAGAGAATGGCTGAGTGGCCAGAAAAGACAATGTGGGTAAGGAAATCTTTGCTTTTGCAGGACATATATGTTTCATTAGTTACAGCTTGGTTTTGAATCTGAGTTACAATTCCCATACCTAATCCACCTCTCCTTGCTGAGACATCCCAGAAGGCAAGGTTTCTTCCAGCTGAAGAGGTCTGTTGCCCTTTTTTGCCTCTAGTACCGATTTCAGTGGGTCCTTTGGTGTAGGATGCTTTCAGGGTCTGAAAGTTGGTTGAGGGCTTGCTTTGAACAAATACAGGTTGCTAGAGCTGCAGAGCATGAAGAGGAAAGCATCAGCTTCATGTTACAATGACTAAGCAGCAGCACCTAAAGGGGAAATGTCCCCGTCTCCGATTTGTAGATTCTGTAACTTTTATTTCATGGAACACAGGAACTAACTTCTGTTCTCTCACCTCTATCTTATGTACCGACACACTGAACAGGGGCCCCATACAGATTGACCTTGTCTGTTCTTCCAAACTCTGCCATTCTCCAGATTTCAAGCCCTCCACTGATGGGGATTAGGTTTCTTTAAGGAACCCCTCCAGAGCCAATTCTTTCTGTTAAGTACCATCTCTGTGGTGAATACTTTACTGTATGAGTAAATACAAACTAAATGCTGCTCTATCCTTCAGGGTTTGAAAGATCGGCAAAGTGAGGCTGATACCCAGAGGCAAGGTGGACACTGACCAGGGAGTTTTTGTCATGTATTTACATACATACATACATACATACAGTCTTCTTTTGGGTCTTGTGAAAGAAAAAGCCTATCTTAAAAGCATTGAAATTAAGAAATTAAATGATACTTTGGGGACATAGAGGGTAGTTTCTTCAAAAGGAGAGAGCATAGAGCATAGTCCTATTTCTCCCAAGTTATATTCCACTCTTGCTCTGACTTGTCTCAGTCAATGAGAATCCTTGACAGCAGATGTCCACTGCAGTCACCACCAGAAGAAAGCTCTCTTAATTGCAGGAACATCAGTGTATTTAAGTGTTAAGACAAATACCAGCACCAGGGAGTCTTCCTGAGATGATCAAATCTATTCCCCACCCTCCAGCTCTGCTGGTAGAAAGATTAGGAAAACACAACTCTCTTGTTACAATGGACCTCAGCCTTAAGAAAGCTTAAGTTCAAATCTCTTCCTGCAAATCCCCACATTGCTAGATGCCAGTATCTCTGGTATTCCTCAACAGCTTGCTCAGGCACCTGTTGACTTCAGTGTACCTACACAGTTGTGACAGCCAAGAATCTGTCCCCGTCAGCAATACTAAGATGTCACAGGAAAAGGCCAGAAAATCCCACAAAGCTCAACTCCTTTTCATAACATGCAATAATATCATTGCTCTCTTAAATTAGGGTAATTGGTTTGTTAATGATTAGACTAAAAAAGGCTCAGTGTCACAGTGAGCTCTGAAGGTCATCAAACACATAAGCAGGACTGTGAGAAAGATCCAACAACCTGCATGGAAATGAAAGTCCTCCCCCAGCTCATTAACATAAAGCCAGTGTTTAGTTCTGTGCCTCCTGTACCTATAGATAAAGGATAACACTGATTCATGCTGGTCAGCTAACCCATCAGGAAGTGCATCTGGGATTATTCAATATTGTGGGTCAGGAAGGTATGCAGGCAGTGCCTCTCCTCTATCAGTGAAGCAGATACACAACCTAGAGGCAATGCTCCATCCAGTGCCCAACTAATTTGTCTTCAACACGTCATCAGAATCCCACACTTCAAGCTCAGTCCTGATTTGGCACCAGTGGTACCTGAGATTGCTCAAGTCCTATTCTTCATGAGAAAAATAGCAGTTCAAATATTCTTTTCAGTTCAGGTTCGCTTCAACTCGTTGGTCTTACTGGTGAGACACAGATATCCCCTTTCAAAGAGGAGCAGGATAGCTTCATTTACACTTGCCCTGTTCTTACATCTTCCCTAGGTATCTGCTGTTAGGGACAGCATACTGAGCTGGCCTGACCCAGCGTATTTGACCTTTCTTAAGCCTGCTTATTCGTTCACCTTCTCGCTGACCTCAGTTAGGGATAAGTGCATCTTGTAGTAGGGAGGTTGACAGAAGTACCTGTATAGGTTCCAAGAAGTCTAAGAAAAGATAGGTGTGTTAATCTATTTTTGATACTTTTGGGTGGAGCCCTCCTACTCGTGGCAAGCTGCCACTGGATCACAAGCATACTGTACTCTTGCTTCAGAGCCTCCTTCCCTCTCCCCCAGGTTTGGCTCGATGTGACTCCCACTGCAGATGTCTTTGAAAATGCTCAAGCTGTCATTGGTAGATGGAAAAGTAGATGCACAGTGTGTGACCCCTTTGTGAAGAAATTGTCTTTCTGCTACAACATAGGCTCAGATCTTGTTATTATTCTCTGTGGTGGTGCGATTTTGTTTCTTTTTTTGGAAATCATCCCTACGGACTAGTTGTGATTAAATGTCTGATGTTTAAAGCTTCCATGAGCCTTTAAAGTCCTGTTTTGCAATTTGGGCTTTAGGCCTGGGAGGTCTACAGTTCAAATCTCAGCACATTCCTCACTGCTGTTTTTAATTATGATTTGATATGGACATTATTGCTGCAGGGATCTCTCTCACACTTCAGAACACACAGTTTAGTAAAAGTCAAGAGACGCCAATCAAATTGGGTCCTAGTTCAAAAGAACAAGGCCTGTAGCAGCTTCATTTTCTGCACATAGAAGTATTTGGTTGATGTTTAGAAGTGACATACCTAGGGGAGGGAGGAAAAATTAAAAAAACAAGGGGCAACCTAAAAACCAAAAGACTCATAGTGGGATGAGATATGCTTAGTCCTGGATCACCTAGGGAAGCACTTTGCAAACTCAGTAGTCTGCCCCTCCTTGTCTCTCTTTCTCATATAGCTGTAACATAAGATTGCACCTTCCTTTCTGCAAGGCCTGCAGATTGGAACTGGAGCTAGTGAAATAATGGAAGGGAAAATAAGGTGACTTGTTTAAATTTTGTGAAATCAATCAGTTCTGTGATCAGGAGAATGCATTCTCAGTTTATTTCCTCATCTCTGAAAATATAGTCAGCAGAGATCAAGGCCTACTTCATTTGAGCATTATCTCTCCCTGCGGCTGATAAGTGAAGCAGAAGAACTACAGAAGCAGAGCTTTCAACAGACAAATGACAGTCCCCAGTCTCACGGCTGGTCACACCAGGTTTGCCAAGCTATAACTCTGGCTGGTTGTAGAGGCTCAGTTATTTTCCTAAATGTGCACATCTCCATCCAAGCTCTCCCCATCTTTAATACAAAATACTGAACCAGTGGGAAAGGTGTCTTGATTTTACACCCTCTTTTCTGTTTAGCTTTGGTTTTCTTGGGAGTGGGTCTGAGCCATCCCAGCTGAGAAAGAAAGTCCTTTTCACGAAAGCATGCTGTCGGGTTGCTGATGACTTTGGCTGCAAGGCAGCTTTGATCAGGACCTCTACACTGGGTTATTATAACCACAGACACTTTAGTAAAACTGCTTTTTATTATGTAAACTATACCCACGGCTGCCCTGAATTAAAACAATTTTCAGATGGGAGTCTTTCTATGAAGGGACCATTTCATTTCACTTTGCTTCTTTTCTGGTTTCCTGCATTAAAAAAGAGGGAGCCTGTACCATGAAAATTGCTTGAAATATTGCATATTCATTTTAAGATCTGCTGCTAGGTCATGCTGGATCAGCATATTTTGCATTGATCAAGAAGCTAGACTTTTATTTGTCAAACTTTGATTGAATTTCATGGTTAAAAATAACAAGAAAGGGGAAAAACAAGACCAAAACCGTATTTTATAGCAGTCTGTGTTAGAATATATAGGAGTTGTTTTGTAAGATGAAAGAATAAGAATGGAACCTGTGTCTAACACCAATGTTATGAAGAGAAAGTCCTCAGGGTCAGCAGACAACAAGGGCACTGAAGGGGCACTAAGACTAGACCATCATTTTCTTAGTGTTAAGATTCACTGGCCAGGCAGTGGGAGAAAGATTTTGGAATCATTATACAAGTCCTATGCAAGTAGTTGGATTTCCAGGCTCTGGGATATTTCATTCGGGATTCAAACATGACATTTGCATTCATTTATCTTCATCTCTAAACTCATTTTAAGGGTCAGTCAGGTATCAGAAAAATCAGACACTGGCAGGGATGTCATAATGTCAATCTGGACTCTTTCTTTAAGAAAAGTATTTTAAAATCTTCTTTGGAGCGTTCAAGCCCACAAGATGTTTTCATACTTTGTTATTTGGTCCCCAGGGTGAGCCTTCTAATTGAGAATGGTGGGGTGGTTGTGGCATGGCATTGAAATTATTACAAACATTCTGTTTTCCCCTTGAGGATGGAAAGGTAAGAATTAGGTTCCCAGCTTCTTGAAGTTCCTGTAATACCTACATAATCATATTCTTTATCATATTACTGGTTTAAGAAGGCATGGAGGCATGTCACTTGTTTCAAGTCCATATCCATTTTATGGCATGTACCTTTGTAGCTATGTAATTCACAACTGCTTTAGCACCATACTCCAGAAACAGAAGAACTGGAAGTACTCAGGACTGTAAGCTGCATAAATGTGGTAATTTTGTTTCATAGGGAGCCATCTAGCAATATATAAAGACACAAACAGCTTGTGAATACTGATAATGGTAACGGATCTGGGAGCATAAAACTCATGCACATGGCTGACTGCAAACTCGGACACCTCAGACAGAAGTACATTTTCTTACCTGCATTCTTCAGGAATTTTAGCAATGACCAGTCCTCATCTTAAACAGTCTTCATATATCCACTCTAACACAGGCAGACCCTTTTTTTGAAGTTTTGACTGAACTGTAGCCTAAGTCCTTGGAAGCTGCACACTATAAAGTCATAGTATTATGCTTTGTCAGTAGCTGAAACCCTAACAGGAGGGCACACATTATCACCAGGAGTCTCGGTATGGGATGAGATCATCTGCCATACACACAGATTTTGTTTTTTCGCTTGGGATTCTCCACTCTCCTCTCCTAGACTGTGCATCACAATTGTGCCAGCCTTGTAAGGAAGGAATTTTACTAACCCTTCCAGCCATCAAAACAGCAAAACTGGAAGAAAAGAGAGAGATGTCTGACTTCAGTTAATTCCTTTTTCTCTTCTGGTTTCCCATCCTCATGCACTGAGTTATTATGTGCCCCAAGATTAAAACACTTGCACACTATTAAGGTATCTGCATTCAGAATCAAAAGAATATTGTCATACTTCGCCAGTTTGCCAGCACAATTTGCCAGACTTCCCAGACTTCCAGCCTCAGATATCAACATATCAGCAAAGAGGAAATATCAGACATTGGAGAAATGTTGTACTCCCAGGAATTCACGCATCCTTGTTTCCCAGCCAGCTTGCTGTTTTTATAAATGCTGAACTAGTAGCACCCAGCTACTGAAGCAAGTAATAGGCTGGGCATGCCATGACTTCCCAAAGCCACATGGTTACAGTTATATTTTCACACATGCGCTTGAACATTTCTAATAGTTTCAGCCTAAGTATGGGGTTTTGTGATGTCACTAACCAAGACTGTGCTTCTTGCTGTTCTTTCTGTAACTAAAGCTTCTTAGGGATTTTTAGGGTCATTTATTTGTTTTTAAGGAAAATGTAATTTGCAGGTTAAGAAAGAGTGCAGGGGGTCAGGTCTCCTGGGTGTATTCTTTTGAGTTCAGTTACCAACTTCTCCATGAGCATCAGCGCGATAGGAATTGCACTTAATGACTGTATATAGATCCCTTTGAGATCTTGGATGAAGTGGGTTATTGATATGCAAAATATTCTTTTGAAGCAGAGTATTTCCTCATACTTCTGGGCATGAGTAAGAAAAACACAAGAGTAGATGATGTAACTCTGGTCCTGCACTGCTGGCTCCAAACACTCTTGTAGCTGTGCTGGTAAAATTTCGTGCTTCTAATCTGGCCATCTTCGAGGGACAGCGGCCCAGAAACAACGCATGCAGCCAGCCCTCATGTACTGCAGCTTTCTGTCCCATCCAGGGGTCAGGGATGTCTACCAAGTTGGTATTGCCACCAGTCACCCTTTACTCCTTCTTAATTAGACTGTAAATCCCTCATAAATCCCTCAGGGCAGAGTGTCTGTGTCAGTCCAGCACCTTTGAACAAGACGAGAAAATCGTTTCCAAGCCAGTTGATCCCAAGATGGGGGAATGGCTATCTGAAGGGAGGCTGGACCCACGTATCCAAAGTCACAGCTGGGTTGGTGCCCCTGACAGAAGAAGGGCTGGCAAGAAAAGGTGTTAATGCTGCTGTGCGATTACCAGCAACAGGCCTGCCGAGAGGGGATGAAGCGGATCATCTGTGCTGAATGTCAACCTGCTTCATTTCTCATTTTATTTTCTCAGAATCCCTCTAAATCCCTCTTTCCCCTCTGCACGTTGTGTGCTGGCAATGCTACTCCCTTTTGGCACCATCCTGGCAGCTACCCTTAACACACTGACCCTGTGCTAGGCCTCTGCTAGGCCTCTGCTAGGCCCTGTTGGGCTTGTGTAGGCCCAACTTTAGCCTGCTCCCTGTATTTTTTTCCAGTCATAAAAGCTGTTATATGTTCCTAGAACACTGAAGAAGTGTGATCCTTTCCTGCAGATGTCTGAAAAAAAATATTTACAAGTCTGCTGCGGCTTTCATCCCATGTCCTAATGCTAACGCAGCTCTGTTGTACAAATTAATACTGCAGAGAAAAAAATGTATCGCTGAAGGATAAACGACACTATTAGGAGCCTGGGGAAATATCCATTTCTGGGTGAAAGAAACCCAAATAACTAAAGCATGAAATGAAGCAAAATAGCACAGCTGATTTTTATAACTTCATTTATATGTTCTGTGTGTATCCTAAAGAAAAAGTTTCCTGGAATTGTGGGGTATATCCATGGTAGCTTATTTGACTCAGTGCTGTAATGCTGGCCTACCCACAGTAGGCATGTGTTTTCCATACATGAGCTCTTTTTATGATTAAATGTATTGAGCATATGTAAAAGGAGTGTGGCAACATACAGCATCTGAAGTTCCAATTATTAAGTGGTTGCTAGATGGGAATTCACTTTTACCCAATGTGTTTTAGGTGATGACAGGAAGAAAGGGAGCCATCCGGAGATTTCAGTGATAGGAACCCAGGGGCATCTTGGGGCTCCCTAATCTGGCAGCAATACCTAATTTTGCTGCCCCTGGGATGAGGACAGAGGGCCAGACTGATGCTTCGCAGCTTCTGTCCTGGAGGAAGGGGGAGTTGTGAGTTGGGGAGCTAAGAAAAAAAACCCTGCAAAGTCAAGCCATGTGTTTCAGCTCCTGAGAGAAGCAAATGAAAGCGGTGGTGTCTCTCACTGCTGCTGTGCAGCTCCAAGCTCCGGTTTGGAGGGACAGCCTGGCATCTGCAGGCAAGCAAACAGGCAGCAGGGCTGGGGCCGCTCAGCAACCTGCTACCCCAGCAAACCGCCGGCTTCACCTGCACCAAAAGCCAGTTCAAATGTGCCTGGGGCCTGGAACATTTATTAAACCGCAAGTGCCAAATTCTTGCATTGCACTGTGCAAACAGTATGATCCATATAGACCCTGCCATAGGGAGGTTATAGAATAATCAGGTAGCACATTATGTTCAGTCTTCCCCTACGGTCTCAAACGGAAGAGGAAGAAAATGATAGGCATGCAGAAGGCTTATTCTTTCATCTTTATTATGCTGTCAATTCACTAGTAAATGGGCTGATAGGTATTGCACAGGAGAAAGTGTAAAAATTCAGACTGGGAAGACAGTCAAGAACCTGGCTGAGGGTGTGGGTGTGTTCGGGTCATACCAGAAATGGTGCAGCAAAGTTCTGAGCAGGAGCACAGTAAAACTATGTGTAAAGAGACAGCAGCTTGCAGCTAGGGAGAAAGAAAATGCAATAGGAACTAGAAGAATTGCCTTTTTTTTTTTTTTCATTCCTTCTCCCCAGGTCTTTTTTTGGCCAACTCAATTTTTCCACATTCACATTGATAGAAGCATTGTAATACCATTCGTGCTTAGGAAAAAGGTGTATATTTGCAATGAAATTCTATGTAGCCAGTCTCTATTGCACTATGTCTAAAAACTCTTAGGTGACAATAGCACCCTCAAATTCAGCTCAATGAAAATGTTGCCTGAGAAAGAAGTATTAAAGCCTCATACACTGTAATCTGCTTTAAGCACACTGTTTCTGGAGATAACTTATTTTAACTCAACCGACTTTTTTGACAGTTGTCACACAAGGTGCTTTGCACCTTTACCACAAAGCAGGGATTAACCTGTAGTCACAGAGGCATTCTTCTGAGTTCCCCAATACAGAATAATATAAAGTGAAAGCAATCCACCAGTGTCATACTTTACCTTTGTGTGATTTTATAAATATGGGCGCAAGGGAAAGAATTACACTTTGCCCCCAGGTTCAGACTGATTGGTAAGAATCTCAGACACTTTAAGTAGGCGCCACAAATTGTGTAAGCTCTGACCTGCTGGCTTGCTGCCTAGTTCACATGACAGAGATATCTGATGGTTTTGGCAAGGCAGATTGAGGTGGAAAGGTGCCTAGAAACCAACAGAAACAGGGCAACCATCCTAGGGGTTTTGAAAAGGAAACGAACAGATATGTAACGTGCAGTTCTGTGCTCTCCAGGGAGAAAGAAAGGAGTGGTCTTTTTATTGTAATAAATCCATTTTAGTTCTTTCCTTTACTACCATACAGATAGGAAGAAGGAGTACATTTATATTTTGAAGGGAAGGGGTCCCCTCAATCCTCAGGGCAGTTTTTAAATTAGTGCAATGACATTGAGTATGTGCTTGGCCCAAACCAAAGTGACTCCACTTTTGCTATAGCTGCTTTAATTGTGCAACATCTTATCTCCAGGATTTTGGAGTCTGCAAAGCTGAAAAGAATAGCATATGTAAAACCATTGCTCTTCTGGTATGCCTTTCTGATTAGGGCATTTTCCCCTTGCTTCAGGATGTTAGACTGTTCCAGTGGTAAGGTAGAGGCAGGCATGCTGGCAACTGCCAGATGTGATACTGCCTCAGGGCACAATGTGATATGAAGTCAGAAAAACAAGATGTTGGATGCAGAAAGCATCACTCATAAAATTACTGCTCCTGAGTATTCTTCCCCCACCTTTTGTTCAAGTGCCTCTCTCCCCTGGCAGTCCAATATTTTCAAAAGTGAACCTCACAAAAGGGTTGCTTATACAAATTCAAGGACTGCTAAGAAGAAAGTAAGATCCATGAAGTGCTTTTTATCTTCTGCCACTACAAATTCCACCACTCTCATGCCTGAGGACAGTGCAACAAAGAACAGATCAGTGAAGAAGAGGATCCCTGAAATCCAGAAAAGTGAAGGGTGAAAGGACGGAAAAAAGCCATTAAAACCTTCCTCCAGTGTGGCCTTCCTCAAACTCTTTCTTTCGGCTATCACACGTTGCTCGCTTTGCACAGTCTCTTTCTGCAGATTTTTTTTTTTCTTCGCTAGGTTCCCTGCTACGCAATTGATTGGGGATTTAGCTGCCATTAGTAAACGAAAGACAGCAAGGTAATTAGGAATCAGGATGTCAGAGAGGGAGAATTATTTGCTGAGTGATTTATTGATGAATAATTTTGTACTAATGTTCTTGCACACACTGAGGTCGTATTACTCACAAGCAGTTCATACCGAAGCAGTTCAAAAAGAAGCTTTGTTCTAATTGTATTAATATAGATACATACTACAACTGAGCAGCATCAGGATATTTGCCATATGCTTGCCTGACTTCTCTACTGCAATGGTTTAGTTTTTAAAGTCTGTTCCCTACTGCCATATTTATTTGATTTATGTGTAAAATTTGTAAAATAGGCCCATCAGAAAATGAGTCCTTAAAGCATCTTACAAAATCTATAACAAAAAATATTCACCAAAGGACTCCCCTGTGCTATTAGTATTTACACTGCTGTGGTGCCTGAGGCCCCAGCTGAGATCAAGGCCCCGGTGGTGGCCAGTGTACAACTAGATAATGAGAGACAGGTTTCCCTCGCTGCCCTGCAACGACAAAAAAAAAGTTAAATAGACTGAGAAAAGGTGGCTGAAGAAATAGATCTCAGAAAAGAACCCACTTCTCCTATTTCTAAGTCAAGGGCCTCATCAATAAGATCACTTAACTATGTACCCAAAATATCATTGTCAAGTATCCATCAGGCAAGAGGTTTGGTAGGTGATCCTGGCACAGGTGCTCTGTTGGCCATAGGGCACAGAGGCAGAGAGTTCCTAAGTCACATCTTGCCTGTCAACTGTCCGAAACTTGAGTTTGTGAACAAAAATAGCCTACCCCCTTTCTCAGCTGCTGGTTATTAAAGAAAGAACTAGGTCCCAAACCAAGTGGGGCACTATAACACAAAATGGTTGATCTGACCTGGTGTTGCAATACATTGCATCAGACAAGAGCAGAAAGGCCTATCTTCACAGCGTATGAGCTCTACAGAGATCATGTTACTAATAAGACATCATTACTAATTTCTTCCACTTCTCAGGTTTGATTTAGAAAATAATTTGTAGACAATGATAATTCACATACTTAAGTTCTTAAACAGAAATCCACAGATTGTGCAATTGATTCTGCCATGCCTGAGACGACGGGGCTGCTTTAAGGTTTATCTCAAAGGATTATAATGTATAATTGGCAAAATGTCAATTCCTTATAATTCCTATTCACAAGCAAAAAAAAGGTATGTTAAATTGGGGTTAAGACTGACCTTACAGAACAGCAGTTCAGGGTGATACCAATATCCTTACAAACACTGTATCACAAAAGCAAATCTGTTAAAATCCAAAAGGTCAAAAATAAGGTTAAACTTACAGAAAATGAAAATATATATTAATGGTATGGAAATTCCATGCAATCATTCCTGGCTCTGCCCACTTTCAGAAAAAACCCTCACGTGAAGTACCTCTTTTTTTAAGTCATCATCAAATGTCATTATCATTTTCTCTGTAGAGAACATTTGCTGTCACTAGAAGACCTCTCATTCTACTGGGATAATAAGAGAAAAGAGTAGCTTCTAATATGAGAAAAGACTAAAAGAGTTTTCCTTGTTTAATCAGAGTAAATCAAGCAAGATTTAGTCAGGGAGGGGATGTGATTGTTCCTTATAAACATTACAGTTTACAGAGAGGGAAGGGTAACTATTGCATTAAAACACAATGTTAACACAAGAAAGAATGGGAATAAATTGCCCATGAGTGAACTTAGCTCTAAGTGAGGAGGATCCTAGCTGTCAGGGCAGTGATGTTCTGAAATAAGCTTATATTTGGAAAGTAAAATCTACAAGTTTAGTTATTAAGGTAGATTGATAAATTCATTAGATGAATTATATTATGGGGTTTTCTGTGACAGTACTGACCTGAGTTAAATGACCTAGGAGATCTTTCTTCTTGTCCGTAATATAGCTAGTGCCAACAGCTGGTTCACAGGAGAGTGAAGCAAGAATTCATCTTTGTTAAGAGCTGCCAAGGCTTCATAGCTATTTGAATTAGATGTTTTTTTAAAAAACATGGTCATTCAACTGTGTACAAATTAATACTTCATCATGACTGAGATCAATATGAAATGGCAGCCAGTCTGAGAAGTGGAATTCGTGTGGCATTCCCTGGGGAATTCTCTGTATTTGCTGTTTTGGCAGCTTCTACCACAGAAGGAACTTTCAGTTACTAAGAAAAACATGGGAAAAAAATGACCATTAGGCCCATAAAATGGGTTCAAATATAGCCCTTGTATAAGATTTCTATGAATTTTAATTTAATGGGGAATGTCTGTAATGTTCTATTAAATGTTTCTGGACAAGGAAAGTCAGATGCGGAAGGCAAAATTTATTGAAGGATCTATTCCTTCTTTATTTTAAGTTCCATAAGATGAACTGTTTTTCTTAGTAAATTTTTGGAAAATTAATTCTGCCATTAAAAAGTGCTGCATTTATAGGGAGAAAGATTTAACAAACACAAGAAAATGAATGAACCTGTGCTCATGTGAAGCATCCAACTTTAATCATTTAACAGTGAAAAGCATTTTCATGGCATGGATTTTTAAGTGCATCTGGCATTTATGTAGGGAGAGAGACCCCAGAGGTTCCCACATACCTTCTTAGAACAACTATCAATAAAGAGCAAAGATAGCCATTTGGCTTCAGACTTTCTTACTGGATCACAACTTCGCATGTTTGTTGCTTTTCCTGTCTTGGATTTACTGTAAAATATAGCGGCCATGCAGTCTTCCTAATCAGGCACTACTGATTTCAAGAGGGATTCTTTCCCCCTTTTTCACAGTAAGTCCTGTAAGAAACTTTCTAAACATATAGTGAAGGGGAAAGAGTAAGATGAGTGAGTGTTGCCTCTTCTCAGGTGGTGCCCTGATACTTTGCAGCCCATGCAGGATACAGGGAGGTACCCAGTGCTTTCTGAAAACTGTTCTGAACATCGCAGCCACCTATTTGCTATAGCCAGGAGAAAACAAGTCATCCCCTATTAGCATCAAGGCAGGGACTGTTGCTTTTTTTTTTTTTTTTTGCAAACTTTGCTACAACTAATTTTTTTTTTCCTTAAAGGCTCAGGAAATGTCCTGAAGCACCTCTGTGACAGGAACAGATTTATTAGGAGAAGCTAAGATAGTTGCACTTCTTTTAACACCATGATTTGTGGTGCAAAAATATCCATATGAGTCATGTGCTTCTGTGTCATTCCACACAACTATATGAACTAGAATAAATCACTGAGTGCTGTGAAATATTGCCATTTTGGGGCAATAGGTTGTCCCAGATTTGGTGATGGTAGGACTAACTCCTATCTTCAAATTTTCCTTATTAGAAACTGCCTGCATGAAACTATCTGGTTTCAGTTCATCACAAAGCTACAAGGTTTCTGAGCACAGTAAATGTCCATGCTACTTGTTCCTTACTCAGAATAGCTCCAGTGAGATTTCTTTACACTTCACTGGAAGTGATTGATTTTCCTAAAATGCAGCAACATTATTTCTGCCCTTGCAATTTTCTGCAAAGTCAGACAACTGTTATCAGAATTGTGGGAAATTCTCTATGTCCAAAGAAATCCACATCAGTTTCTCCTATTTCCTTCTGCATGTATGTCTTAAAAAAATAATAATACTCTTTTATTATGAAGTGCATTTCAAAGTAGTTGGCTTGTTACTGTATAATTAGTGATTTTGTATTAGTACTTACAGGCTCAGAGCCAAATAAAAAAAAAAATTAGAATGAAATGTATATGCTTTTTGTGATATCATCATAGGTAAACAAAGAATGAAAACAAAAGCACCAATATGAAGCTGCCAGTACTAATTATTGGGTTGAATGTGAGGTACACAATGAACAAAGAAAGACAAAAAACATTCGGTGTTCCGACGGCTGCACTTCATAGGTGTCTTTAGGACACTTATCCCTGAAGTTCTGGCATGTTCAGCTTCCAGGGGTTATTCAGTGCTAGCCAAGTTGTGAGGCTTTGTCAACCTTTAATCTTGAACTGGATATTCTTTTACCCTAAATGAAACCTAAACTCTCATGGTTCTAGAATATTTTTTAACCAAGAAGTCCTCTAAGCATGAAGAAAAAAATTCATTTTCCAAGAATGGGGACTTAAGATCTAAATGTAAAAGCTCACACTGCCATTTTTTCTCTCTGTGGAAGCATTAACAGGGACTCTTATCCTCATTACCCATTTTCTCAATACTTGTTGGTTGGAGGTCAGTACCTTTCAGCCTTCCACCCTTCTGTAAAATACAGTTGAAATTAATTCATGTGTTCAACAATTACTAGAAATGCAGAAAGAAACACGTGGATATGAAGAGAAACAATGAGCATCTTTCCTTAGAAAGCAAGACATAAAAATAGCATTAAATGAGATTTGGGGTTTGGTATGGAAAACACTGCAACAATTCCTCATAATAGGGAATTTTTTTATTTTAAATGAATGTTTGTGCAAAAGCTATTTAAATGTAATGTGTGATACTGTTAGATAGGATAAATCACATCATATATATTGCAAAAGGTATCTTGTATCAGAAGTTCTCAAATATTTCCACTTGAGGAAATAGATTTTCTCATGGATTATTATTCTTGCTCTTGATTATAAAATACCTCACGTGTATCTAGAGTAATTTGCTTGCACAGAATCCAAGTGCAAGCAGGAACAATTCATACTATTTTACATTGTCTGTTAATTAAAGCAGGGAGAAATTAGGAGGGCTGACTAAAATGTGATCTCTTTGAAATGACCTGAAGATACAGAGGAACAGACATGGACATGCAAAACCATGCAAGGCAGTAAAAGCCTGTAAGTCACAGAATAAAACAGATTAGGTGAATGAACATAATGTGCAAATGAAGCACAGAACACACCTTGTACTGAGTGAATGGTCTATTTATTAATAAACAGAGATTGGTATGTATAAAACAATATTTTTCCATCCTCATCCTGAGTCAAGTAAGTAGCATTTAAGTAGGGTTTTAATTGGCCCTTTTGTAGACAGAAATGCCATCTGAGAAATTCAGATTTTGAGTAACTCTTAAGAGCTGGAATTTTCCAGTACTGCAATTTTGCTTCAAGGGGTCTTAGCTTTTATTGAATGGTCCCTGGATAGGAGTAAAGTAAAACATACCCTTGGCAAGAAAATGGGATAACGTAAGAGAAAAAGACAATGGTGCAGGAGTCCATGGCAAAAAATCAAAGGCAAGAGTTGTTACGCTCCTCAGATTGAAAGCAGCGAGGAAAAAAGCAGTAGCAGCAGGACGTATCTGTGAAAACAGACTCATTGTTTTTGTATCCTATTATACTCAGTAAGTCATACTGGCAGTTTTATATCAAAGTTTTTGTCTTGACAACTCATTTACCTACAGTGACATAAAAAATGAATATTGGCACATTCCTTATTTCTTGGCCTGTATCTGACATTAACTAATTAATTAACTAATAAAATATCACTAATTGCAGAGACAGTGGTACAAGCCAAGGTTCTGGAATATTTATTTTGATAGCAGATAGCACTGCAAATCACTGCTGAGCACTAAGAATGGAGGGTAATCTGGTGTGTTTTGCAGACAGAAATGCTTGCCTGACAGAGCATCACATTAATGAGGCAAACTACGACTTTTGCACAGTAGAGAGATCAAGACGCAAATATCAGGGTGTAACCCTGCAGAGGAAAATCCTCTAAAGACTTGTTGAAAGATGTGGTATCAAATGAATTGCTTACTTCTTAGAGACTGCTTTGATATTTATTGGTTCAAATTGCTCCACTGACTCACTCTTGCATAAGCTTTTATGCCCCATTTTAATCTTGACATTTTGGGAAGCCAGGCTGAGGCAGTGTAATGACTAGGTTTACAAAGGATCAAAATGAAAAAGAAGAAGCTGGCCTGTAATAATTATAGTCTGTGCAAAAAAAATACATTGAGAAAACAGAGTGAGAAATGATCATAGTAGTGAATAGAGCAGTAATGCCAAGATATTTAGAAAACAGAGCCCTTGCTTTGGGAAATCAGGCAGTCCTGTACTTGGATTTCAAGGTATACAAATAGTTTTTCAGTGTGTGTGTATGGGGTATACAAAGGTATACAAGGTTTTCAGGGTATACAAGTAGTTTCAAGGTATACAAATAGTTTTTCAGTGTGTGTGTATGGGGGTGTCATCTTCTCTTCGCAATCTCCTGAAGTCACACAGCTGAGATATTGTGCTGAGGGGCAGCATCTGGGAAATAAATCTCTCCATTCACTTGCTCCCTGAATTCAGGGGACATGGGAAAACAAGGGAAGAGGGGAGGTGTAAAACAGGCTGAAACCAACCTGACCCTTCCAAACCAGATGATCCAGCACTAGAGCTTCCACTTCTCTCTTTCTCATTGGTACAACATGTAAAATGAAATTTATTGTTCAATACTAAGCAAAATGAGTGATAACGTGAGCAGCTGGTGAACTTCACCCAGTGCACTCTGTTCAACAGCAGTGGTGGAGTATCGCATAAAGGTATCTGAAAGATACTTAGGGGAAAAACCTGTCTTACCACACCTTGGGAAGGCCACGTTTCATGGTAAAACAGGGCAGAGTGAGGCCAGCTCTACTTTCATGTTTCCAGTTGACCTCTAAGATACTGTATCTTGGCCTATCTCCACTCTCTGACAGATGGGTAATGGTGACAGTTGGGTGCCCGCTAGAACAAAGTGCATCCAATGTTGTTAAGACTCCAGGGCCAATAGCATTCCTGTAGTAAACACTTTTAATAAGGGAAAATATCAACGTGCTTCAAATATTAGTAAACAAATGATTCAAAACAGACACTGAAGCCCACACGGACAGTGATTCATTGCCTCAGGAATTCATGCCAATTTTAATTTTCACCTGAACAATACCTGTACCTGTGGATTCACTGAAGCAGTCTGCAACTCCCTCTCTGTCACTTCTCAGTCTCATTGTCTGGACATGCATTTCAGAGTTGAAACAGTGAGAATGAAATCAGAAATAGCTGTGGTTAACCCATTCATTCAGAGAAAGATATGTGCCTTTACATTCAGAACAAATGTGCCTTCTTGGAATTGTTGGTGCACCTTATTTTCCAGTGTGCTCCTGAGATCTTGGCTTTCTTTAAGCACATCACAAACTTAGACTATGAGCCTCTGAGGGCAGAGGTTTGTCTGTGTTTCCTGATATATATAAACTGTCCAATGTTGTCCAACGTATGACTGTTCAGAGTTCTCAGAAAGGCCTGAAGAGTCTGAGGCACTGCATGGAGGAAGGCTTGTGTAGAAAATCCCATGTATCTGCCTAGAATAGATGTACAATCCTATTCTAATAAACTGGACTTTGGATCAAATTTCATTGTAGATGTGTAATTTATAAACACAGCCCAATTTGGATTAATAAATTGTTGGGGTTTTTTTCAGAGAGTGATATTTGAAGTTGTTTTTCCTCATGTATTACTGTTCTATGTAATTTTAGGAGGTAGTGTTGAAAGCTGGGGTAAAAGAATGCTGTTATGATGATGTGACCTGATTTGTCCTACATATCTTGATCTAGATAAAATTTTCACCTAGCTCATGAAATAGGCAAAATTGTGCTCTTAGCCTTGCCAGCAAAACCTGGGAGTCAATCCACTGATGCCAGGTCCGGTCTGCACAAACACAGAGATACCTTGGAACAGAATAAATCCAGCATAGTCAGGTTGTCTATCGCTTCTCATTATTGTGGAGTGTAAAATCTGTCAACTTCTCTTAAAAATATGAGCTAGAAAAACAATGACCTTTTAAAACTTAACTTTTCAGTTTAAAGTTTGTCTAAAAGGCTTTTCTTGAAATAAATTATGTAGTGACCAACTTCCAAGATAAATAGCTCAGTGGTATCAGGGAAGCAAATATTCCAGTATTCATCTTTGGAGTATTTGTCTCTGAGAACAAAGAGGAATTTGGAATAGTCATCTGACCCTAGATATCCACAGCAAAGCAAAACCCAGCAAGATGTGGAAATAAATAGAGTTTTTAATGGTGCTTTCTGTTCTGTTTTAACAGAAATAGAGTACGATATTCTCCCAACTGCTGTTAGCTATGAATAACTACTTTAAATTTGTGTGGGCAGGATAGTAAGGCACAAAATACTGACCCACACTGAATCTGGTTTTCTCTTTGTTTGGATATACATAATTTTACATCAAGAGCAAATGTATTATGAACTTGGGTCAAACAGGCATAAAAGCAGAAAAATGCTAGGAGTGTTAGGACTAGATCTTGGCAGTTCATAAAGTAAAGTGCAGAGATGTGATTCACCAAGCACGGAGCCATAAATAGCCCATGATTATTGATTCCCCCTTGAATTGGAATGAATCCTCCCTGGAATTTCCTTGAGCATTAAATACCATTGATCAACATTTAATATAGATCAGTCTTGCTCTAGATCTAGGCTGGGCTTAATTTCTTTTCTCCCAAATACTCCCACCTTCCTGAAAACATGTGATTAAACTGTTCTGATTTCTTTTTTAGATGAAGAACTACGTCTCCACCGAAAACGAAAGAAGGTTCTGTCACAAGAAAAATTGAATCAAATTCTCTAGGAGTTTTTCATGTCAATTAAGCTGTGGGATAGTCCGTATCATAGGTGCAAATCTCTCTGTGCATTATAGGACCACAGACAGGGATGTGGCAAAAGGTAAAACCAGGAATTATGTCTTTAAGGGCTTGTTGGAGACACTTGTAATCTCATTTTATTGGTGGTACCCTCCCCAACATAATGAACTTTGATGAAATAATGAAGTAGCTGTGGCGCCTGTGAAACTGAGCAGGCAGCTTTGCCAGTTAAAGACCTCCCATGAACACAATCGCCTGGGCAACAACTCTAGACTGCAGTGAAGCCAGAAACTCTGGCAAGTCACCTCTTCCAGTCTCTTAACTCCTTGCAATTCTGCTTTTCAAGCCTTGGAAAAAAAAAAAAAAAAAAAGATTGTCCACTTAGGTCTGTGGTTGAGGGATATAGCTAAAAAAAAAAAAATACTTTTTGTGAGAATCCAGTGCATTGTTTAAAATGGCTCCAAGTTCAGCAGCCAGCAAAGTTACAGAAACCATAAGGCTGGCTCTGCCACTGAACAAGTTCACATGTCTAAGGAAATGAATACATGGAAGACTTTAAATAGCAATATTTTTAATTCGGCAAGGTTTCCACCCCCTGCCAGACTTGGAGAGAGTGCAACAGATGGTAATAGGAATCTGTAAATTCATCATTGTTGTTTTTAAGAAGTTGGATCCGTGGAGCACAAACATTTAATAATGGATATAATTAAATTCTTTGCTAGTTAGTTTGACTCAAGAGCCAGTTGGCACCATAATGTCATTTCATTTACATAAAATATATAGTAATTCTGATTCAGAGAACAGTGATTTTACAGAGCTGGAACTACAGATGAAATAAAGATAAAAGAAATCAGAGTTAGGAACACCCCTCTGATAACCTGTCTCAGGTTCAGAGTTTAGATATTCAAACTCTAATCTTTATAATCAAACTCAGGTCCAAATCAGCTAAAAGCACAAGAATTTTCAGTGTGACTAATGACTGTGGGTGCTCCAGTTTCCAGATGATTAAATGAAGATGTCTTCAAGTGACCTGATTTTGATAGATGATATTAAACCAAGTCTGAAAATCAGACTCCCCTAGTGGTGGAAAACCCATGGGATCAACTAACTTTATGAGATTTCTGCCATCTTGATGATGAACTGTTCTAAGAACTGCTGACTGCAGTTTCAGTGAATATGAAGCTACCTTTGAAAATTTTACTGAAAGTTGATCCAGATGTTTAATCTGAAAATCATCTAGTTGGCCCATCTCTACATAGGAACAAACCTCATTTTGGTTGCAAGTGAAACTGTAGCACTCCCCTCTGTTGTTTGGGGTTTTTTTTAAAAAAAAACATTAAATTATTTTAAGTCAGTGAGACTGGGGAGAGCTTGCTGGGATTGCTTATTGTTGGGAACTTTAATTTTGAAACAGCCTTCATGCTTTAATAGGCTGGTTTTCAGCGACCCTTGAGGTAGTAGCATCTGAAGGTAGACAGATATAAATTGGAGTAAAATCACAGTCAGGTTTACTGGGAATGTTCAGAGCATCGACCCCCATTAGCGCTCCTCAGGCCATGTATTTGCAAATAAAGGAATGAGTGGAAGTCCTGGCTTAAGCCACCCTTGTCTTCTCATTCCCTGCCTTCAGTCATTCATCCCTTTGCCTTGCTGCTTCCTCAGTTATCTCTCCCAAGTAACTGAAAACATTTGACTGAAATAAATAAACAGGCAATTTTTTGCAGTTTTTCCCTAAGTCAAGTGAATTCTCTGGTCTGGTTCCAGGTCCAGAAATACCTGTGCTGGCACAAGTGAGGAAGGTGATACCTACAGAATGGGAAAGAGGAATGGGACAGAAGAGGTAGGATAGGAGGTAACACCTAAATTATTATTGCTGCTGAACTCCACAGTGCCAAACTGCAGCCCCATGGTCCAAATGCTATCCTGCTCCAAGATGGGGGAATACTCACACTGCTGTCCAACACTTCTCCCCAATGCCATTCAGCCATGGCCAGAAATATCCCAGGCTTTGTGTGGTTGAGGGTCTTCCTGAGGCCGTGCAATCTTGTGTTCATCTATAAATGGGATAGTTTTCCCCCACAAGGGTTTGGAAGCACTTCAAGAGATCAAATTATCCTTCCCCCACTCAACGAAAGGATCAGCTATATGAATGTCCATGCAGCTATTTCTAACAACCTATATATGATTGTGTGTGAGTAAGGATGGGGGTAACCAGGGTCTGTGCCATTCTACAAAGGTACCAAGTAAACACAAGCTGGTCAGATATCATGGACCTGGGAGTAGTCATTACACTGATTTTGTGGTTACAGAGCCTGAGATTGTGCCCTTTCCACAATAAGTCTCTGATAGCTTATGAAAGCTTTCGGATGTTTGTGGCAATGGATTGGTGACTTAGTTTCTCATTGTCTGCATGTCAGTGGGGTCCATTTCCTGGGGCAAATTAAATTCTAGCTATATCCATCCAAATTAAACTGTAAATGCAAGACAAGCAACTATTGTGTAGGCTCTAACCCATCTCTGGTCAGTTGTCAATGAAGGAACAGCTCCCTGATGTCTTTTTTACCTGAAGAAACTAAAAGTACATGGTGCCCTTTTAATCTGGAAACAAAAGAGAACAAAGGCAAACAAATGGAGGCCAAATTATCTAGCCTTGAGATCTGAGTTTTCTCCTTATTGAACTTCTGGTACCTACTTAATGAGCCCATGTTGTTGCTCACTAGTGAGTGAGAACAAAGAAAAGTGACTCATGCTGCCTTGTTATTGTTACATAATCTATACAAGTAATTTATTTTTATGGTTAATTACTGGATTAGTGAGGTATATTGGAAATGTAAAGAGATGTGGCAGGAGTTACAAGAGTGTCTATAAAACTGTGCAAAATGTCTATGTATATAATCGGGAGGAAAACCTGCATAAAGTACAACTCCTTTCAGGGCTGATCATTTGTGTTAGCACTTCTGACTGCAGCTGGATTCACTTCAGCCTCAGTAGGCCGTTGTCCTTAGATTGGTCAAAGGCTTTTTTAGAGTGACAAAACCGCCTTTCTCTTACCTCTGTGAATAATTCTTGCTCTTACCTGCTGGGGGAACCTAGAGTCAATATGTGGTTCCTTCTCACATGAGTACACAGGGCTATTTGTATAGCCCCCCAAATCACTGTCTATATTAATCACCATAGAGCTGTGAGAATATGGGCTATAAATCTTTCTAACCACACTCAACTGCTAGAGACTGGTTTGTGTTATTTATTAAATGGTACCAACAATAATTATTCTGAAGTGGCTGGATGCATCTATGTAGTAGACATGCAAGTATGCATCTGAAGCTGCAAAAATCCATTGGTCATGAAGTGACCTAAATTGGGATTACATGCTGAGGCATCAGTCTAATATGAAATTATTCCTATGTTTTTATTGTAATGACCAATTAAGGATCAGCACCTCAGAAACCTCAGGTGGCTGGCTTACATGAAATAAACATCGACCTTGAAAATCTGCCCTTTTTGAAATCCTAATGCTGATGTGCTCTGAAAGGGTCAGCCTGTCACCATGGTGTTGGCAGGGGTGAGTTGTGTTTGGCTGCCGAGTGCCGATACATCCTCCGTGCCAAAGATTAATTGTGAGCAGGGAAGTTGCTAGGAGCCTGGGGTAAACACGAATGCTCCCTGCTTTTCATACAGCTCCACTTCAAAGTCACACAGCGCACTCATGAAAGTACCCAATGCTCCTCTTCGCTCCTTTAACAACATGTGGTGCATGGGGTAGGGAGTCATATTGTGTTCTTTTGGGTCTTTTTAAAACAAATTTTTATTTAACCTCTGCTTTGACCCAGCACATAAGTGTGTTGCCCAGATATGCTCCATTTCAGTTTATTTAACCAGAATGTTTGCTTACTCAGTGACCACTGGAGGGGAACTACTGTTCTTATTAATTCCACAATGGGTATTTGTTGCTTCTTGTTTTCTGACATTTTCTTTATGACCATAATTGCAGAGTTCTTGTTTTCAGATAATAAATGCACGTGTCTATTTGCTCAGGTATTATGCAATTGATCTCCAGCTATTAATTAAAGATCTAGACTCAATGTCTCTGAACCTGCCTCCGGATATTTGTCCTTATTGTGTCATACCTTGGATGCACAAACAAGGAAACCACGTACAGCTCTGCATGTACGCTGCTCATTCCCTTTAATAAAGAAGTCTAAATTCAGGAGTTGCAAAGAAGGATTATACAGTGCAGGGAATATTTTTCTGATGGGATTTTTATTCTTCCTTCTTTCCCTGGGCTGCCAGCATTTCTCTCAAGATGCTGACGCGCAAGCATAATGAGCTGTTTGCTCTGCACTGCTCTCAAAAAGCCTTACAGACTAAAAGGAGTTTATTTTTCCTTTATTGCTGTTGCTGTTAATAGCGGGACAGACTATAGTTGGCACTGGCAGCAGGATGAAGATTTCATGGGTGAAAAGAGAAATTAGAGATTGCAAATTCATTGCAGAGAGAAGACAGATTGGTTGCTCCGACTCCCAAGAGCCCATTTGGGCAAATATGTTATATGATCCTGTGAACAAATTGTTACTTTTCCAGACTAGACTGTTTTCTGTGTAAACACTTTACTGTAGCAATGTACAAGAACAACACTTTCAATCCAAAACTCAACAAAAATAGACACTCCCGAACATTTGGAACTTGTTAGACTCCAGAAGGAAAAAAGGAAAGACACTGCAAAAAAAGCTTTTCACCTTCTAAATGTCCTCATTTTTGTTTTTAATGTTCTAAAACTCCTGCCAGAGAGCTCTGAAGCTTTTCAAAGCTCAGAACAGCATGGGTCCCCACATATAGCAAAGGTACAGCTTAGAGAGGCAGAAATTGTTTTCAGGCAACTTAGTAAGAAGTCATTACATTAGAAGAGGAAGGTTAATGAGCTTGGGAGGCCAGGATTCGGTTCCTACCCCTTTCATACACTTCCTGTTCCCCTTGGGAAAATCACCTAGACCCTTTGTGACTCAGTTTCCTTGCCGCCAAATGAGAATAGCATTTTCTGACCTCACAGGGAGTGTGTTTGAGAAATAGTTGAGTATCTAAAGGGATGGAACTACAGAAATACATGGGTTTATCACCAGCAGATGCAACTGGTGTATCTCACTTCAGCCAAACAATTTTCAGGTGAAGAGTCTTCCACTGGAAAATGCTGATTCTATGGAACCAAAATGTTTGGTGGAAAAGGCATAATTTTGTTGTGTTATATATAGAAAATTAGCTAAAGATTTTGCTTTGAGACACTTCAAGATTGTATCTATGCGGTTTGCGGTTAACTGTTACTTATCAGTTATAGAATAGTCAGAAGGACAGTGTTGATCTTATCAGAGCCAAGTCCTTCAACTTTTTGAATCTCATGTAGGTCAGTGGGCTTTCCTTGATGTTTCTAAAGCTTCATTTTTTAAGTAGTGTTTCACTGGAAAAAGGAAAACTTAACATTATTTCTTCCTGTCCTTGACAAAACGACCATCACTAACCCCCAAAACAGAACAAAGGTTTGGTCCTCATTCCTCTGAGTGGTCATAGCCACCCAAAGACATGCGGGAGCATTATCTGCACACAAACTAAAATCACTAACTTTATGTCATGCCTGGGAGTGCTGTCAGCAACCCACAGTGAACACACATTAAAATAAGAAATCAGAATTTCTGGCCTGATCACAAGCTGGAAACACTGGGTGTTTTTTTTAATTTTTCCATTCCCTAGACAAATTAAATTTTTTGCTTCTAGAGCTCTTAGAGCTATCATCTCTTTCAGCATTCGCATTACTAAATAAGATGCAGGCATCTCTGCCTATTGCTGCTTAGGTTAGAGTGGGCTGCTGAAACCTCACGGTTCTGTATAGAGAAGATGCATGCAACTTCTGATACAGTATCAGAACGTTTTGGCATAATTTCATCCTACATAACAAAGTGAAAACCATGAGAACATTGGCATAATCTTTTGGCTTCATAGGCTTGGCTGCCGCGGGCTCTGCTTCTGAAGGTTTAAGAACTTTTATCCCAGTTCAGATAATATTGCCAAAACTCAGGTTGTCGTCTATAGAAAATAATTGCTTGTCCAAGTCTTTACATTCTCTACACTAGTTTAATAACAAGTAATTAGTTGAATAAGTCCAATTAATGCCTTTGTACAGATCTGAGATTGGAGTAGGATTGTAGGTCAAGTTTAATTTTAAAATACATTAGAATTTCTATCACTCTGTACACACCCAGGGCAATGCTGTTACGGGCTTTCCCATTAATACATATGATTCATTAGTTGGACTCAGAGCCCAGATCTAACAATGCATGTAGTTAAATCTCTAAAGCCTATCTAGATCTGTAACATTCACTGCAAATGAGGGCTTCTTTTTTTTCCTTTCTCCAATAAATGTGTTACAGCCAGTGTTACCTGTGAATGAGGATGGAGAAGTTACTTCACAATCGTGCAAGTGGAACAGTGCCTTGAAACCCTAAGCGTGAATTTTGTATTAGATGGTACTTCACAGAGGGTCCACAATCTTCAAAACAGTAAACCCCCCCCACACTAGATCCACACCTGACCAAGGCTGTTGTTTTTCAGAAACTTTGGCTTTCATTTTTGATTTTGACTTTTCATTACTTTGGCTTCAAAAGCTATTGAGATTAACTCATTTTAATGCATGACTCTATTGCTCCTTCCTTCAGGGCTCTGACGAACTTCACTGCAGCTCTTGGCTCACACTATGACAGTGCACAAGCAGGGAGAGTCAGTCTGTGCATCTTTCTCACTGAAAAGCAACATTTGCTTTTGAGATTAACGGGCCAGGCTAGGAAAATTTCACAGCCCTCTAGACAAAATTTTGTCAAGCCATTATAAGTAGGAAAGGACATGCAGCTGTTTTGCAAGCCGACTCATTTACTGAGTGTCATTAAAGGCTCATACCTCCCTGTTGTGATGTTCTCATTATTAAAAGATAGACAATATCATAGTAATTGGAGGTGTGTACTTTAAGTGTTATTTCTATCCTCTATCACTCCTCTTGGTGGTCAGAGCTATCTATGCTTGTCATGCACTGACAAATTTCCTCCAAAGTGGCTTTTATGTGAATGGTTAAATTAACTATTATCCTGAACCACTATCAGGTCTATTCTGATATTAAAATTAAGTTTTAAATTGATTCTTTTTATTGCATTGGCACTCTGCATTGAGTTGGAGTCAGGATCCCAGTGAGATTATTCCTCACTATGTCAGATTCAGGTTCTGAAGTTTGTAAGACAATAATAATAGGAATTATAGCAATAAATCACATTTTTAACTATGGATATTCAAAAATAAAAAATAATAGTAATTGTGATTTGAATGTAGTAAGAATTGCTTTTATGAATTCATGTTCAGTCTGAAACAGAAATGTTATGCAAAGTAATGTAAAGAAATATAAGGTCAGAAAACCAGCTGTAAATGCCTGACCAAAGTTCATCTAGCCCAAATCCTGTGTTTGTATGATGCAAACAAATGTACAGAGGTCTCCTTCTCTTTGTACATCCTCCCATCTTCCAGGACTAGATGATACAGGGACTTTCTGATCCAGAAAATGCAACTAGACTATTAAAAGCAGCTGATGGGCTCCACCTACCAAAAACGCAACTTTCTTTTATGATTTAGGCCCCACAGCTCCTTACAGCAGTGACGTCCAGAGCTTGTTGACATGTTTTGTGAGCAAACACTTTCATTGCTGATTTGAAGTTTGCTCCCTGCTAAGTTTAGAGAGCGTCCCTTGATTCTTATGCTGGACAAAGAGAAATGTAGTTTAGGTAAGGTAAACTGACAGCAATCATCTCAGTGGGTTATTATTGTTTATGATGTGTAATTTAAAAGCCAGATTTTCCAACAATTTATGGATGCAATTATGCATCTAATTTGCACAGTTATTTTAGACTTATGTGTAATATTGGCTAACTCCATGTTCAACTGGTCTAATGCAGAGCTGGAACAGCACCAAGTGTTCCCTGGTATATTTTTTCCAGGGGGTGATGCCACATTTAACATAATCTCTTCTAACTACAGTGAACAGTAAGTCAACTCACTAATAGTTTCAAACCAGGTACAAGCCACATTATTTTTCAAGGAGAGAGCATCCACTATTATCAAGAGATGTTGTGTTATAGAAGAAATCCTCTGCCCTTGGAGCTTAGCAGTAATGGGCACTGGTTAGGCAAAAATTTAACAGCACAAAATGACTGAGATGTTCCTTTTAAAGTGGAGGTCACAGTATTAGTGCAACTTCTGTTTTTTCATTTGGATTTTCAAGGTGACTCACTGCAACACACGGAATGCATATATGTAATACACACATATATGTATACTACATTGGCTCAACAAGTTTTTACATCACAAGGGCTTTGGCAAGTTGCTTTAGAGACCACAGCCTCTGAAGTATGCAAAAGGCCACTGTATTGGACAGGCTTGTAGATCCTTACTTGTCACGCACGACGCAGTAAAAAATAAGTGTTGCAATTTCTGCCATAACCCTGCTCAAAGCCAAGCCAGTAATGGGGCCAAAGTTTTTGATGAAAATGTCCACAAAAATTAAGCTATTGAATAATTTTCAGGAAACTGCTTCAGTAATTCAAGGTGAAATCAGCTGAGTGTTTAGCTTTGCCCAATGATATGTTGTGGAGTAGAAAGCAAAGGATTTCAGAGGGGAAGGGTCTCTCTACTGCTGTAAAAGCCCAAAGGTAAGCAATTGACCTAATGGCAACAACAGAAAAAGAAATAAATAGAAAAGAGCAATTATAACACTGTAATGACTCATCTTGGTGGTTAGACAAAGTACTTTACACAGCTCAGCTGAACTGAATACTTCATAAAAGAGACTAAACTGAAGACTATCCATATGAAACTGTGTATTACACTGATTTATGGGAAGAACCATATGACTGTAAATCATTGACAGAGTTCTTGTCTAGCTACATCATGGTAACAGAATGATCACATCACATAGTAAGATATAAATGACTCATTTAATTTCATGGTAAGAGAAATCCTGGATTATATTGAAGCTTTAGGAACTTGAGCCATTCATATGCATTCACTTTGGCTTCATAGTCTTTAAAACCTCTAAAATAACTTTGAAGTGAGGTTATTTATAAAGAAAAACTGCAAACAAATTAAGTTAAATTTACAAGGTAATACACAATGGACATACAAATATGTGACCTGAATGAATGTTTGACAAATATAATTCAAATAACAAATGAACAGCACAGCACAAAAGGACATCGTCACAATTATGGAGCTTAAAAATAAGACTATTTTTTCCAAGCTTGTCTGCCTTCAAAGATATTTAAAACCTGATTCTCCTCCAGCATATATTAGTGTCAATCAAAAATAACTCTGCTCAGGTCAATGGATTTACACAATTGCAAAATTAGTATAAGTGAGAGGACAATCAGAGCTTTTGTATACTACAAAAATCTCTCTTAATAGCAACAGCAATAGAGAAGAAGGAGGTAGGAGGTCCCCTTCCAGGACAGGCTGGGTGGATAAACAAGAAAAACCTGCTGAGCTCGTAAGTGAGGATTTGTAGGAGGAGCTGTAGCATTAATTTAGCCATTAATTCACTCTCCTTTCCTGTCTTTTACTTCATCTGACATGTTTAGCAGTAGTTGGGCTATAAATTTAACATCAGACTGTAGAGACGTGGTCTCCATCACACGGGATCCATAAAGAAGTATGGAAGTTTAAAGTGACATACTTGAATGGGAGCAGTGGCTTTGGGGTTGTTTCTTGTGAAGAAGTGACAAAGGGTATGTGGTGTCCCTCCACTCTTAGGCCCAGTCCACGAGCTCACCAAGTCATAGGCTGCCTTCTGCAGAGTGCAGCTACAACTCCACCACTGGAGACTTTGCATGGTTGCTGTATCTCTGTGATGGTTCCAGGGAAAGGTGCCCTCAGGAGACACATTCTCACCTGCAGATTCATGTTACAGGATCACCCCCACTTCCCATGCAGGCACATTTACGCCAGAGGACACCTCTGTTCTGTGACCAACCATGGGGGTCATCAGGATTTCACCAGCCTGTAGTGGCTGTTCAAACAAGGTGTTTCTCTCCTACTGCATTCACCAATTTGGATAGGCAGTGCGAGTTGGCTCAGTTCATGGAAAACAATGGGCAAAAGGAAAGGAGAAGACATAGTACAGAAAACCTTTCTGTTGTGTGACTCCAGATTGTAGGTATGGCAGAAGTGGATTTGTTCAACTCTTGTAGCAGTTCAGATTCCGAGATCACAGAAACCACTAAAAATTGCCACTAACCATGTGTTTGTTGGAAAGCCTAATAGAATCAAAGACAAAAATAAGTGGAAATGTGGGAGAATAAGCTCATACTTCTTGCAGACAGACTTCCCCTGACTACAGACAGTCAGTGTTTGGAGAAGGAAGGTGAGTTGAAAAATGCCTCACTGACTTAAGACTACCATTTTTCCTATAGAAAAGAGATTGCACTTCTATCAATGGATATTTAAACCTTGTCAGCTAGAGAGGAAAATCTCCTTATCCAGGACAAAACTGTTGTTAATATAACTTCCTCAAAACCATTAGGACTTTGCCAGCGGATTAAGCCACAAATAAATTACCCAGAGAATATGAAGTCAACAAGCTTTAGAACTGTGGGAACTGCAACTGTTGAATAAATCATTTGTGAACATCATTTAACTAAGGACAATTACAATATCACAAAGTTACAGAAAGATCAGTACATTACAGATAAATACGGATCAGGCTCTCAGCTGATGGCAGTAGCATGGCTTCCCTGAAGTCCATGTACCTCAGTCGCTTTGGGCCAGTGAAGTAGAACAAGCACTTGGGGAGTTTATTCTCCCTTTTGGGCTCACATTGCAAGACCCGTACCATTAACTGCTTTAGAGTTATTTAGTGGAGCAGACCCTTTCTGCCCGTTGTGAAAGCTACTTTCCAGCTAATGGAAAAAACAAAACAGTTTTCTCATAGGAGACAGAGGCCATGTGCACGGAGGACATACAATAGCTGATAGACCTGCCGTATTTGTTCTGGCAGAATATCTTTGCCAGCCCAGGACTGCCCTGGAGACACATTTCTTCAGAGCTTCTTTCTGTAGCTCTGCAGAACATTCACGTGCTACCTCATAGCTTGTACTGTTTTTACATTTGGCTTTAGGGAAAGGCTAGAGTTACAGAAGAGATAACCACCCACCTGGGTGATGGCACTGCCATTGCTCTCAGCAAGCCTTCCTCTTTCCTCGCCCCCATGCACTTGTCTGATCATGAACTGACCCAGCGTGAATGCAAACAGATCAAGTCATGTTGTGATTTTCGGTAACCACCAACATTAAAACATTTCTGAGCTTTTGCCTAACAATAGTAGGTGGTTGTTTTTTTCTCTTCCCCTCCAACAGAAAATAAAAAAAAAGAAAATACGAAACTCTGAGGTTTTTTGACATTGTTATTCAAATTTCATTCCCTTCAAGGCTCTCCCAGGCAGTCTATCCTAGTTCAGTAGGGTACTGACATCTTTTACCTTCTCTCCTGGTCTTGCTGACAAACAGCAGGAGGTAAATTTGGAAACATCATCTCAGCTGTAAGATGGTTTCTCATTTCATTTCTTAGCCTCCTGGGGCTTTAGAAGGGAATCCCACCTGCAGACAGCTCGTAAAGTCATTTGTGACACAGGATGTCCCAGTTACTATATAGGAATGTTGAAAGCATTTTATTTTCTCCCCTTTGATTTTTATTGGTTGAGCTCCCGGTCTTTTGTGAGTAATTATACCATTTGCTTTATGTCTTGCTTTTATAATGACTAATACAAAAGTATATGTACAAGCAAATGGAAGCGTATTACTGAGTGATTAACAATGAACAATTAGGATTAATTAAGGCAATTATTTTAATAAATAAGAATTAGTAAAATATATCCATAAACAAAGCTACGGCACATATTAAGCACGGCTGATGCATGCTAAAGAAGTAGAATTGTGACAACTGGGAAGAAAGATGAGTAAAGAGAAATACTTGTGTACATAAAAAAAAAGTAATTAGGCGTAGGACAGAATGGGCATATCCAGACTGCTATATCACTTGCAAGGATATTTCATTTCATCTTTTACCACTAGAAATGGGATTCATACAGAGTCATCCATGTCTAACCACATCCTTAAGCTTCCATTTCTTTCACAGTGCTACAAAGAGGTCAGAAAGGCATAAAACTGTCCTAAGAAACAACAGGCAAAATCATTCTCTTCCATCACTTTTTAGTAACTCAGTTCTGAAAGCTGGTTGTAGCATCAAGATAAGAATCTGTTCTGGAGATTCAGAGCTAGGAATGAAATTTTCAGTGGTCTAACCAAGATTTGTGCCAACATCACTGAAATCAGAAGACAATACAACACCCCTTTTAAGGTTTCTGCACCTGTTTGTTACATTTTTTAATATTCAAATTTTTTACTGATTTTAGATGAGTTGAAGCACTTGTCTTGTACTATTTTATAGTCCCATAGATTTCCCCAGCTTCCACATCGCCACTGAAAAAGACAATGCATGGGGTCACCACATTGAAGGGTGAGTCTGCTCTTGTGGCACTACAAGTGAAGGTTTTCCACAGGCTGATCCATCTAATTAAGTGCATATGGTCTATTACTGGGCATTACTAACCTTTGGCACAATCAGATCAACAGAAAGATGCCAGTACAGCTGTAAAGTCGAAGAAGTAAACCTTAAGATTTGATATGCTAGACCAGTGCCAATAGCTTTTCTTTCCACAATAAAGTGTTTCAGTAGACTGTGGTGCTCAAATTAGAATCAAACGTCAGTAAATTGTTGCTAGAAGGTTTACAACAAGAGTGGTAAGAAAGTATAAAGAAACACTGAGAGTGGTGTTACAGACAATGAAAGCAGGAATTTTGGGAAGACATTGCAGTATCAAGAATACAGTCTGTCCGGTCACATGATATTATTCAGTAAATAGTGTTTATTCTGGGGTAAAATACAGTTAGTTCTTTTTTGATTAGATGTATTAGGAGTATAAAACTGTCAGTCCCACAGTCACACTCTCCCCTCCTGCAGGAGAGTCCAGCTGCTGACTCAGCACTTGTTTGTTGTTGGGAAGAACTTCAAGTCTCAACCGAGCCTTGTAAAACAACTTTGCTCCAGTAAATCATACTGCCTTTTTGTAGATGTTGAAGGTCAATAGAATTACAGGAGTACACACACAGTTAAGAAACCAAAGCCCCCAGCAGAGACTTTCTCAAGCCTATGTATTGTTCTACTTGAGTTCTTTGTCTGCTCTTTTGGCCGTGATTAAGCAACAAGTTTAAGCACATGGTTAAGGACTTTCCTGAACTGGTGCCTAAATTTGCTATTATGCAGCTGAGTTTTTGGCTATTATCAAGATCTTCTCCAGTCTGTAATCAAGAGTATATCAAGGAGGATAAAGGACTGAGCAAGACAGAGACCCAAATCATTCATCCCATTGTCCCAAGCCCAAGCTGGATGCCTGGAGATATTTTACTAACTGGAAAACTACATGCTTTGAAGAGTAAAGTAATTCATTACATTAGAGATTAAAAGCAAAGCTTTAGAAAAATGTCTTCTTCAGTCCATTCTCAGGGAACAAAAAAAGCACAAAATCCTTTTTTTTTAGCACAGAAGAACATCAAACTGATATTTATCTCCCTCTTGGGAGAGATGTAATTGAAAGCATTTTAATTCATAAATATCTGGCTTGTTTCTCTTCAAAAGCTTCCTGAGAATCCAGAGAGGAGGGGGAGCTCTCATTTTATAACTACTTCAGCAAGTCCAGGTAGTGCAACAGCTTACAGCCGTTGATATTCATGTGGACAAATACGCACACCGTGTTGACAAGCTCTTTTCTTTGCTGCTGCTGGAACACAGCCCTTCCAGTCTGTTTTTGAGCATGTTACAACCATTTGATTGAGCCATCATTTTATCATATGTCACTGGCTTTTGTAACCAGGCTCTTGCCTCACTT
This sequence comes from Buteo buteo, assembly GCF_964188355.1. Lineage (NCBI taxonomy): Eukaryota > Metazoa > Chordata > Aves > Accipitriformes > Accipitridae > Buteo > Buteo buteo. Next base: position 11,116,439 of record NC_134194.1, on the reverse strand, counting down.
TCATGCTGCTAATAAATTGCAGTGTTACTCTCTACCATGTGCAGTTTTGGAGGGAAGAGAAGGTTTAAAGGAAAGACGGAGATCTTGAGGTTTGCTGTTTGGAGTCGTCTCTGTATTATATTTCACTATGTAAGCAAACATATGCACAGTTTTCTGTTAAGGTTTTCAGGCAGAGTAGTTCAACAGGCAATTTCCTGTACTAAGTAGTGTTATAATTAGGATTGCCACTGGAATGAAACACTGTGTGCCCATATTATTGTATTACACCATGTTAGCATTTAATTGTTACATCTGAGACTTAGACACACCCACATTTTGAGTGGGTAACTTCTCCTACACTGCTTTTTACATCGTGGCTTTAAATTCCCTTTATTATTCCTCAATAAATGTATTTATATTCACACGCGTATTGGTAGAGGACCACAGATACTAAACCATTACAAACTGTTTTGGTTATTATCTGTACAAAGGCACATACACGTATACTAGCATCTTGGTTCAGGTGAAGCAGGAATGACAAGAGAAAATGTTTGGATTTGGTGATCAAGGGACACCTGTGAATCTCTCAAATCCAGCTGTGTCAACCCAGGAATCCTCCTGAGTTTTGTTCATAAATGTAAATCAGCTGAACCTGTCCAAAGAGCCACACCAGGTTTAAGGGATCGGACTTTCTGTTTCCACTCTGATGAAAAGACACTTTTGACATCAGTGGCAGCCTTCTCGGGCACTTTATTATTCATGCTTTACATGATTGGTCTTTAGGCTTGCAGTGTAACAAGGGGACGCTGGAAAGAATAAAAGTAATAATAGACTGAAAGCTACGGGAATGACATGTGTCTTAGGAGCTGTTTGTCTGCATATCATTTCTGGTTATAGGCAAGAGCCACTCAAGTTCATTAAGAGCAAACGGAAGTCCTTCAGCCCCAGATTCCTGTCATTTCATTTGAAGAGGAGGCCTCTGGCGTGTAACCAGATATCTTCCGGGTTTTAAGGCTCGCTGATCTTTGCCTTTAGACTTCTGGACAGTATTAATTTACATAGCCCTGAAAACAAGCGTGGCGCTATCCGTCTTCTTGAGTTACATGCAAGGAACACCAATAAACTTCCTGATGTAACTAATAAAGGAAATTGGGAAGGAAGGAACAGTCTATCAATTATCAATAGGATAAAAGTTGCAGGAATCAGGCAAATTAAAGTATGCGAACCAAGTAGTTAAATACTAAGGGTTGAGATTCGAAAGGAAACTCTGAGCTCCTTCTCATTTTGACATATTGAGCATAAATCCTTTTATAAACTGGCAGCAGAAGAGAAAAAGAAGGACAAAGACAGGGAGAGTAACGGCAAGAGAAAGCACATTTTGGAAAGAAAAAAGCAAGGGATGGTTTATTCCTAGGTGGGAGAGATGGAGATCTGCTATTTTTCATAAGATGTGAAAAAAACCCAGCTGTTTTTTGTGAGCCACACTTCTTGGGCCATTTGTTTGCATTGTTGTAGTGCAAGCTGATGCCACTCCTATTTTGCTCTGATAGCCAAATAAATGAAAATTCAAAAGTAATTGTATTTAGCTTTTATTAATTCCATTGAGGACAGTACCTCCATATTTCAGTGCTGAATCTGACTCAGGGAATCTAAGAAACTGGGACATCATGGAAGAAAACAGAACCATACTCTTCCGGGGATTTGCTTTGACTGATTCCCTATCACCACCCTCCAGTTAATGTTTCTTTTACCAGTGGCTAAATCTGCTCCATTTCCAAAGATAACATAGCACATCTCAAACACATTAATACATTTCTGCCTAGGGTCTAAGTTTTCCTCCAAAATATTTTTGTTATGCTTTCTGCAACCTATTTCTGCATGTTTCCTAATCAGGGATAATAGCAATCATTATGTTGATAATAATAGTAATAACTAATAGTAATAATAATAATAACAACAATAATAATAATGATAATAATTTCCTAATGGGTAAATGAGTTCTCTTTTCACATTCAGATTTCACATCAATCCACTATAAAGAGAGAGAAAAAAAGATCCAGGAGAGCAAAAGCACATGTTTTGCCTGAAAGACAGTCCTGCAGCGTGCTTCCATGAGGTCATGGGTCAGAAAAAAAACCCTAAAAATGTGACACACCCTTACTTGGGCCTTCTTTAAGCGCATGCCTAAGACTGAGCACACTATTAAGTCCTTTTTTGGCAGACGGGCTGAGCAGAGGGATTTCCTTTGCCAATGAGCTACTTAGGATTTGTTCTTTTCAGCAGTAGGAGTCAGAATCGGGAAAGTTGTTTATTATTCAACCATCTCTTCCAAAGCAAGGAAAACACTGTTTATAAGAAACTTCAAAAGCCTCTGTCACAGATATCAAGTCTATATACTATATGTCTTTGCCAAGTCAAATTAGGTTATTTTACTTGATATTAAGTTTGACAAGCAAAGAGCCTGTGAAAACCAGAATCCCAACTGGGCGTGCTTCCCACAACTCACTCAATTTTTTAGTGCTAAAATTCCTACAGTAGCCCTATTCTTCACTCTCAGCTTATATTTCCGTCTGTACTTATCTTGTCTGGAAATTTACCTCATTGTGTCCGAGACATCTTCTAATATTCAGATTCTTCAAGAATGTGAACAACACAAGTAGACTTTGTTTTGGCTAGCAAACCGGTCTTACCACATGTGGATGTCTCTCTGGGCTTTGGTTTCTATTTACCTCAACAGATTATAAATTCTATTATCATGCTAATTTGCAGGTCCACTGAGTGTATTAGACTTGTGGGCTCCTCAGTCCTATAAAAATATGCTTCTACTACATCGTTTCCTGGCAGAGACAATGACAAGTCAATTTGTGTATTAACAGTCGTAGATAATTAAGAAAAATATTAATAACACATTGCGTTTTTAAAAAGCAGGACAATCTCTTTGAGGACAGAGCGTTCATGAAAGATTTCACTCCCTACTGCCTACACAGGAAGAGCTTCCACTAACTTGCTTTGACTGCATATTGAAAACAGAATCAGGCCTTTGAGACCTGCAATGGTCCAAATTTCAGTGAACTATTCAAGCAGAAATCATACTTGTCCTTTACTGAATAAGCATACTTTAGTTACAAAATGACACTTCCCTGAATTTTTAGTGGTTTGCACATAACCTTTGCAAAATATTCAACATACAAAACAGGTGCTCACAAAGGATAATAACTTAAACATTATCTAGTTCACTTTACTTCGTGTTTTTAAAAGGAATGTTTTTACAAATGGTTGCCTTCATCTTGGACATGATATGCCATAAATATATGTGAAAATGTTTGTACTTGTCTTTCTTCTATGATAGCCAGTCCCATCTCTTACCAAAACTACATTTGTAGCCTAGTTAAAGGTTTAGTTTATTCTGACTTTGGTTTCTATTTAGCATGGGCACATAGGCATATATGATAACGAGCGTTGGGGATGCTGCTCAGCAAGGACCACCCCTCCCTGGAACAATTCTCTATTATCCAGCCTTCTGACACCAGCATCTTTTAGCACATCAAAATCATTAGAGTACTCTCAAAATCTTTAGAGCACATCAAAAGTATTTAGAGGGAGCCCTCAACAGCTCCCTGGCTATCCATACAGAGCACCCCTTCTCTAGCACGCCAAGGAGGCACTTTTCCAGCCTCCTGCCTCTCGGTTAACATTAGTTGTCTCTAGACCATGATCTGTCTGGCACAGTGCAATCAGGCATGGCCCAAAGCTGAAACTAGCCCACCTTGCATTCTGGTGGTGCCCCCAGGAAGAAGAATTGGAAAGCTCAGCAGCATGAAAGGGTCAGAATCATCAACAAAGCTCCAATCACTCTGCTTATTTTTAAATGAGAGCCCAGGTATAGCTTCTTTGGTGATAGGAAAAGCATTTCCAGAAAAATAAGAAATGGATCCATTGTTGGGAAAGAACCACCAGTCAAACCTTTTCTAAAACTCTGTTTAGTAAAGAACTTCATGTCAACCAAGAGCAACATAGAGAGAATAAGATGGGAAAATTCCTACCGTACTCTTTAACTTCACATCAGCTTTGCCTGCTCCTTGCCTTAGTAATGGATTTTGAAAGATTAGCTCAATGATTTTACAAGTTCTTGCTGTTCTTCTATCTGCCAGCTTCCTGACTAGAAAGGCTCACTCCTCATCATGACCAGCAAGCAAAGTCAGGAGGATTATAAGTATTATTAAAGATCTGAATGTTGGCCTAAATGTTTCTGAAAGTCAGCCACTGCTATGTATCCCCCCGTTGTCGTCTTAGGACCCCACTGAACAGACGTCTCCATCGCTGTATGGTTTAGCACTCTTACTTCAGTGTTTGTACTTCTGATTTACGTGGCAATGAAAACTGAAGCAGCATTTTAATATGTTCTTCAACAGACTAAAATATGAATCTGCATTAAAAAGTTTCAGAATCATTCCATTGAGAAAGAATATTTCTCCCTTCTCTGATAATTGTCTCAGGCTCCAGGAAGAGTTGCCAGCCTGACATGATTCCTATATTCTTAGAGGCAGGCAGTGGAAAAAGGAGGTATCAAAGGGGCTGGTAGACCTGTATATGAGGGTGACATCCACCTGATCTTTGCATCCCCTTTTCTAGCTGCAGCCCAGCAGAGCCATTTCCACAAGGCTGGGATGAGACACTTCAGGACATGGTTTAGTGGGCATGGTGGTGTTGGGTTGATGGTTGGACTCGATGATCTTAAAGGTCTTTTCCAGCCTAAATGATTCTATGATTCTGTGAAGCAGCTCATAGGAGCCTTAACTTAGCCCAGCTATCAATGGCTGATGGGGCCAAAAGGACCACTGCAGTGGTGTAGAGGTCTCTTTTTGCGCACACTGTGCAAGCTCTCTGACTCAATGCTGTTGGAGGGCACCCCTTAATAGGGCAATCCTGCCACTGCCTGACAGGCAGATTGCACCAGCCTGGCACTGAGTGTCTGTATCACATCGCAAAACCCAAATAAGAGATCTTTCCTTACCACAAAGGAGGAAATGGAGGAGAAACACTGTAGTAGAAATCTTGTGCAAGTAAGAGCCTGCAGTTTTATAACCAAGCAGTAGGTCAGTGTGTGTAAATTTAACTGTCACAGTCACATACAATTTAATCAGTCCATATAAAAAGTCTGAGAATGCCACTTTATTGACTACTCACTAAATGCAGTGTGCATTACAGGAGAGAGTATTGTCTCACATCCTGGGGATAATGTCACTGGTTTGGGATTCATAAATGAGGTCTGTACAGGAAGAGGGGATTATGCCAGCAATGCGAGAATTCACCACAAGGAATATTTACAAGCTATAAATCCAGTTGTTAATTTCAGGTTATCAAAACCAATCACTGTATCTCAGTTCTCAAACAACATCTGATCATCATCATCATCACACGAGTAATCAGCCACTGCAGAATGAACATGCAGTGAAGTTGAATTTCCTTAACTGTATTGTGCTCGTTTCTTTCACTAAACATTGAATTGCAACCTCAATTAACAAGACATTTCTTGCTTAGGCAAGAGTGGGGGCGGGAGGGGGAGAGGTCTTCAAGATGGCCATGGAAATCTATGCACAGCTTGCAGGAAGCAGAAATGTGTTTGTAATTTGCAACAGGAGGAAAAATAAAAGGCTGAAAAGAAAGATTGATTCCAGTTTTCAGACTATTAAATCAATGTCAACTTATCAAATCCTTGTATTTCCTGGAATGAGAACAAAGGTAACATAAATGAATATGTTTCCAGATTTGTGATCTGTTTACAGTTATATTGTGCACTTATTAGCAGTATGACTATTCAACCACAATTAGAAAGACTACTATAATTTTTTTTAATTTCATGTGTAAATTTTGCACTTAGGAAAGTGATAAACAGAAATCAATCTCTACAGAAGCTGTTCAGACAAGTACACTTCAGACTTTACTACCAACAGCTGTACCAAAATACTTCTACAACCACAGTATATAAGTTGTCAGCTGTTCTAACCCTACACACCATACAGCTCATATGGTGCCTTGCAATCTTGTTCCATAGTACCATCTCTCAGGCATCAATTCTGAGCCTGTCTTTCGTGTCACATTTGCATATCTGTTTTATGACAGTGCAATTCCATTATCTTCAAATGGCGCCACTACCCATTTACCCAGATATGGCAACAGAGCATAACCCTGAGCCCCATGATGGAGAAAGACCCATCAGATTGCGAGGACTAGTGCTTCTCCTACATCACAAATTTGCAAGCCATTCTGATAAAAAGGCCTTTTACAACACAAGACATCTGCAGTTTGGGTTTCAACATGTTCTGTTCTAAGTTGTGGCAGAGATAGAAAGTCTGATCTCTTTTTGCTTTCTTCTCATTCAGTCTTATTTTCTAATTTTGTACTAATCAGCTTTTATTGTCTCAAGTGACAGGATCTTTATGCATCCTTGGGGATAATAATCTACGGTGCTCTTGAGCTGTCATTTTGATGCGAGATTGACTGGGCTGAATAAACAGGTCAATCCTAACATAAAGATTATCATTGAAAATCAGCTGTCAGAGGCCCTACTTAATTTATTCTGACCTCATATCACAAAAAGCAACACGAATCCTTCTTGAAATACCAGGATAGTTCTGGCGTAATTCCAGCCATGACAAAGACATTTTGATCAATGGCTGTGTATGTTCCTTTTACAATGAAATCAGGCGTGGTATGTCTTCACCAGAATCCAACAAATCATTGCATGCTGCTTATTCTTCTCAATCTCTTCTCTGTGGAACAGGATCCAGCAGATTGGATTCAGAGTGCTGCAGAGCTGCTGAAAGAGATTCCACTGGATTTCACACAAAAGTCTTCGCTGCTGCTTTTCCCACGGTTCTATGCTCCTCATGTTTTGCTTCCCTTTTGATGTTTGACAAAAAGGTCTCATAAAACACAAAAGTAAAATGAAATGTCCATATCTCTCAAACTCTGCATTTTGATACCATCGTTCACTTTCAACAAGCCCATAATCTGTAGGAAAATGGATGCATTTGCCTTATTTATTTATTTTTTTTTAGCACAAAAGTGATTTCCTGGTCCTATTTCAAATTTACAATGAATTATGAAAAATACTATAATCTGAATAATTTCACTTCTGGCTATGAATGTTTCATTCACATCTACTTGTGGTTGGAGATTTGCAAATCAGAGGTCAAATTCACAAAAGATCCGAGTGGAGTTGTATCTTCCATATCCAATTTTCATATGTTACAACCAGGAAAGAGTGTTGGATTATTTTGTCAGAGCGTTAGGCACATGAATACTTTTATGGTCTTTGATAAGAAAACTTTCTTCATGTACCTCTGATGGGAATGTTCCAGTAGGACACTGCCAACAGGAATGTTTGTCTGGGGGAATGGGGCGGGGGGGGGGGGGGGGGCGGAGATTTAGTGCATACATCTCTCTTACTTTCCCCAGTTTCATGCTGCTATAACACAGTATATTAAATTATGATATTACCTTAAGGAGAAAAAGTCATCTTGTGACTGAAGTGCTGAAAGTCTAGTGGGCTATGCAGCAGCAAATAAACCAAAACATATCAGGAAGCCTAAAGAATGGGACAGACAATGCTACTGAACACACCGAAAGTTACAGCCGCCTCTGGAATTGTTCTGGCCTAAAAGTCTAGAAAGGAAACACATTCAGAGAAACTGAAAAGTTTCTTAGTTGCTTAGAGAAAAGATTAGTAAGAGATGTACAAAAAGTTTCCTAAAACACTCGCTATTCTGTCTGACCAAACTGATGCCTCCACCCTTCCCAGTACCCCAGAAGAACCTCAGACGGTACACGAGGGCAACACCATTAGAAGAGAGACCTTTTCCAGGAGACTTTACCTGGGCAGCTTTTAAGCTTTTGCCTTTAGTCTTATGTTGGGATGGATGTTTATCTAGGTGGCAAGAACATCAGACTTAAGTGAATAAGACCTGGGAATCAAATCGGAGAGTGGACGGATGTGAACATGCTGTGTCTGAATGCAGAAGTCGGCCTCTAACCATCCGGAGGTGGGTGAACCTTTCTGTGGAAGGTTTCTCTGTGACTGCCTCTACTGGTGGGTTTCTCACACTTTCCTCTGAAGCAGGCTGAATTGCCATGATTACGGAGTAGTTATATTCTCAATGGACTGCTGTTATTTCCACAAAATCATGAAGTACGTGCCATGTTAGACAACAGCAGTGCCTTTGTGTTCAAAAAGACGTGCAAAGGACAGCTGGAGTGGCTGCAAGGAAGGGAAGTCGGGAGGACAAGTTCCACAGCCTGCTGATAAAGGGATTTCTCGGAAAGCCATGACACAGGTTTCGTAAGAATTGCCCTAATTGTGTAGTGATGCCCGTCTGGCTGTCTCCCTCCACACCTGTGCACAGCAAGTGAGACGGGAAGAAACAGTTATACCACGGGATCGGTGCCTGCCTGCCCATGGCTGCTCCACCCCAGGCTTCTCCAAATGGTGTTCCGTGAAGGTACCAGCCATTCGAGACAGGGACAGGTCAACAGGTGATATCTCTCATTTTTATATGCTTTATAGCTGGTACTGCCAGGATTTAACCTGTTATGGAAGCTTCTCATGACCTGAAGGCTGAAGCCAACTGTCGAGTGCCTGAAAATGAAACTAAATCATACAGGAATCAGGGCTACAGATCCTTTGTCTGGCTGGCTTGCGCCTGGTAATCACATCAAACGGGACATGTACCAGGAGGACCTCCAGCAGTCCCTTCTCTCTGGTCTGTCTCCAGCATGGTTTGCTTAGGTCACATCCCTGATGGTTAGGCAGAAGAAAGCAAAGCACAGGATTATGTGAAGTTAGACAGCCCGTGGGGGTGGAGGGGGAAGGGAAATGAAAGAATATTTAAAATAAACAAATATACATCCCAGGAAAAGCTCTTCCCAAGAATCTGTAGAGAACTGCCTGTAATCAGTTAATCAGCATAATTGTTTCTAATTAGGCTCCAGAGGCATATCACAAACATTGCTAGCTTTGCAGAGAATTGGGTAGGGGTCTGGGGAGTGCAAAGAGGAAAAAGCTTCCAGTGCTGTATTAATGACAATCATAACTCTCCGCACAGCCAGGGAGGCTTCTGCTCTAATTAGAACCATTCTTGCTGAAATGGGAGGCGACATGATTTGTGAAAAAGACACCCTCAGCATGTAATTTTCTATGTAACAAATCTAGAAAGATGGATGCTCTTTGATCTCGATTCTCCTGTTATTGCTGTTCACACTGGGAAGGGCGCTTTAATGAAACAATCTCAAGGTAATTTACCGCCTTTGAAGTCCTGAAATGTGCTGCCAACAAAATTTCTGGTTTAGTGGAGGCTGCTGCAGCAGTCACTCAGGGTTGCTTAATGGAGCACCAAAACTGGAACATCAAGACATCAAAGGTGAAGGTGCCATGTGATTAATAAACTAAGCTATTCATTTGTTTCTGCCTCAGAGGCAATCTGACAATTTATTGTCACTAGCTAATTTACACTTTGTGAGTACTTGCTCTTGCTAGTTATGCTGCCTATAGAACAAGATAAGTGATGTTTACATGAAGAGGGGAGGAGAATAGACCCTTTTTTAAAATCTGAGGGAAGAGTAGGGAAAGGAAAGGCATCCTCCAAAATGGTTGTGGAAGCAACCCAGACTCGGGAATTTTAGAGAGGGGAAGCTGGACTGAGGGGGGGCCCATTTGTGCATTATTCCCTCCCCTCCCCCTGCCTCCTTTGACCATCTCCTTGTTTACATGCTGTTGCCAGGAAGCAAATCCCAATTAAAAGTGGATTACAAGGCAATGAAACAGCGTTATTATGAGGGAAGAGTTACACCGATCCATTTCTACTTAATTTGATGGCTAATCCAAGGGCTAGAGAAGGTGGGTCTTGCAAACCTCTGCTGACATCTGGGGTGGCAGCCCAGCCTGGCCTTTGAGGAGACAGCTCCTCTCTTCAGCAAAAAAAACTATGTCATTCGTTACCTATTGGAAATGCCCAGCTACCCAGTCCAGCAGGACCTCATTGCCCTGAGAAAGCCTGCAGTGAAATGAAACAGCCCAAAAAAGAGAGGAAAAGATGCTTTCACAGAGAAAGTAAAAGTCTACCTGAGATAATGGGGGCCGATCACTTTTGTGATTGTCATTTCTTCTGCCTCCCCTACTAATGAACCACAGCTCTCTTTCTAAACTGAAAGCAATGGACTTGTAGACTCATCTCATGCAATACCAAGTGGAAACAAAATATTTGTCTAAGAATTCTGGGAATGTAATTGGGATGTGGGGTCTGATACTGCCGCCTGCAACAAGGAGGAGTTTGGGGGAACATGAAATGGGAAGACCTGAAGAGCAGGGAGACATAGAGTCGGTACCTCCCAGATTAGATCTGCTGTTGAACTCTCACACCCTGTTCCTGAAAGATGCCCTTTCCACAGGTATGCCACTGCAGAGGGAGGGCAATTGGCTGCCAATCTCCCTTGCTCTAGGGCAAAGGAGCAAGGGGCATCCTGTGGCAGGCGCTCAGCCTCTTTATCTAACCTTGGATATTAGAGCCTTCCAAAACCTCAGGCTATGGGAAGGTCATTCACAAGGAATTTGGTCTGATGTGTGTAAAATGGCTAATGAATTATATTAAGACACCTTCATAAAATTTATAACCAATTTCAGGTTTCCAGTCCTCTCCCAAGAATTGGAATGGCCAGATCCAAATTCAGTTTTGATTTTTCAAAATTAAGGTGGAAAAAAATGTCCAAAAAGCCCAGGTTCTGACTAAAGGACAAGTGTGATCATGTTGGGTTTTTTGTTTGTTTGGGGTTTTTTTGCACCAGCGTTCAGTCCTCTCCTGTGACACAAGCACACATCTGCCTACATCCCCATGGCAGCTGTTTTCAGAAAGCGACCATGTGGTGTTTGTATAGTGTACGGGCTGCACAGTGGTGTGTCCACAGGGATACTGCCTAAGGCTTGCACCCAGGTCAGGCAGATATCCCACAGTCCTTGAACACATACCAGAACGCTCGGAAAAGTTACACCTTGGCTTTCCCCAGCAGCACGAGAGACAAGGCATCCAAGGATATCCTACCACACCCAGGTCTGGAGCATGGAGGAGCCAGACAAACTGGTTACACAGGCATGGTTAGGTGGTCTTGAATTCATAGCAAAAAATAATGTGCCAAACCAGTTTATAGGAAGATCTCCATGTGCCAGGCGAGGATGTCACAACTACTAGCCGTATTAACCACATTATGTGTGGGCACAAAAAATATTTATAGTCAACCTTTTCATGAACTGGTTATAAACTCGGTTCACAGTGGAAATGTAGGCAGGGCCTTTTGGGCTATTTTCGGTCCTTAGAATGAGGCTAGAGATATGAGGACTGCCTCTTTGATAGCATGTTGCCTTTCAGTGCTGGGTGGAAGGGAGAAGTTCAGAGGTATGTAAAACTAAGGAACAATAATTAAAAAAATAAACTAGGGAACTGCTATCAAACCTGTGAAAGGTATTGTTTCATGAGTTGTTGAAGCTGGAGGCAATAACTTGGTTCTTGTTTATGAACCCCTGACAATCTGCCTTCCCTAAACGTCACTGTGCAAAGAACCAAATGAACCACAAGTTCCAGCAAGGCAGAAAAGAGTGATTGTATTTTTCTTTTTTTTTTTTCTTTTTTTTGAAGAGGGAAAAGCAGTCTCATCTCTTTGCTCTATGGGGGTTAACATGTAGCATCCTGGCTCCTGTCACTAAGACGCACGATAAGACTTCAAAGAGTACAGTGCAGGGCAGATACAGGCAGGCAACGAGAACTGGGGCTAGTAAGAAGCTTGTAAAAAACAAAAAACCAAAACAACCCCCCAAACAGAAGAGAAACCCTAATGAGCCACCCAGATCATATATGATACAATCGTTGTCCATCTTAAATAGCCTCTTTTTATTAGTAGGTTTAGAGGACCCCAGACAGCAGCAAAATATTATCTGAGGTCCATAGCCATGGGCATAGAGCAAGGAAAGTGAATTTGAAGACCTAGCTACATCTGGAGTTTATCAGCTCTTTTCCTGGCTAGTATTACAGTAAACAATTATCTGTAGATCAGGAGACAGCAGGGACTTTAAAGACCCAAATTACAGAGAAAGGGAGAGAGAGAAGGAGAATACAAGAGATAAAAAGGAGTCTATGCATCTTATCGTACTAATGAAATCAACCTGACAATCATGGCAGGCTGCAAGGGTATTACACTGTCTGGTATTAAATGAGCAGTTACAGCACAGGCTCCTGTGTCAAACAGCAAATAGACACGAAAGAAAAGAAAAATGTACCGCTAGGTCAAGGCAAATGATTTATAGGGAGTAGTTAGACAGCTGGTCAGTTTTAAAACCTTCTCAAGTGTGCTGTCAGGATAACAACATATTCAAATGTTTCGATTAGCATTTCAAGGGACTGGGAATGTTCTGCAGCACAGAAAACCTCAGTGAGCCCTAAAATGCAATTAATGAGGAAATAACAATTGCCTGCAGCTGTTGTTCTGTTTATGTGCTGAGGAACAATCACCTGTTGCAAAGGCAGGAATAATCCAGCCTGTTCTATGGACAAATTTGACTAATTTCCACTGTTTCAAGCCGTGATGCCTTGCCCTCCTTGAACGCTGTCGGCTTGCTGCAAGCAGCAGCTCTTCCAGCAAGTGGAAGTAGCGTGAACAACATTTGGTCCCAAAAGCCTGTTTTCCAAAATTACGGGAGGTAAGATTACCATGTTCCGCTGTGGACCAGGTGCAGTTATAAACGTTAAGACCTGTTGTATTTTTATAAGGGCCTGATGGATATATTACTACCTTAGAAATTTCCTCTTTTTTTCTTTTCATCCATGTACTTTCTGAGTCTTTCAAATGGAGACAACTTTCTACAACTGGAAAATATATAGGGCAAATGGGCTTTGGGACTGAAATACTATAATACTTTGTTTAGTAGTCCTTCTGAGGCACAATGGGAGAATGGTGATCTCAGTATTATTTCTGATAAATATAGCTGCCACCATGGTATAATTTGGGTAAGGACACTGATTTTTTTGAATATTGAAGTATGCCACTGATCCAGAGAAAAGAAAAAAATGAGGCATGGCCATGAATATTTATCTGTTTCTGAAAAGGAGAGAGATTTTGCTCTGAATTGGTTCCCAGAACTTATGCTTGGTTTTGTTTTCAACTTTAGACAAGTCTAATTAACAAGAAAATGACTGGAAGCAGCCATTTTAAGCAACTTGTGCAGAACGTTAATAGTAAGCAAATTCTTGGGCATTTTTTGTTGCTCTGAGGAACTAAGAGACAACCAAAGACCTCCCCCACACCACTCTTAACAGCTCCCAGAGTACGCATATATCAAGAAGGAAGCATGTTTCAGGGCTGAAACATGTCTTTGGATATTTTGCTTTGGCTACTGACCCTTCTGGTGGCTCTGAAACTGTGGTGTGACTGAGCCTGGTTCCTGCAGCCAGAAGCAGAGTCAGGAAACACGTACAAGATCTGGTTTTCTCCTGGTCTGACCCGTGGCTAAAGGGCACCCTAATGATCCTACCCTGGAGCAGAAGAAATGGATCTGAGGGCTTCAAACAAGAAATATTTTCAAGCAACTTTTGGTCAAAGATCAGAAATGTAGGCCAGCCAATTCTGAACAAGGAGCTAAAGAAAAAAAAAAATCAGGAACTTTTCACAGGCAACAGAAAAAGAGAGAAAAAGAAGGGCAGGGAAATCATCATTCATTTATTATGTAACAGCGTATTCATCCAGTTCTTCTAGATTGCACAAAGCTGGCAGGATCTCCAAAGCCGAGGTCCAAGTTCTGGGACTCTAATAAATGTTGATGGGGGATCCTTGTGCTCACAGCCAGATCTCCCCCAGCAGAACAGAGTTCCCCATGTCTCATCTGCCTGCTCCTGAGACAGAGCCACAATCATTTGCCCCATAAGACAAATGCACCTGGAGAAAGCCTTCCCACCACCATGGCATCCTGATATAAGCTGTTCTCTCTGGTTGTTGTGGTTTAACCCCAGCCAGCAACCAAGCCCCACGCAGCCGCTCGCTCACCTCCCTCACAGTGGGATGGGGGAGAGAATCAGAAGGGTAAAAGCAAGAAAATTCGTGGGTTGGGATAAAGACAGTTTAATAGGTAAAGCAAAAGCTGCGCACGTAGGCAAAGCAAACCGAGGAATTCACTCACCGCTTCCCACCGGCAGGCAGGAGTTCAGCCATCTCCAGGAAAGCCGGGCTCCATCGCGCCTAACGGTGACTTGGGAAGACAAACGTCATCGCTATGAACATCCGCCTTCCTTCTTCCCCCAGCTTCATATACTGAGCATGGCATCATATGGTCTGGAATAGTCCTTGAGTCAGTTGAGGTCAGCTGTCCCGGCTGTGTCCCCTCCCAATTCCTTGTGCCCCCCCAGACTGCTCAGTGGTGGGGAGGGGTGAGGAGCAGAAAAGGCCTTGGCTCTGTGTAAGCACTGCTCAGCAGGAACGAAAACACGTCTGTATCTGTATTATCACCATTATTCTCATACTAAATCCAAAATGTAACACTAGACCAGTTACTAGATGGAAAATTAACTCAGTCATAACCAAAACCAGGGCAATGGCCCACCATGGGATTAAGGCAGTCAATGTGTTTATTTCCTGTGTCACAGACAAAAAAATAGAACAAATTTTTCAAATAATTTGTGATTAAAAATTCTACTTCTTTCCCATCAGTGTATTTGACAGCAAAATCAGTGTCTTGTCTGGGTCAAGCAGAGTTGTGAAAAGTCTCGTGTAAAAAACTGCACCTAAGAATATGAAGTGAAATCAGAAGTGAATCTCTAAGGTTTGCCTGAGATGGAGTCAAAAATCAACAAAATGTAAAAGGTCTTACGAACTGAGGGGAGAGGAGAGCAGGCCAGGCCACAATTTTTTGCTACAGGCATGAAGGGACTCTAACAATTTTCCTGACTAATAAATGCTGTAATCCTATAATTGGCAGTTACATATTTGTACATGTAAGACCAAATGCAGTTTAAAAAAAAAAAATAAAAATCAAGTCAAACCAGGAAAAGCAAAGACAGTTAATTAGTTGTTCATGTGGAAGAGTGAGAAAGGGCACCTTCACAGGTACTCTGTCCCCCAGACTGGGGACTGGATAACCACATAGGAAGCAGAACAATCCAGTACTAATTGTTAGCCAAATGTTCATTGTGAATTTTGAAAAATTCACTTAAATCTGAGAGTTATTTTTTCCTCTGCTCTGTGTTTCTGGACTAAGATACATCACTCTGGAGCAAGGTGGGTCTCGATGCCCTTGGGAAGATGGCAAAGGCTGATGTACTCCCCACCACACTGGTTTGAAGTGCAATCTCCACAGCATGCTGAAGGCAGGGCAGTGCCCAGAGGTGTCCCTTGGGGTTAGGACAATTTTCTGAAGATGCTCAAGCCTGTTTGGCCCATCATGCTGACAAATCCCAGGCCAGCTGGGCTACCTTGAGCAGCTCTGCCTGTACTTTTCCATTGATCCTTTGCCTAGATATGTGGTTCTGATTTTGTTTGTGTCATGGGAAAATGTCATCTTGATCTCTCTAATAGATTTTCAAAGAGTAACATTTTGTTTGAAGGGAAAGGGAAGGGAAAAAAAGCAAGTAACAGAGAACATTAAATTAGCGTTACTCAAGATTTTTACATTTGCACTTGAAGATTAGCAGCATGATGTATTTCAGTTCCCATTCCCTTGAATAAAAGGGGGTTTTAAGTTACACTATTGCTAGAACCTACTGTTTAAAAATAAATAAGAACACACTACGGCTTCTTAATGGACCCAAATTATCTGAAGTACAAAGGTCTACATTATCTCATTTATACTTCTGGCTGACCTGTATAAGTCAGAATAGTTTAAAAGACAGTAGAGCTAGAATTTGCTTTTTGCTGATGGGCTTTCATCTGGATAAAAAGTGATGAAATATGTGATAACCCTCCTCCCTACATGGGAAACAAGGGAAAGCAAGGGGACACATGTGTTGCTGCAGTGACACTACTGGGCATGGCAGTGATACAGGAGAGGAGAAAGTGGGTGGAATGGAGAATCCTGGAATACATTTGCTTTGGAGAAGGTTTGTTTTCATAGGGCTGGCCCCAATTGCTTGGTCGAACATGCTGGGCTAGCTTCTCACTTGCTGTAAATGGAGAAGAGTGTAAGCTCATTCATTCTGTTGGGACTGTGTCTATTTATAGCAGTAGAGGACTGTATTCAATGTCATGATGTAAGAGCATAAGACAGATATGTCACAAATTTCGCATTCTACACTTGTTTTTAAGTGCTGAATTTAATAGAAGTCATAAATGCTGATAAATGGTTAGTAAACAAGGGCTGTTTTGTCCTATGTGGCAGACAGCTAAAAGTAATTTTGTACATTAGACAGCACTTGATGAAGTTATTTACTCAGCAAGTCAGGTCTCTAGAAGCAAAACTTCTTCTGCAAATATTCTCTTCTCTCTCTCTCTCCCTCTCCACATAACAACGGTTTTCATCTCTCCTTTTCTTTTTTTCCTGAGGCAGTTGTCAGTGCCTTTTTTCAGATTTCCCAGGCAGATATATTATCTTGTGATACAGCCAATGGTTGTGAATGTCATATCTTACTGTTTGCCATGATGCCTCTCTAAGGAGATGCACCATTCTGGGGGGACAGGGGTGTAGTGAAGTGATTGTGCATCCTCAGGAATCATACTTAAATAAACCAGCTTAAAAATACCTATATAGTATCCTTTACAAAGTGCCTGCTAACCACAAGCTAGATGAAGGGCAGTCTAACTCCTCCTTGTCACTCAATTCTTCACTGTTCTGCAGAGGAATGGAAGGGGAATATGGGCAGATCCAGGTTGGCACGTCCAGCAACGAAGACACAGCTTCTATTGTTGGTTCTTTTCATTAGTAAATGTCCACCCAGTTGGTTACAAAGCCTACAAAAGCTTGGTTTTGTTGGGTTTTTTTCATTGATTACAGCTAAGTTTGGATTATTCTTCTGAAGTGGACTTCTGGGAGCAATTCAGGGCTGATCAGCTGTCTTTGTATGGTAAAAGCATGGTAGAGCTGGAGGCGCTCTTATTTGAATGAGATAGACGACCAAGGTTTGACCACTTACAGTTATTAAAAATCCCATGACAGTTTTCTCAAGATTAATAATAGCAGCCCTGGAGGGATAGGGTTTGACAGCTTCATCTGAAGTAAATTGCATTCTGCCTGCCATGGTCCCCCTTGCAGTTTCAGTTGGGTATGGTTCTGTTGTTCTTTACTTCCATCCCCAGAACATGGTCGTATGTTGCTAAACAGCAGAGACGTTGCACTCAAGAGGTGATTGTATCCCAGCAAAAGGTAAAGTGATCCTTTTATATTGCCTGCATACACAAATGAATGCTAGTTACAACTATTCCAAATCAACATCAAGAGATTCTGCAGAAGCAGGATATAGTCCTTGACCTGTAGAGTACCATGGAAAGCCTGTTGTAAAGATATCTCAAAGCCAGGATGTAAAATGCTCAGATATTTGTGGCAAACCAGAGGAATTCTCTAAAGCAGAATAAAATAGAATTTCAGCACTCTAAAGGGATAGATAGATAGATAGATACCTAGTACTCTGTTGGTGGGAAGGTTTCCCCAACTTACTGTCATTTTAGAGAATCACTTGAGAGAACCAGTGGGTAGGTATGTGGGGGGAGAATTTTCCATTGTTTGGAAAATGTGGGTTACGGCATACCAAAACAGGAGAGAGATGAAAAAGAAGAGGGGAATTCACACCAATAAAGGATGGGAATTGTTTTAAGCTTCATTAAGCAGTTTGCAGTTGCACTAAAATTCTGTTTGGTCAGAATGGCAGGGTGGGGGGTGGCTGCTCAAAGTAAAAGCTTCTTTCTTGTAAAGAAAATTAGTCCTTGGCTATAGCTCTGACTCATACGAAGCCAAATACAACAACCTTGAGCAGTTACCCCTTACTGCGTGCTAACAAGAATGGGGGCCCCCAGACTGAACTGGTATGAAGGAGGGATGAATCAAGGGGGACAGAGCCATCTTTGCCCTCAGCTTTCTGGGCTTCAGGGCTGAAGAAGGGCAGCTCAGGAGAAATTACCCCTCTTTTCCAGTCACATACTATATCAAAGCTTTAATACACAGCCAAAGGGATCCTTTTTTAGGACTAATGATGGTCAAATCTCAACATGTTTTCAGTGTCAGTTCAACTTGAAAGAATCCTGCCAAAAGTCAGATACTTCAAACATAGGAAAAACTGCCATATTCCTCGAGGTCTCCCATCCTCCCCTTTACTAGATTTTTTTTCTCCGAACACCAAATTTGAGAGCCCTGACCTCAAAAAACACCTCACTCTAGGCAAGGTTCTTCTCATGCCAACTGGATTCAAAACTCAACCCTCCCCAACCCTAAAGGAAATTTTCAGCTTGTATATTCCAGTTTCATTTATTTTAGAGGTTATTTGCACTGCTGCTGAAGCTTAGGAGAGTTCTGTGTGTTATTTGCTTATCTCTTTGATCCATTGTTTGCAAGTCAGTCATTCTATTTCTTTCTGTTTTCAGCCTAAATTGTTTTACATCCCTTATTTTCTTAGTCATTTATTTTGGTTTTGTTTTTCCTCTTTGGTCATTGGGGTGGGGGGAGAAACTTCAAATTTAAAATGTATAATTATTCGGGTTTAGTAACATTAGGGAAAATGAGGAATGAAAGACGTTTTGTGTATTTTAAAGTTTTCTTTCTCTGTGTTATAAATTGTTTTTTGTACCTTGAGGCCAGTTGCCTAAATCACAAGGGCTAACGCTCCCAATGCCAAAAAAAGCCCGATGCAAGGCGAAGCACAGTTGAATGATCAGAAAAAGAATAATAATTTCGCTGCTTTTTTAGTTGCCAGCAGGTGAAAACCTTTCCTTTACATCTCATTTGAACTGCAGAATCTCCTCAACTAATGCTAAATGAACAGTCAGCTTAATTGCTGACATGAAACACTTTCTAAAAAGGAAGTTTGGTCAAGTCATTTGTTCCTTTTGCATCTTTATCTTCAGTCTGACATGGGTTTAACCTTTGATCCTAATCCCCATGTCAGTCAGGTTCAGCTTTAATCTTGGAAAGTAAAAGTATCAGTGCTGGGTTATTTTGAAAGGAATAAAATCTCTGTTCTCTAAAGGTGAACACTGAGCTATTGCAGGGATTGTGGCAGAAGATGCAGGGAAGAGGTTTTCCTGGAGAACCTCCTGAGGGGCAGCAGGAACCAGGGAGGAGACCTGGGTGTGCATCAAGCTTTAGGGTACCACTAACATTTCTTGAAGAACTCCACCAGGCTTGCAAAGCTTTGGAGAGCTGCTTCTTGCTTATTTATTCCTTTTTCTGAAGGCAGAAAACACTGTTCTGACACTTCAGAGGTTCTAAAGGTAGAACAAGATTCTTGAGCCAAATTCATCTCACCTAAATTTAGACACTTAAATCAGAAGCCCAGTTGCTCCTGGCTTCCCTTTATAGTCAAGGGAGAGACAAAGATACCTCCAGAGGGAATTCAGGTATGCTGATGTTCTGCCATTCATCTCTTTAATCTTTTTTTCTTACTTTGTCTGAGTCTAGACTGCCCAGCTGTACCCATTTTCTTGGATTTCTTGACATCTTTTTGTCCATCACGTGTGACCGGTCATCTGGCACCAAAAGTGAAATCCCACCATGAGCCACTGGTGTACAAAGCGAATGCACTGTTAGCCTGGGGAACTTATTGCCATAAGGTCTTGCTGAGGCCAGAAGCTTAGCAGGATTCAAAAAGGTATTAGATATTTGTATCAGTAACAAGAATAGCCAGGTATAATAATCAAGATTAAAAAAATAAATAAGACTTTTGAAAGAGCTATAAACCTACATTCTTCAGAGCTTATGTGAACTTCTGACTAATGAGGGTTTGGAGTAAATTTTGTCCAGTGGAAATTCTCTGGGATTTATGTTTTAACTCACTTAGGCACTTTTGAAATCCCACCCCCTGGGCCTGCTGGACTTCTGATTGATCCAGGATGACATTTCCTGTAAGCATATGTTCCTAATCATCAAACAATGCACAAATTTGTTAAAAAAAAGTTCCTGGATAATTCAGAAAAAAAAAAAAACAACCCCCAAAAAACTTTTCCCAATAAATAGTCACAAATAATTTGCTCAGCAAGGTTCCCTTCCTTAGTTCATATGCTTCACATCACCTGCCCCCATTGCCTTCCTGCCTGCATGAAGAAAAACCTTGGCCCTTTTTCTACTCATACTAATAGTTCTTATTTTTTCAGTTGGCATCAAAAACATCATAGATGCTTTGGAGGCTGGAGTGAAGGTGATGGGCATACCTGGAAGCAGTTCCATTCTGTGGAATATAGAATTCAAAGCCAATTATGTTACAGGAAACTTTAACCATATTTCTTCAAATCTCCAATTGGAAGTATGGTCTCGTTTGGGATGCAGTTTGTTACACATGCTTTTAATGACTCCAAGGAAGTGCAAAGCTTAGTTCTTAATATCTGTCACCTGGGAAGAAACCTTGGAGCACAGATACTCATCAGGGCATCGTGGCCATCCTCCAATTCTTGATGGCAATGAAGGTGGGTCCCTTCAAACATATGTTTTCAATGCAACATGTAGTAGAGAACCAGTGCCTTCCAGCAGGCAGCCAGATAGGCAGAAAGGTAGGTACTAGGCTCAGCCAGGATTAAAGGATGCAGAGGCTATAAAAATAAGGTTATGTCAAAGAACTAAGCAGCACATGTACTTAAAGCACACAAAATCTCTCCTCACCTACTGTAAATAGATGAGGTAATCATAAGTTAGAAAGGCAGAAGTCTCAGAAGTCTGAGTAGTCCTTTGTTCGCAGTTTCTCCTCTGTGCTTGGAAAGATCATAGTGCAACGCACCTTATATAAAGGTCACACTATTATACACCCTGCAAAGTGTTACAATTATAGCATCCCTGGTAGCTTCTAGTCATTGCAAAATAATTGTTGTGATTTTTTATAGAAGTCTTTTGTGGGCTTTTTTTCACTCCTTCTTGATCTGTGCAGCTGACTCATGAAGCTGGAAGAGAAGACGAAGCAGCTAATTGCTGCGGGAACTTACATCACCGAGCTCTTGGGCTAAGCACCCGAAGCTGGTTTCGTTTCACTGAAACCATGACACTGAAACTACTGTTCTGTCGTTCTGCAGAGCAGTGGCTGGCTGTCCATTACTGAGATTGGAAACAAGCAAATAGCAACAGCAATTGAAAGATAAAATTAACAGAAGGGCTCTTTGTGTTATACAGATGGCCTTTTTAAATTTACAAAATGTCTAAGAGCTTTTTTAAAAAATGTCCCGTTAGTCTTTGCTGGCCTTTTATTGTCTTGGCTTTGGTCATTTCAATCAAATTTTATAGCTGCTGACACTGAAGAAAAGCTACCATCCATGACATCCTTCTTTCAAATCCTAGAAATTATCCTAAAGAAATAACTAATTCCAGGGCTGGATCTTCAGAGATGACAAAGGGGCCAAATATTAACACAATTGCATCAATATGTGCCTCGTGTACTTTCCCCAACCACATGAGAAGGAAGCATTTACCTAATTGTGTAGCCTTCTTCACTACCTTTCTCCCTGTCTCATCTCACAGAATAGCAGCATCCAGATTTCATTCCTTCACATGCTGATGTGACTCTTCCAGGTTAAGTTCATGCCTAAATGGTAGGAAAATCATCAAGGCTGTCTTGCTTGCCTGCGTACTAAGAGGATTTCAGTCTGCAGAAATCTCATTGCGACAGATTTGCAGATATTACCGTCGCCCTTTGATTTTAAAGGAAGAGATATGTGTCATTGACGCCAGTGAATTTATTTGAGCACGTGATTAAGAGTGCTGTTGTGGAGTGGCAAGACAGGACCTTTCCACATTTCTAACAGAACACTTAATCGCACCTTTGCCTCTACTGGGCTCTCTCACCCGGTGCGCAGTTGCACTGCTCCCAATGGTGAAAGCTGAGTGCCAAAAATCCTCTGTCAGTTTGTAGTCAAGTGAAGTTGTGGGACAACCCTTCATAGTCAGACTCCCTATGCTCTGCCCTTTCACAAGGCTGCTATTTCTAGACAGCCAGTTTACTGCAAGGCTGGGAGCTACGGGGCTGCTGCAAAGAGGGAGTCTTTTACAAATCCCAAAGATGAATCCAAGCTCTCAGGCATGAGCTCCTGGAGATTGTAAAGAGGTCTGGATTCCCACTGAACTCTGGACACCCACCGCAGCGCTACCACCACTTGAAATGTTGCTCTACCGCAGTGTTGCCTCTCCCATAGTCAGCTCAAACTGTGGAAAGGGAGTACTTCTGCTCAGGGAAGCAGAACTTGTACTACAAATTGCATCATAAACACTCATTTTCTCAGAGAACATGCCTAATTGAACAGCAGCGAAATGAATCTCTAATTCCTCACAGGTCCTGGCCACCCACCCACTCAGCTGGATGAATCAGTTCTCTCCTGGCAGCCACTGGGGAATCAGAGGTGACAATATGGTGAGAACATGCTTCAGTGAAGATGCTGGTTTGTTTTCCACAAATCTCCTATACCATTCCCTTCTCTTCTCCACACCAGGCTGCATATGGGTAATTATGGGGCATTATTGATAAAAGCCAGCCAGAACTCTCAATATCGTTATAAGGAATGGTTTGTTTATTTGAGGTTTTAACCATAGACTTGGGCTTGCATATGGCTTCCCTCATCCTGTGTTAAAAATCATCCTATGTAGCCAAAGAATTAAAAGCTCCTATGCCCCCTATTTTATTCTGGTTTGATTTATGATGCAAGTTGATTCCATTTTCTGTCTACAACCTGTTAAATCACTCTAAGTAGGTGTAATGATAATACCTGATGGAAGCCAGGACCTCATGAAGCACTTGTTTAAAAAACTGCTGGGGCCAGCTCTCTTGAGATTAGAGGTTTGTGGGTGGGTAGATGCTAGTTTGGTCTTCACTATATTATATTAATTAAATAACACCAAAGGCACCATAGACAGCAAGCAGGCACCTTTTAAATGTCATACACTGCAATAAACACATATAGTTCAATAAATTCTCTCTGATGCTTTCCATTCCCAATAGAGTCCTGTGTTAATATCCCACAAACCAATTGAAACCACTCTTCTGAACTTTAATGTGCATTGGATACGGCCGTGTCTATCAACTGCCCATCATTGTCTTTATCATATTTACCATTCATTTTGCCAACAGAACGTGACTACCTTTCCCTACACCCAGAAACAGGGCCAGCAGTTTCACTGGGGAACTGAAAAAGCAGCCTGGAATCATTCTGCATTCATGTCCATGATGATTCCTCATGGTGAACACAACTTTTTCAGTTGTAAATATGAGACTTTTTTTTTAAATGTGTTGCCCTGTCCTAGTTTTCTTGATTCAATACGCCGAAGATAGATCATATTATGGAACAGGCAATGTTCAATAATCTGAGCAAAGGAGAAGGGAGAGAGGCAGTAACCTTGATAATACAAAATATATGTAGAATAGGCTAAAAGAAATGCTTTGTTTAATATATTGGCCTTTGATGAATGAAGTCAAGGCATAGAATGTCATAAATGTAATGAAAAATGAGCAAGTGTGTTGGGTTTGTTAGTGTGGCAAACTTTAGCAACAATTCCAATAATCCACCAGTGGAAGACAAAGAACAGGGCCAGAGCAAAGCTTCTGAAACCTGAACACCTTCAGATGTTGACCTGTTCAACTGACCCATGGCTTTATGATGGGCTAGAGCAGAAACGCCAGATCCTGAGCTTCACCCCTGAACAGCTCTGGAACCCAAGCCTCCTTCTAGACTTTGTATTTCTCCTTTTTAACACAGAAAAGCTATAAATAATCCCATTACATCGCTGGAACTTTGACTTAACTTTCCTCCTTTCCTGTGGCTCTTTAAAAGAGGGACTGGATAATTTTATGATCACTGAACACTTGCGTTACTATTCAGGCCTGGGCAGTTATAAAGGTAGAGCTTTCACAGTGTAATCCAGTATTTCCCTGGGGAAAGAGGAAGGTATGTCTCCTGTTTGATGTGATATTGTACATTTTGTTTGCACTTGTTATAGGAGAATTGGGACCTGATTCTTATTTCTCTTAGATTTGATTTCTCTGGTACCACCTGTGATATTTTTATCATGAAACATGAGCTATCTTTCATAACAGACCTGCTTATTGGATCTGACAGCTGCATAAAAAAGGTTAGATTTCTCCTGGGGATGACGAAGAAGGACAAGAATTTCTAAAAAAACCCATGTTGGCAAAAGGGAGTTTGAAACCGTAATGCATATGTGTCCAGGGGCCTCAGGAATTATTTTTAAGCCAACTAATGAATCTTTGATTGGTGCTGAGAGTGTTTCAGTGTGCTGGGTGGACAACGTGACACTATGCTACATCACCATTTGACATGAATACAATTAACGTTAGAAATTATCACTGGCTGTACAGTCTATCAGTGCCACTAGGCTGGAAAAGCCAGCTTGTCACTGGCAGAATAGGGACAGCAGCCTGAGAGCCCAGACCAGCCAGCCAGGGAGTGAGCCCTCTTGGATGCTATAGCCAGCGTAGCTCATGTCGTTTTACACCGTGCTCCTCGGTGCCGTCCAGTGTACCCTCCAGGCCTTTCTGCACCCTCCATGATGACAACCAAGAAGCTTTCGTTGCTTTCAGTGGGAGTGGACTCTGATGCCATTCCCTCTAAAAGGCAGTTGACTGTTATAGGTGGACTGCTGGTCTGAACTGGTATGTCAAATTCCACGTTAACTTAAAAAACATTAAAATGATAACTTCATCTCGAGTTACTTTCCTATTCATCTATAGAATTTCTCAATTATGTATGACTAATTTTGCACAAAGTCATTATTTGGAGCAATTTGTCTAAGTATGAGAGGCAACACCTTCAACCTTCCTGGATAGTGGGTGGGGAAAATGTCATAATCAGTTCTGCTTTGGCATGAGTTATTAAGCGGTCACAGGAGTTCAAAGGAGAGAAATAATGAACAGGTAAGTCATTACATGCAAAAATTCTTCTTCTATATTATCAAAATACAAATTAATTACAGATAAGATCAGATGAATTTTCTTTAATGTCAGTTTTTTCCCAGAGATGGTAATGAAAGCATACAGTATGTGGGAGGAGAGGAGTGGAGATGTATGGAAGGGATGTTTTATTAATGTTGGCTTGATTTCACTGGGAAGACGTTGCCTGTGAAAGCAGCAAAGGAATCAGGAAAGGCTCTGGGACATGCAAATAAAATCATTTTTATTGCACTTAGTGTGCTAACTCATGCATGATCTCATTCAGACTCTCAAAGCAATCATAAAACTATCTCCATGCAACAATTACTCCATCAGCCAATGCAATCAGCAGGTAGGGCAGCTGGCAGCCCTTGCCACAGGATCCTCCTGAATTCATTAGCTTGTGGTCAGGATACCTTGACAAGGTTTCCATTCTTGATTTTTGAGGGGACGACCGTAACTAAAGTGAACATGTGACTCATCATAGTCAAGAAATAAAAGAGCCCACCCCGCTCCCCTCCCCCCTTTTACATGCAATACTAATATTCACATGACAACAAACATTTTCAAAATAATAGTCCTATATACTTAAGACTAATCAGAGCGGGCGCCATCCAACTTGCAAAGGTAGCAATTTTCCTTCATTAAAGCCAAATCAGGAGAGAGAACTTCAGGATTCCTTAGGGCTAATTACAAGGTGTTAATAATAACAATATAATGGCAGCAATTTTCTAGCTTTGCCCAAACCTATAATCTGCCCTGAGTGCCTTATAGAATTGTCTCTGAGTTTATATAAAGCCAAGTGTTAGCCCAAAAATGTTTTAAGTAATTTAATTTTTACATCATGTCTCTTTCCAGTCTGTTTGCAGCGATGCGGTAATTGTTAGTGGAGAGTGTTTTTGTTGGGGAAGAGGACAAGTAGCAGCACGACAGCTCAGAATAACCCTCTCCCATCTTCCCGGAGCAGACATTGTACACCAGAAATGCAGAATACCCAGGTCAGGCACCTCCGAGCTCAAGCCCAGCCTGCCCAGAGGGACCACAGCCACATTTCTCCGGCCCCTCCTGCCCACAGCGGAAGGGAGGGAAGTAACTGATTATAGAAGAGCTGGAGACAAACAACAAACAGACAAACGTACAAATTATTTTCACATCCACCTCCTAATTGCTTGCTAAAAACCCTCTAGGACTCCATGATCAAATGTAACATATTGCTGGAGCGGTGATGAGTCACTTGTCAAAAATTTTCAGCCTCAATAGCAAATCAACAGCGCTGGCACAGTGAGGCATGTTTGAAATAAAGGAGAGGGAATTGTTGTGTAGCCTCTCCAAGGTGAATCTAGCAAGCTCTCCCCAGGAACAGATCTCACCGACATCTGGAGGGTTTTCAAGGTCAGGTCAGAATCCTGAAAATCCTGTAGCCTCACATGCACAAAGGTGAGGAGAGACAGTTTGATACAAGCACAAAGCAGGAATCTGAATTGAAAATTAATCCCTTGCCAAATTTTGAAATTATCCCACCATTGATCTGGCTGCAGTTCTCAACTTCATGGTGAGCACTTACCTTGACAATGTAATAATACAGTGTAATGTAATTTGGAGAAAATTGGGTTTAGTCATAAACTGGAGACATCAGGGACTCTGTTCTAAAGGGGGAAAATGGTAATAGTATATTTGTCATTTTTTTCCAGAGAAAATGTGTTTACCTACTGCGTGTCAAATTTTAGCCTGCAGCAAAATTATTTATGAACAAATTCTAAGCTTCTTCGCAGTTGACAAGTTAATTCTGACTGAAAAAAAAAGAGGAATTATGACAACACTGAAGAATGTTAACATGATACATATTCTAATTGAATAGAAGACACCTTACAGAGCTACAGTGCAAGCCCTTATTCATTTCAAAGCTACTTACAGGCTGAGAAACTTCAAAAAAAATTGGTATTACAAATACTGGAGTCAAATTTCTGTGAGTTGGGAAGCTTATCCACTTCAGACCTTCAAAACTTAACTGTGAAATCTCATACAAACAGTTTTGTCTAGAAAATTTCTGGTACTTCTCAGATGACAAATAGTGTTTGGTTTTCAGGTGAAAACTGGAAGAAATGAGAAAAGAAGAAAATTGAGTAGCTGAACTCACCCATCATAAGTGTATTTTACCCCAGAAAAGCAGGGTGGCAGAGGGGCGTGAGAAAAATATGTAGAGGGTATGTGAGTAGGAAATATCTTAATTTTTCCTCTTCCCAGCCTCACCTCTATTTAGGAAAGGGGCAAAAACAGTCATAAGGGATTAAGCACAGGGCTGGAGTCGAGTCAGATGAGTTCAAGTGGTGGTTCTTTGTCTATCTTAGAAGATAACCCTGAGAGAAACAAACAGCTCTTCATTTCTGTACTGTGTCTGCCTCCTGTTTTCAAAAGCCCCACCAGCATTTATTCAAAAGGCCTGCATACTTTGATGTCTAGAGATGAAAAGCGGTTTTTGAGGTAAGAAAACACAGTTTAGTCCTAATCTAGAAGAATCAGTGGCTACTAATGATGAGTAATTTAATTCCATACGAGTAATTTTTGTCTCTTTATGGGTTTGTTTTACGAGACACTTATCAGGTCAAACGGTGCTAAGTGAATAAATGAAAAGTATTTCTTGTGCATAAACTGAGTAAAAAATGACCTTCCCCCCCCCCCCTTCCAGATTACAATCGTAAAGTTAGTACAGAGCAGGAACTATTTTTCCCTGCTTGTAGTCAGATGCAACCCCAGCACTAAGTAAATCGAACACTTTACACCCGTTCACTAAAGTAAATTTATTCTGATTTATCTTATATACTTGTCAAAAGCTGTGCCAAGATGTATACACAAACCATTTTCTTGGATTGTTTCAAGCTAATCATATTAACGTATTTGCTTTATTGGCTTTGGGGGGTTTCCAAGTGGAAATGATTGAAGTAGGGTCCAAAACCAGCTTTGTTTCATTGCCAGTTCTGGTGCTAATGTGTGCCTCATTGGACTTCTACTGTCCATGTCAGTGGGCCTGAACTTCCATGACAGGAGGCTTTCAGTGGCAGCTCATCATCAGTTTATTTCTGCAAAATGTTGTGCTTAATAAATCAATTATTTAGAATGTGAAAGCACAGGAAAGCATGACACTGCGTCTGCAAAAAGTGGTGCTCATCCACTGCAGTCAGAGGAGCTTGGGGGGTACATACAGGCTGAAAAACAAGTTATCCACGTAAATATATAGGAAATGCTGCATGCAGTGAAGCAACAAATTCAGCAGATCCCAGGGGAAGAAAAGATGCCATTAAAGACTGAAGAAGTCCCTACCACAGACATGTACTTTAGCAACAGTCTAAAGAAGGGAAATGTTAACCTAGAGGGGTTGTCCGTCAAGGCAAAACTCAGAGCTTTGCCCATGTGCAAAAGCTAAATGGACAGAGGATAACCAAAAAATGCAAAAGTTACCATGACCAAGATATCCTTTATTCTACTGCTCAGTTTCCAGCCATTTGAAAACCTGGGCTATTGGGCTTCCTTGGACTACTCTGAGCCTTCCCAGAATCAGATTTTTTGCAATTTATGGAGTAGCAGGATCAAGCAGGCCAGGCTTAAAGAGACCACACTTTGGGATGGAATACAACATCTAAGAGACCCATTGGCTTATTGATGCAAGTCATGGCTTGCAGCAAACAGTTTTAATTATGGTGAAGCACTGATGGTGCAATTCAAAAACAGAGTTAAGAAGGGCACAGATGTCTTGCTGGAGCACTGCTGAGGGTGGGAAAAACAAACAAGACATCAGTACGAAGGCAGGCATCCCTCTGCATAGACAAGAGACATTGAGTAATACTGCTATCAAACTTTTCTACAAAATTTTTTGCTGCCGTACCTCCAGGTGCTTTGCAGAGGGTTTCAGTTAGCATTAGCCCTGTTTTACAGCTAGCATTAGCCCTGTTTTACAGCTAGCATAACTGTGGTCCCATGCGGCGATGTTACTCAGCCTAGATTGCACCCAGACCAGCAGCACGATGCAGAACATGGCTGTTCTGGACTCAGAGCTGCTTATACCTCCTTTCCTTGGGGGACCCTTTTTTCTAATATTTTTATTTTGAGAAGAGAGTTGACATATACCACCAATCGTGTGCATCAAAAAGTGCTCATATCCTGGGAAACAAAAACAAAACCACACATGGATGATTTTTATGGAAAAAGATTTCAGCTAGCTCCATATCTGTGGCTCTACATCCCTGCGCTCTGGTTCCTGATATCTCACAATGGCGAATGCTTCAGAGAAAGGCTTTTTGAGCTGTATAAGCCACCAGCACATACACATATGCAAAATAATAATAATAGTCTTAAAATGGTGAACTCAGTGACCTGTCCTTCCCTTGTCATTCCCTTCATTTGTGCCTCCCCTCTTTCTGCACATCGATTTCCTATTCTTTTCTCACGGAGGTGACTGAGATTAAAGGTTTACTGTGGCTGATTATTCAGGAAAGTCCCACTTTCTAAATCTGCTTCTAATTAAAAAGGGGCGGGAGGGGAGGAAGGGAAAAAACCCTCCTTACTGTACACACAGGCAGCCTAATCCATCCTGCTGACTTTCATAGGCATGAGCTTCTATCGTAGTATTAATAAACTATTTTCCGAGATTTATGTTTCTTAGCCCTCCTCACCCCAGAGATTTTTTCGGATGTGAGCTGTAGATGTCACTTCAAGAAAAGATGGGCATCTGACTTTAGCCTGGACATCAGTTTATTTATGAGGGAGGGGGCCAGGAGTTCAACCCTTGTGTTCGTAACAGGGCTAAGCAAACAGCTCCGGCCCAGCTCTAAGCCATTCTAAATAGACGGAGGAGCGGGTAACCCAACTCCCAACCATTGCTGGAGTTCACATTTAGGTTGTGATTTTACTCCATTCCCAAATGTCACTTTATCCCTGCTTTTCAGGAGCTTATTTTCAAGGATTTATGAAATGTGAGATGACAAACCTGGTGTAATAATGTTGCGGAGATTTTGCCCTTAACTCACCCTAGAAAATACTCTGCACGAATGGTGTGGAGGTAGCTTCCAAGAACAGTCTTATTTCCCCTAGGAAAAAGAAAATCTGAGCTGTGTGCCATTAAAATGAAAAACTCAAAGAGGGTTGGAGGGGGCTGAGAAGGGCATTAATCAGAACTGGTAAAAAAAAAAAAATGCAAGATTTCTCTTGCCTGAGAAAAAAAGACACAAAGATGAAAAAAGAAATGAACTTGGAGAAGGACAGAATAGCTCTGCCAGGATTTGCCTATACATTGCACAGCAGACAGCTGCCTCCACACAATTTGCCTTTACCGTAGAGACAAAAAAGTTCCCATTACTTCCTTTTTGTCTATACTATCATTATTACTATTTGTTACTAATAATACAGAACACCTGAACTGTATGTACAGATTCTCCCAGCCTAGGAAGAAAGGATACTAATGGCTCTTCTGGATGAATACTGTGAACTTCAGATTGGGGTATTACTCATCTCTACATAACTTTATTTTTAAGTGGTGTGATCTGATGAAGCTTTTAGAAAAGAGCTATCATGAGAATGAAGCAGTTTCTCCCTCAAAATTCCCAGCTGCCCTCTCAGAGCAGTTTCCCAATATGCTGCCCATTTTAATTTCTGCAGCATGACTTCTGTTTCCTGTGTTACCAGTTGACCCAATGCAGAGGCCTCTAGAGAAAGCAGAGGCGTCCCCATGTATGTGACTATGAACAGAGGAGAAAAATCAAAATCAAGGAAAGAGATGGAAGGGAAAAAATTCATTACTCTTTTCCAAGGTAGTATCTTCTTTTCCCAACTCGTTTACAGAGGCAAATAACTCAAAATAAAGCACAGTCATGAATTGCCAAATCTAATGAAATTGGGGAAATTTCAAGGAAAAGTTGATGACAGTCACATTCCCAAGTGAACCCCATCTCACAGATTCTTGATGTTTTCTATCAAGGCAGATATGTAACATCCATCAGTACTGCCCATCTGCAGGAAATCTCCTGCAATGCACTGAACACCAGTGAAGCTTTGGGTAACCAGCTGGCAGCTGATGGGAGCACTTTCTATCTAGGTTTCTTCCTGCAGCCTCTCTGCATCTACTGTATGACTTAGGAGAGCACTTTTAAAAGAGGGAGAAAGGGGACAGGCTGAGCATCACTTGCAGCTGCCCTGTCCTGCAGCAAACTCGTATAGTCCTCGGAACAAACTTGGCCTGTTTGCCCAAGAAGAACTGTCTAGAAAAGCAAAAGAAAAATATCGTTTGCTGCAGCAGGCAGCAAAAAATAAAGTATCATCAAATATTGTGTCCTTCCTAGCAAACAGAAAAATAGAAAAAGAGGAGGGAAGTGGGACTTCTGGCCTGCCAGATACCTGCTTCCAGGACACAGCAGAAAAGGCAAGGTGAGGAAAGCGTTCGTGCAGGTATGTGATCTTTGGGCAATAGCTCCTCTTCCTAACAGACAGTAGCACCTTGAGACACAGAAGAGCTTTCAGGAATGCCAATATCAGAAATCTGAAGCAACAAAATTTCTTCTTAAGTCAATCATAATCACGTATCCAAGGTCTCTTCTCTTCTTGGCTCTTGCTATGCACGTATCAAATTGGTTTTTCGTAGATTGTCTCCTTGAGTCTCAGATGCATTGCAGTAGCAGCAGCCACTGGGGGCAGCAGGCTGCCCATGCCCTGTGCCACCTCCAACACCTGCAGGGGAAGGAAGGGAGCTGCTGCGATCAGGAGGGGAAACCCTTAGTTATAGGAATTCCTTACGGAACTCCACGCTCAGAACGCTGGATGGGAAAACTTCTTAAGAAATTAAAAACGACTGTGAATTATCACTAGAGTCATCACATGGGACCACAGAGTGCAAACATGGGGCTCGGTTTCTTTCTGATCATATGGCAGAAAAAAAAAAGATAAAATAATTAATCAGTAAGAATGATACCAGCATCTTGGTTTCACATGTAGTTTATACATCTGATACTTTGCTTGATGCTTTGCTTATGTACAGCAGGCATTCTCTCCTAGCACAGTTACAGGAAAAAAAATCTGTGAGAAATACCTTTGCTATTACTTGAATGTTAACGTACTAATAGTATTGTACAGCCTCTGAGGTCAGGGAGGTGAAGACATCAGTGTAGAGGCATCAGAGTTGGTGGCTGCATTAAACAACATGGACATGTTCATATAAAAACAACCATTGGGATGTTTTCATGCCACATATGTTTGCATAAATATCTGTATATATTTATAACCCACCTCTTCTCATAAAGATACAAAGCTATCTCTCTGGTGATTTACATTGTGTATCTGTAATCTGCTGCAAGGTCAAAGCAACTGAACTGAGGTCTGTGGAGCTACTCCAGATTTACACTAGTCTAATAAAGATCAAAATCTGGCCCTGAATATTACCCTTCCTATTCACAAGCATATTTTTACGTTTCTGTTATCTTCTGCCTTCTTACATTCCTAAAAAGTTTTCCTGCTAACATACTTGGACTACAAGATTTTCCTTTTTAAGAGAAAGGAAAGCTGATAGCTGGGGTTAAATTACAAAAATGACAGTATTATATGACTAGCAGTATCAGTATCTAAAAACCAATCTAAGTATCAGCCACTGCTGAGCATCTAATCATATTAATGAAATCCTACAAAAGTTCGATTTCATTCAAATATTTTACTGTGAAACAAAAAAGGTAAATTATTCAGAGAACAGGAGAAAACCAGTTCTATCTGCAAACTGCACTTCCAGCAGTAGCATCCATCTGTATATGTGAGATGAACTCAGCATTATCCTTCAAAAAATTAATAAAAAAACAAAAATCTTACTGGTCAGTTATTTATGCATTAAAAAAAATATCATAGGTGGGTGGTTTGGTGTGGGGGTTTTTTTGGTAGGTTTTTTGTTTCTTTGTTTTTATTAAAGGTGATGCAGAGATCAGCTCATTGATTCTTCAAGTGCCCTGTTAGGAAACATGGTTTGGAAACTTTCTGCAATAATTTTTCCTTGAAATCTGAAAGATATCAATTGTACAAACATGGTCCATAAAGAAGAAAAAGAATCAAAATCAAGATTTTAGATCTGCCCATTAGTAAGCATAACTCTCTGTTACAGATGATATCCAAACAACAGAAGTGACATGCGCAAGGCCCACGGGAAATCAGTTTCAGTGGCAGGTTAAGATGCAAGAGTTTCCAGAGCCTGTGCACTCATCCATTCACTCACCCATTGCACCATTTAATTCAATCTGAAAACACACCTATTCATACTCTAAATGTTATTGGAAGCCTATAACACCTGATTTTTATAGTCCTTGGAAAGGTTTTAATGAAAAAATTTTACAAATTAACTGCCATACATTATTTAAGAATATTCTGTTCCATCTCACCACAGGATGATCCCTTCATTTCACTTTTGCATTCTGCCAATCTGTACATATGTAAGCTAAATAATTGTAAAAAAGCTAGTTCCGGACATAGCCCCTTTCACCATCAATATCTTCGCCATAGCTTAACCTATGTCGTTTTCTTCAGTGAGAGTGTTTCTGCTTCCAAACACCTACTGTGAATGCCAGCTGGCTTTAGATGTAAAAATTACCAAAGAAGAAGGAATATAAAAGTTGCAAAAGCTTTTTTAAAGAGACTTCCCCCCAACCTGAATCCTAGTGAAAGCTGTATTGTAAATACTGAATGAGATTTTTAAATACCTGACCTCAGGGATTGAGTACAAAAAAAGGAGGGGGGAAGCAAGTCGATTAATACAGCTTGATATAGTTCCACAGCCAAAGTGGCTAGATCCTTACAGGCTAATGTTCTCAGAGACACAATGAAATAAAAATGTTATCTCTCTTTTAGCTGTAATCTCTGATTAGAACGTTTAATCAATTAGCATTGCTGTTGTCAAAACTTGCTCCCAACAAAGGATGAGAAAACCTGCCGGAGGGGGATCTCAACGGCTGGCCAATTCCAAACCATGCAATAAGGTGGGAGACTCGTCCCTGCAAGAAACGTCATGTTTTACTAGGGTGCAACACTGACTTTTGTGTCATGAGATGAGAACACTTATCTTGCATTATTCATCTCAGAAGCACTAGCAGAATGTCAAATAACCCCCAAAATAAGAAAAGCTTACTGCCAAGATTTGGAAGTGTCAGATTACACTAAAGACGGTGTCTTTTTCTTTTTCCTTTTCAGAAAGCAGGAGACTTGTGATCTTTGGAAAGTGGGCTACTGCTGCTGTTTAAAAAAAACCCACGTGTTTGGAGGCCAACTGTGAAAAACTTGCTGCATGTTTTCCTTGCTCTATGAGTCACCTGGGGTTTAGTCGCTCAGAGCTGGTCATTATTGGAATTCCAACAAAAATGACAAGAATTCTTTTTTTTTTTTTCCAGTGAGGTTTATCCTCTCTCTCATTAACCCGACCTTTGTGTTATAGAGTTCTCTGAGGTCTCGGACAAGAACAGGATCTCATTGTGCTAAGTACTGTACAAACATATAATGGCTAAAATAAACAGGCAGGAGATGGAGAGACAAAGAGTAGAAGGAAGAAAATACAATTGTTCCCATTTCATATGTGGCAACCCCCGGCCCAGAGAGGTCGTAGGACTTACTTAAAGCAAGGGACAATGGCCAGGGCTTAAAAATTCACCCGTGTTTCCTGTGGGAGAGTACGCAGCATTAACCACAAAATTACCTTTCCTTTCCACCTACCTATCTGCTTATGAATGCACGGCCTGTCACGAAATCCTTGATTGTTTTCTGAAATGCAGCAGGGTTCCTTGTTTGGCCCTCCATCAAAACCCTCCTTGGAGACTTCTGCTTTGCAGCCCATGAGCCATCTGCAGACCTTGTCCATCCTCTGCACTGTGCTGCCGTAGTAAATACCCTGGCTCCACTATCTGTACCATTGATTTATCTGAACCATGGACATAGCTTCGGTGTGGTGTAATCTTGGTGCCTGGCCAGATGGGTGTATTAACTAGGAATATTTCTTCACGAGAAATTCAAATGTAGGTCATGGTAAACAAATGTATTTGAATGGAGATCGTTTATTTGGAGGCAGAGAGGCATTTGGTGGGTTTTCAGAAGACTTTATGTAATGCTTCTCTGTAACGGGTAGCTATAGAAAATAAATAGCCATTTGGAGACAAGGGAGAAAGTATCTTCTTGCCTTAAAACTGCCAAGTAGCAGTAGGTCCACTGTAACCCCCGGAGCAAAGGAAAGACAAACCCGGGGATTGTTCTCATGTCAGAGCTGCAGAGTAGTGAGATTTAATGTGTTGGTTTTTTTAATGAGTTGCAGAAAGAAGTGGACAGTGAGGTGATGAAATTTCCTGAAGTGCTGACAGACTAAGACGTTCTTACTTAGTTATGGGAAATGCTGGAATATGCATGTTAATTGGTATGACTGTTTAGGGTTGTATTCAAGCATGCAGCGTTCTTGGAAAGAACTGTATTGGTTTCATGTGCACCTTTTTGATGTGGTGTTCATTCCTGAGCCACGACTCCATCTCTTAAGGATTGGAAAAGACAAACAACCATGGTGAATGTGGCAAGAGCAATGCTAGAGAGGCCCAGACTGGATTAAGAGGGGTCTAAAGGGAGTTTTTACACTTGTAGGAGGTCCTAGGAAAAACAAGAGCAGAGCAAGAGCCTCCAGGAGCAGGAGCAGCGTGCTCCGAAGCCCTCACCAGAAGATGACAGCTGTCCTGCTCCTCTTTGCATATAGCAGCCAAACGTCATGCTCCAAATCACAGCCTCAAAGCTATGGACGGAGATCCACATTATTTCCTACCATCATATCACTCAACTCAGAAACTCTTACGCACTAAAAAAAATTAATTAAAGACAACACTATATCTATCAGTAGGACAGGATAAAATCCTGGCAGCACGCTCTCGGCTGTTGCAGTGCAATGGCACAAGTGAGACAGCCAGAGCTCCAGCTTGGGTCGGAGAAACAGGGAAAGCTGGAGGTATTATTAAGTGAAAGATCAGCTACACAGTAGCATTCCCCAAACATACTTGAAAAGTGACAGCCACGCAAAATTAACCAGAACATGACGGATTAATGCAGGCTGCAGAGAGTACAGTGGGGTCATTCAGCTGCTCAAAACGCTTCACAACAACAGTTTGTGAAATGACTGGCTGGTTCCTGAAAAAAAATTGAAAAGTCTAAAACCATAACCAAAAGGCTATGAGAAATAGTGAAAATCACACCAGAAGTACACACTAGAAAAATGGTTGGCTTGGTTACTACTTATTTACTGTTTCGTTTGTCAGGTCTTTTTTTTATTTCAGTCCTCTGATTTCAGCTTGTAAATATCCAAATATCCAAAGGAACTCCTTGAATTGAAGATATTTTTGTACCATTTGCAAAGGGATGGCTCAGACTAGCTGATGGTGCTAGAGAAAGCTTTTTCAGAATTAGGAACCCAGAGCAGTTTTCAGGAGTGAATCATAATCTAATTTTTGCAGATTTCTGGGAGAGAGAGACAACAATCTACTCCTGAAAATCCAGTGTGGCCCCATCCTTGTTTTATTTCAGGACTTAATGTGTGTAAATCTGAACTTACTGACATGTAACAAAGTTTGAAGGACTAGAGAAATAAACTGAATTAGACTATTTCTGTTGTCAGAGCTGACGATGGATTAATAAAGGAGCCATATTCAAACCTCAGTCCCATGCTTTACTCATTCCTCTAATAGCCTAGAGACTGTTGTGTTAGAAAAGGGTGTAATAAGGACACGTTGTCCTAGGCATTGTGTTTCCTAACATTTTGTCAACTGGACACATTTTTGTGGGTTAATAACCTCACTTGTTTTCTGATGCTTACATTCAATTGCAAAAGCAGCTGAGAGGAAAAAAAAAATGCAAAGAAAGACTAGAATAAAAGCCAAGAAAACCTTCTGTGGAAGTGTAGGTGTTTGGACATGATAGCCTTTTGGCAACTTCAGATGTTGGTGTGTTTTTTTTTTTCTAGGTGTTTAAAGAAAAGCAATTACCTCTGTGATGACACTTAATATGCCAAGATTCAGCCTTGAGCAATTTTTTATGGCTGTGTTATAAACTCCAGAAACTACAGAGTACACTGGATCCACTGAAAGATGTTTCACTGTAGCAGTTCTGACAGGAAAACTGTGGTTACACTGGCATCTGAAAATTCTTGAAAAAAGACAAATAAGCAAGCTAAAAAACCAGTGGTTTAAGGGGGTGGAAATGCTACATCATTGGCTGGAGAGGTATAATAAATGGGCTGAGATTCTTTGCCTTTTTGAAGCTTATCTTTAAATTTTGAAGCAGATTTTACCCCCTTTGCGTTTGTTTCTTTGAACAGCAAACATGCCCTTCACTGAGGGGATGGAAGGAGCAAGCGCGGAAGGTGCTGGTACAGTCAGAAAGGGTTGTGCCTTCAGGTTTGCAGACCCTGGGCAGTAGCTCCGTACGCAGCAGCAGTTAATTCCTATTCCTGTGCTCAGGTCAGGATCAGGGCTTTACCACCCAGTCCCCAGGTCTGCAGCGTGGACACCCGGTACCTCCTAGAGAAGACACTGACCGCCGCAGGGCTGGACCCCAAATTAATTCTGGCTAAGAGGCCATTGGAAAAATACAAGTGGCTTGCACTTCCCAAACTCCAGAGGTGTCTGGGAGGGGTTTCGTTATCGGTCGAGGTGTCGCCCAGCACAGTCGGGACAGGACCTCCTGCAAAGCCAGAACGACCCAGGCACAGACTCCAGTTACTGCCACTGCTGCTTTCGGGGACTCACGGTGCTTTGAGTGGGGATTTAGTGTGGCCGTAAG
Organism: Buteo buteo; assembly: GCF_964188355.1. Classification (NCBI taxonomy): domain Eukaryota; kingdom Metazoa; phylum Chordata; class Aves; order Accipitriformes; family Accipitridae; genus Buteo; species Buteo buteo. Next base: position 11,078,565 of record NC_134194.1, on the reverse strand, counting down.
GGCAGCGATGGATTCCTGGTGTAAATTAGGCAAAACTCAGAGCTAAACAGTATAAGACCATGAGATGGTTTCCTTTATAACAGATATATGGCATCAGGAGGGGTTTTTTATATTAATAAATTAATTAACAGAAGTAATAGTTGAAGATGGTGTACAGAAAAGCAAATAAATGTGCCAGGGCCTGAAGTATGGGAGATATTGGGGAGTTTTCGTGTGTTCTAACACTTACCCCTTCCTCGGTTGTAAACGAGAGAAGGGGAATCATTGTGCAAAATCGGGGTTAGAATAGAAATTCCTTCATCCGTCCGGTCATGACCCTGACTTTCCCATGTATGTTCCTTACACCTCTTGATCAATATTTTCTCTGGTATTTCAGTAACTGTAAACTGTCATTCTAAGAACCCACAAGTTACAACATTAAATAATGTTTTCAGATATGCTTATGTTGTTTATTTTAAGGATATGTCTAAATGTATCCTTCTAATTGCTTCATGGAAAAACAAGTTTACTTTATGGTTTGAGGGTGTAAGGCTGGGTATCATATTACTCCTGTATTTGTATAAGAGTGACTATTCAAATGGTTGTGATAAGCTACCCAGCCTGAAGAGCTACAATTAGATGTTTCCAGAAGCTTGTGCCCTGTCAGTCAGCACAAGGTGCCACAGATTTTGTAAAAATGCTGCACTGAGCAACTTGGAAATGAAATATTTGTTAAAATAATGCCCCTTTTCCCAGCATCAAAATATCAGCTTTTGTGTTTGGTTGATATTTTTTTTTCCAAAACTTTTGGGATGTTTTAATCTCACTTTTTAATAAAAATATGTTTAGAAATGTGTTGAAAGTCATATTGGATACTTCAGAAAAAGTGAAAAAGCACAGTGTGTGTTAAATTGTGTGTTTGAATCCATCTCTATAACTGAAGTGATGAAAAAAATCTTATTTTTAAAGGAGAATAGACTCAATTAAGTGAATAGACCTGTGGGTACTGACTGATTTTTGTTCTTAAAAGAAATGCAAAATCCAAAATGAAAACTTGTTTTCAGCATTTCCAGAATTTGAAAAAGAAAGAAGTAGATCTCCTTCCTGAAACCAGCCTGCTTCATAAAGGTGCTCTCCCAGCAGTGCAAATGAAGATGCTTATTCAAACTTGCAAACAAAATCCAGGAAGATCCTTTTGGTGTTTGGTATAAAGCCATTATGCAGGTGATTAACCCATTAATTTTCAAATGTGTACATTGTCAAACATGACAAAACAAACGAGAGGAGGATGAAAGCAGAGTTACCAATTACGACGTTGTATGAAGCAGTCAGCCCAGATTTAAGTGACAGACCTTTCTTTTCCCTTTAGGTTAATATTGCTTAAATTGCACTGAGCAATTTGCCACATATGATGCAAGTTAAATACCACTCCTGCAAACTCCATGGAGAATTCTGCTGGCTCAAAGCACTTAGAAGTGGCAAGACTGAATCAACCAACTTCAACTGAAATGTATATTTGACTGGATATTGCATTTCCTTTGACTTAAAATGCAAATTGCAACTAACTTAGACGGATCTACCTTTGGATGTGGGAAATGCGATTCTAAAGTCATTCAATCAAATGGAAGTCAGGGCTCCACAGCTTAGTTTCTGTTTCAACCACTGATTTATAAAACTAAGGTTAGACAATAATCTTTTTATATGCTCATCTTTGTGCTAACCAGCTTTTAATTTAAGTCTGTATAATTTTAGGAATGATCTGACATCTCAGCAGCAGAGATTCCCTTCTATGCAGTTGCTATAAATACAGGTATAGTGAGAGATGTACACACACACATTTTTTAAAAAATGTTTGGGATCGGATCTCAAAGGTTCGTATGTTATTGTTTGATGAAGATACAATTTGGAGAGTATAAAAAGAGTTTGTTTGGAGGTAACTAAAGAAACCCTGGCACTATCTGTCTTTTAACTCATCAGCTACCTTTAACATAGATAATGAAAAAAACATTTTCAGAGAGCGGCAAATGATTTTCACGACATCAGTCCGGAGATACCAAACACACATTACTGTGGATATCCAGAGTAAATTTTAGGGCTGAAAAAGCTGTTATCATCTTCTGGTGTTCCTCTTTAAACACCATTATGTTTTTCCCATTTAATTGGTGATCAGATTTTTTCAGATCTCCATTTTACTAGTCCAGAAAATTCAGTGGAACAACAACAGCCTAAAAACTATAAACATTTTCTCTTATGCTACTACTAACACCTGCACTCAAGAAAACAGAATTTCAATCACCTTTTTTTTTTCTCTTTTTATTTTTTTTTCTCATACCAAGCTGTTCATTTTGCTTGGGTTGTGGAAGTGAAAAAGTTACTGTCATTTGCATTTATACTTTTTTCATTCCTGGCACCACAGAATTTGGGAGGTGGTGGTGGGGATTGTAATTATATAAGATAATTCTTTTAATTGGAAAACTTAATATCCCCCTGTTTATACTTTCTTACATTCTTGATTTCAAAAAAGAAAGATGCTGTTTGTTTGTTTTACAAAATCCAAATTTGGCCTGAACAAGCCCATAGAAGAGCCAGTTAATAAAATTACTCAGTATTTATGCTTCTCCCTAAAGATTGCACAGAGCTAGCAGGAGAATACACACATGAAGGAGTGTCTGTCTCTCTCAAATCCAGCACTGGATGATCTCATGTTTCTCCTGCCTTTTTATATTGTTGTTGGAAACCTTTACCTAAAAAAAAAAAAAAATAAAAGAGGAGACAAGAGTTGATTTGCCTTTCTGACAGAGACACATACTTTGTGGTGGTTAGAAAATTCTGTTCTTCCCTCATCTCTGTAGGTCCTGGGCTAGTGTCATCCCTCTGCCTGCAGCAGTGGACAATCTACACCACTCGTGTGCTACGTAAGAGCCAGCCTAGAGCCTAGTAGAAGGAATGAAGAAAAACTGTTGGAGGAAAAAGAAGTGGAATTGGGTCTGAAGACTTGGAAGCAACCTTTCTGCTCCTCGTACTGAGAAGCCAGCCCTTCAGGGGAAGTTAGAGCCACCTAGCACGAGCTAGGAAACCAGGCTGCAAGGAGGGCAGGAGGAGACAAACAGGACAGATGCTTCTCTTGGCAGCAGGAGGGAAGGCACCGAAGAGGCGCGATGGGAGCTCACAACCTCTCCTTTCACACCTGGGCAGCGCTCCAGCGTCTGCTGAATCAAGCCCAGGGCTGGAGGCAGTGTTTAAAGCCAGTGTGGGGGCAACAGAGGTGAGTGGGGAGACAGCCTGCTCCCTGGCCATGGGCTGCTTGGAAGAGATCCTGAGCACCAGGGAGAGAGGGTGAAGCTGCCCTTCTTCCAGGTGTGCTTGCTGCTGCTCCCGCTGTCCCATTCCTCCTTCGCCTTTGCCCATCTTGCAGGCACGTAGCCAGGCTGAGGAAAGCCAGCCGCGAAGCCACAGCACAGCACACCTCTGTGTACAGGACCATGCTGCAGACAAGGATGGTCAGAGCAGAACATGCCCCAGTCATAGACCACTTCCAGCAACCTCCGGGGGTCACCGACAATGATCTGGGAGAAGGCGCAGCGGGCGCCACTTTATACAAGCATTATTCCATGTGGGCATTTACTACCTTATTCTAACCTGCTTTTCTTCCGATGCTGAGGCCAATGCAAAACCAAGAATCAGCCCTCTGATTTCTTTAGGACCTTTTGGCCCCTGCAGCACATGCTATGCCTGCAGTGATGTTCTGCATTTGAATCCAAGCACCAGTGGGAATGGTGAAGGTAAATCGAGGACACCTATGCCCTGTGATTTGCTCTGTGCTGTTTGTAGCCTGCAGAAGCTGCTTTTCTTGGCATTCACCACCTTGAAAGAGAACGCTTTGCATTTTGCTGCAAACTGATCTGCAGAAGGAAAATACACACACACCTCCCCAAAATCTGATTTTGCATGCTAGCCTTTTTGCTAGTAGAGAAAAGCAAAGGGATAATCACTAACAATAATGTTACACTTGCGATAAATAGTTGCTATGGAGAAAAGCTTCTAGTGTTTCCCAGAAGGCATCAGCAACTTTCATATTTATTGAGTATAATCTGCCTTTTGCATTATCCTCTTTGAATTCTACCACACCAATAATAACTCTAATCGTACCATTAGCAATTACCTCCAAGGTTTCCTGCCAGTTTCTCCTTTATTACTAACTGGTAGATGTTCACGGCAAGGCATTTTCCTTCTTTTCCCGTAATCATGGATATACTTAATCTTGACGTATTTGAAACATGACCAAAGAAATCAAAATCTTACTGAATAAACTAAGAATTTATACTTGTGAAAGATGTATTTACACAGAGAAAAAAAATGTATGATTTAAAGCACAAATGGAAGTGCAAAAGAGACAAAGGGTACTTTATTTTTCTGTTGTTGCCTGTGCTAGCACAGAGATGTGTTGCAAATTTAGCTGGTACTGGTCATGCTCCAGTAGATCTGGTGGGAATTTTGGATCATGCAAAGCCTTTGTTAACATATTAGACCTTGGGCTGATTAGGCCAGTTGTAATTGGAGTTAGGTCATAACGAGGTTGGCTTTTTTGGACCTACACCAATAATGATGGAGAAGCAGAGCCAGTATTATCACTGCAGACAAAGGCTGACTAAACTGTTCTGATTGCTGTTAGTTTGAGATTTATCCCTCTGCAATGTAGAAAACTGTTAACATAATTTTAAGATGATTTTCTTGGCGTACATGGATCTGGCTTTCACTGTGCTGTAAAGAGCAGCAGCCCCTTCCCTTGCCCTCTCCTCCTCCCCCTGTGCAGTGTATGGCTCTGGAATCCAAACTGCTACAGATCCAAGTGTTGCCCAGGCTGTTATCTGTTGTGGGCCAAATGAAAATTCATTACTCAGATACTCCTGCATGCTGGAGCTCTGGTTGCTGTCTAAGTCTCTGTGTTGTGGCTGAGAACCATCTGGAGTAAATCAAATGAAATAAAACCTCTATTAACTGAACGTTAAATATCCAGAGCTCGCCATTATCACGGTCAAACACCCTGACATTGCAAAAATTTCTTTGCTTGGTACAAATCTCTGTTTCCCACGTTTCTCCACCATTGTCACTGCTGCTTAGGAAATCAAGACTGAGCTGGTTGCCTGTATCCTGAAATATTTTGAACCACATTGTTATGTAGCACAATTGTGGAAGCTGACCAATGCCAAGCCACTGACAGGATCAGGGTCCAGCTACAAACCAAATCCTTAAAATACCGAGAGCATCTCTGAGCATAGCGGTCTTGTTAGCACCACTTTGGAAAAAAAAAAAAAAACAAGTGTTGAAAAAACAATTTGATTTGACCGTAGCGTAACTCAGATTTTTGCAGATGAGAAACTGTGGGGAGCTACTATCCAAGGACCTTTGCAGTGGAACAAATTGGGGTTGTGCAGTCAGAAGAAAATGCAGACTTTAAATAAAAAGCACACAAAACCTGAGTCAGTCTGTTACAGGAAGCAAAACCCCATATAACAGACTACAGTGTCCTGATGGCAAGCTCTCTCTGAAAGTGCTCCCTCCCCACAATCTCTGCAAGCAGCCGCCTTGAGTTAGACTTAAAGAATTTTGTAATTTTTTTTTTTACCTTAGAGACAATAAATGAAGTTGTTTAAAATGTATTTTGTAAGTTCATAGGCAAAGATAGTGCTTACATTGGAAAGAGGGTTATTTTACAGAAGGAAATTATGGAAACAAGATAGTGTGGGATATTGCTAACTACCTTACATATGCAGCAATACATGTATAGAAAGAGGGAAAGCTACTCTAACAGGGATCTAAGGACTGCAAACTGGATATGTTAGTGATTCTGATTTCTGAGCGGCTGTGCAAAATAAAGCTGTAAAAAATTGTTGCATGGATTTAATTTCGTCATTTGCTAAATGAACATCCTTCCAACATCTGTTACATTCTAAAGTATGATTTGCTTTGCTTATAACAACTTTCCGTGCAAATATGTATATATACACAAATAAAAATTGTTGCTCTTCTTAAAAAAACGTGGAGCCGATAGAATCTAGAGAGGAATTAGGAGCATCCAAATAAATTTCCCACCCCTGCATAACATTGCCGGGACCCTGATGGCATTCTCCGCAAAGCTAATATCATCTCGAAATGCAATCAGAGTAATTGCGAACCCCATGAAAGAACCCTGAATGTAATTAAATAAAGGAAAGGAAAAAAATCCCTGTAACCTTGGAGGGCTGGCTGGAATCCGGAGTGGAATGTGCTCGCTCCGGCGCTCGCTGCCCACCCCACTCCCATCCCGCGCCCTGGGTGAGAAAGTGCCGGGAATGAGCTGGACAGGGCTGGGTGGAAAAGCACGTTTGGGCTGAGGATTTTAGCTCTCTCCAGATTCCTGCGGGGAACCCCCGCGGGTTTGGCAGCAGCCAGCTGTGAGCTCACATCCAGCCCGACTGGCCAAGGATGGCAGGCGCGACACGCGAGGGCTCCGGCGCAGCATCACGCGTGGGGGAGCGCGGTGGGTTGGGTGCTGTGGCCACCCGGGAGAGGCTGAACTGAACCCGCTGCTCTCCGAGGCACAGGGCTGGGTCCCGTCGAAAGCATCCCTCGTCTCACTCGTCGGGCTAGAACTAAACCTAGCCCCAAAACGCTTTGCCAGATTGCTGCGTGGATCAGTCCCCCGCGTTCATTCTACCAAGTAAAATTAAAAACCTCATTTAATTTTTTTTTCTGAAAAAAAAAAAAAGCAATCGATGAAAATTTACGTTTTCTTTAAAGTAATGGTGTTTGAGAAGTTAAGAAATCAGCCAGATGATCTCACAGAGTCGGGCACACTCCCACAATCAATTTGTACCAAATTTAAGTCTGTGACTCAAAAGCGATTTATTGATTGGTTTATTATAGCAGCCCAGATAATCAAAAAGAGATGGGCAGCTACGGGAGACAAACGGTACGTCGGAAAGCTGCGATCATTCAGGGGGCTCGAGATAGATTTGGAAAATAAAGACGGGAAGCTAAGTGGGAAAAAATAACTGACAGCAGATAATTGTAAGTCGAGAATTGCATCAAGCGTGGGACACATCTCCACACTGCGAATGTACTGCATAAATAATAGGATTTTTATAGGAGCTCCGTTTGAGCACGGGATAATTCAGTATATTGCCCACTTCACATCCCGCCTGTATTTCTTAGGTTGGTGGAGGCAAGCAGGCAAAACATCGAAAACGAATGTATATGAAAATTGACCAAAAAAAAGTAAAATGCGCGTATAAAAATAAACTCAGCTGCTTGTTTATATGGGGAGATGGGTGTGTGTAGGCGGTCTCTGGGAATAATCGGGTGCTCGAATCTAACTCAATGCAGGAGTTTTTAGTTTATAACTCTCCACATATTATTTTCCGCGCTGGGGTGAATCATTTTGATTTATTCATAACCCAGACAAGCAGGAAGGTGTGTGCGATAATTAAAATTCACTGCAGCAAGTTCGATGGAAACTGTTTGCAAACGGAAAGACAGAGCCCGGAAAAAAAGTTTTGAGGTCATAGATCCTCTTCCCCCCCCCCCCGCCTCCTTTTCTCTCCCTCTTTAAAAAAAAAAAAAAAAAAAAAAAGAAAAGAAAGACAAGAGATCTGCGAAGTCTCGGGGAGTTTGTGCCTCTGCCCTCCGGGCGCCGCTCGCAGCGGAGGCGTCGCCGCGGCCCCCGACGGGGCGGGAGCTTCGGGCCGGCCGGGCGCCCGTCCCTGCACTTGACTGGGGCTAAACCCCAAAGTATTTTGCCCACGTTACTTTTTTTTTTTTTCGATGGTGGATTTGGGGTGTCCCTCCGTGACGGCTCCGGGCGGCACGGCGCCAGCAGGTGCCCGGGGTTTCTCTCCTCGGGGCCCAATCCTGCGCTCCCGGGGAGCAGCGCCGCTTGCGCTACCTTCGAGGGGAGCAGGGTCCGGCCCTGGTCTCCAGGACAGAACGGGACCCTCTGGGGTCCCGGGTCGCCTGAGGGAGCCCCCGGTCACTGCCCACGGCAACGGGCACCCCCGGAGCCCCGCTCTTCTTCACAGCGAGGGGCCGCGTATCGCCTCCGAAAACCAAGTCTCCATCCGATAGTTTTCTGCATGTAAATACAACCTAACAGCGCTTTCCTCCCTCGAAGCTTTCCCATGTGTTTATTTTAAAAGTTATTACCTCGGAAAAAAAATTCGTTTTCAATCCTTAAGGGCAAAACTGTTAGCTGCTTTGAGCAGGAAAACATCTGATCTCTCTCAACTATCCCCTGCCTCTTGCCAAACAGAAGAAATATCTGATCGTAAATGAAATACCTGCGTAAAGAGAGGGAGAGAACAACCCTCGGCGGGTGGGAAAGGAGACGCTCGTCTTATGCAATGATCACGGTTCATTGTACACTCACTGTCTCAGCGAGCGGATGACACCGGTGCGATAAATAGGAACCATTGTCGGGTGACACAGAGGACAATTATAACGCGTGATTGCACTTACTGCCTATTTCCCGCACCGAATATAGCGCAACTTTCCTTCATCGCACCCACCTTCCCAGCGCACCGGGAGCCGGGCGCTCAGCCGGGCAGCGCGTCCCGCCGCCCCGGGCAGGCAGAGCCCCCCCCCCCCCCCCCCCGCGCCGGAGCCGGGCGCAGCCTGCCCGGGATCGTGGGACACGTGTCGTGGCCCCCCCACCCACCCAGGGGTGGCCGGAGGATGCTCCGGAGAAAGGTCCCCCCCCGTAAGCCGGCCGGGAGCTGGCTCCGCAGCTAACAGCCATCATCAACCAAGACGGCTTCAGAAACAGAGTCCAAAAGACTCGAGAGGATCCAGATCGAAGCGTCGCTAGCCAGACCCGATCCCTCGGAAGCTCTGATGTTCGGCTCCTTTGAATTCCTTTCTAGCGTCTGGAGAGAAATACATAATATCTATTATTACAACGCCTTTCTCTTGGCTCCAGGTCTCATCCGGAGCAAGGGGATGAGACAAAAATCTCCCAACCTCTGACACATCTAATATTACCTCGGCGTACACCTCGTTTCGGGGTAAAACTTAAACTTGGTGCACACTCTGGTTCCGTTTTCTTGCCTTTCTTTCTAGTCAAATCGGGAGCCTTAGCTTCCTTTCTTAAAGGACTTTCACACGCCAGCCTCACAGTGGCTCGTTAAAAAAATCTCCTCTCTCTAGAAAACGGCTTATTAACTAAATCGATCACAAAAGGAGGGGAAAATGCTTGTAGGGTTGTCCCTCCCGGAGAATAAACGCGCTCCCCCCTGCCCACGGGCGTTTTGTCCCCTCGAGTTGTCTGTAAAGGACACGGGCTGGTGCTTTGCGTGGACTGGGGATATAGGACATCACTCGTGTAATGATCCGAATGGGCTTCCTCCTGATTTACGCCCGTAAGGAGGGGGGGGCTGGAGAAAGTGGACAACCCCCCAATTCACGAGCTATCACAGACTAATTATGCGGCATTTCGTGGTGGGGATGCTGCCCACGGCCCGATGGATGGAGGAGCGAGGATGCTGCGGCAGTGCCTGCCCGTCGCCTCCCTCCGCCCCCAGGCTGGGAAAGGCGGAGGAGGGCCGAGGGGCAGCCTGGAGCCCGGGGGGGGGGGAGAGGGGGAAAGGCGGAGCTGGCCGGGCCGGGGCCGTCGCTGCTGCCGCTGCTGCTGCTGCTGGAGCCGGTCAAACTGCACAGCCGCTTCCCCCAGGAGCTTCCCTTTCATCTCCCCGCTCCTGGCGCCTGCAAAACAGCCTCAGTTTGTCTGCGCCGTCTCTCCTCCCCCTGCCCTCCCCTCCCTCCCCGTCCCACTCCAGCCGAGAGCCCCAGGACCGGGGCGCCCAGAGCCCGGCCCGGCTCACGGGGGCTGATGCTGCCTGAGAGTGGGGGGCGGGACGGGACAGGCTGAGGGGCACGGGGGGGGTTAGGGGCTTTCTGGGCATCCTTGGGATCCGGCCGTGCCCCGTGAGGCTGTTTCTGATGGTGGCTCGGAGTGGGGGGGGGGCACACGGGCGTGGGGCTGGGAACCAGCCGAGGGGTCCGCGGGGTCTCACCGGGGACACGAGGGGGGAGCCCGACGCAGGGGAAAACCCCCGGACTCACGTCGGTTCCCCCGGCTGGGAGAATTCCCTGCTGGTCTGAGGCTGGGCGGCCGCTCTGAGATCCTGGGTAGGGGGGAAAAGCCTTAATTCTTAGAAATTTCTCCAAGCCCCGTCTCGGCGAGGTTGCCGTCTCTGCATTAAGTGCCGTGTGGGGCTTCATTCTCCTGTGTTTAACTCATAGGAGGAGGATGAAGGAGGGGAGGGGTGAGGGAGGAGAGAAACCTCCAAGTTCAGACTTTAGACAGAAAATGTGCCAACCTTGCGATGGGCTAACGCTGAAGAGGGCAAACGCCATGAGCAAACCCTGCCATGCTTTGCTATCCCAGGGGCTCCTGTGGCACCCAAAAGCCAGCCAAACCAGGCTGGATGAGCCACCTCATGCTCATCCCTCATTCCTTCTGCTGCTCCGTGCTTCACATCCGAGAGAAGGTTGTCCCTTGGTCCCCCTCCTTCCTCCAGCCTCCCAAAGGATGGCAGCGCAGAGAAGCCTCCCCAAGCCCACAAGGACGGTGTGCGAGCTTACACACCCGGGCCACAGCCGGGCACCCCAGGGAGAGAACCTGCACCCAAGGGACGTGATCAGTGTCACCGTGACCTGCGTTCCTACTGAGCTCTCCTTCCCCAGGCGCCCTTCCAGCGGGCATTGACTTTGGGAGCGCAGTATAATTATCTGTAGCATTTTCAGCAGCCCCACAATGGCTTTCCACGGGCGGTGCATTGTTCTTGACACACATGCATTGTTCCTGCATGTCCATCAATTCTCATTTACTTGTCACGGTGCAGGAAGCATGGAGAAGGGAAAGGAAGGGGGGGGGGGGGTGAAGAGGGACAAACTCAACCCCACCGCAGCAGCAGGGCTTGCAAGGCCGCGGCTGGTTGACTGTGGTCCTGCATCTCTCTGCGAGCATCTCCCAGCAAAGAGACGAGCTCTGTGGGGAAGGAGAAGTGACAAACTGGGGACAGCAAGAACAGCTGGAGAGGCATCAGCTTGTGGGATCAAGTATTATTTTCACCGCTGCAGAAAAGCCCGGAGCAGGGCCGGGTTGCCTGAAACATTGCAGGCTGCTTCAGCCAGGTTAGTTGGGCTGGAGCAGTGAAAGGCATCACTTCTCTTTGCAGGTCTTGCTTGACTTTAATCCTTAACCCATCGAGGACTGCAGTGACACTGCTAGCAATGAGTAATGACTGTGCAAACCCTACTATTAGACCCACTGATGAGTGGGGTTTTGTAACACGGCTTCTCGTACACGTCCTCCCACACTCCTTCCCACACCGCAATCACATGCCCTGGTCCCAATTTACCATCCGTGGCACCAGGTGAGATGCTATCAGGGCTGGGGTGGCTCAGATATTTGATGGCTGACCAGGGAGGTTGGTTGACGAGCGCTGTAAGGGGCCAGGAGGATGCCTGGGCCCAGAGCCACACACTCAATACAGCCCCATCCTTTAGGCACACTCTGGCCTGGCCTGGGCAGAGGAGCACGGCCCAAAGAAAATGCACTCCGGCCCAGTTCCTCTCCCAAACTGCCCTCTAGGAAAAGGTATAATCGCACAGGCTGCAGAGGGAGTGGGAAGTCGTGATTTGTGTTAGCAGGACTGGGGACTTCCAAGACTGCTGCATGGGCTGGCAGGAAAGTCAGGAGTCCAAATCAAGCACAAGATGAGGTAGCGAAATCCAGCACGTTTTGCAGAAGGGATATAACCAAAACTGCGTAGGGAGCAGAGCCCTGCAGCTGCCCAGGACCAAGCCCACAGCTTTGTCTGAGCCACCCCTGAAGCCAGGGCTTGGGGTGAGGGAGCTGTGCTGCACAGCCCCAGAGCAGATGCACTGCCACCTTCCCAGAGTATTTGGGGTTTTAGTGCCTCAGTTATAACACCAAAACGGCTCCCAAACTCTGTGCTTCCTGGACGTTTAAAAAAAAAAAAAAAAAAGCAGAGAAAGTTGCGGGCACAGCATGAAATAACACCCGGCGTAAGATTAAAATAATTATGAAGAGAACAATATGTATTTGCTTTTATCCACACGGTAATTAGAAACGCTTTTTAAAGGATACTCTTTATTCATACCACTGTTAGGAAGTAAAAAAGTGAGAGAATCGCTTTCATAGTACTGGTTTGATATGCCTCTTAATTAAGGGCTGCGTGCCCCTAATTTATTAAAGCTCATCTATTCATCACGTGTGTAATTGACGCTGGAAAAAAAATAATAATTACAGATCTAACCTCTGCAGAGTGGTTTTGCCCGACTCGGGTCCTGCTGCCGAGGAAACGCAAACAAAAAAAACCCCCTTTTTGGGATGAAAAACGAGCGGCGCGGAACAGGGGCCCGCGTTTCTCCGCGGGGGGCGTTTCACTGGGCGAGGGTCCAGCATCCCACCCCCCCAAAGCCATTGCCCTCGGAAAAGCCCCTCATTTCTAGGGGACCCGGCCGGGGGCCGGGGGAGGATTGGGGGCGGGGGGGGTCCGGCGGGGCTGGGGAGAGCCGGTACCCGACGGGGGGGACCGGGGGGGTGACGGGAGGAGCCGGACCGGCGGCGAGAGGAGGCAGAGCCGCGATCTTCTAAAGTTTCCTCTTCGCCTAATCATCAGCCTTAATTACCCCGGCGGCTTTTTTTTTTTTTTTTCCTTGCTTTGGGATGATTATAGCCCTGGACGGCTCCTTAATAGCACAGCTCCGCTGGCTGCCCGTGTCATTAACTCCTAATTCATTTCGGAGGGGACGGGGGGGGGGGGAGGGGGAACACCCCAACCAAAATAAGCCCCGCAAAAAAAAAAAAAAAAAGAGGAAAAAAAAGTTTCTCCCCGCCCTCCCGCTCCCGAGCCAATGGCATGAGTCACCCCCCGACGTCAGCCCCCAGCGCGGGCCCTGATTGGCCCGCGGGGCGTTTACTCCACTTCCCAAAGGAGGAAAGAGCCGGGGAGCCCCCAGAGGGGGAAAAGAGGGGGGCGGCTCGGCGGCGCCTCCTCACTCGCGCAGTCCCCGCGCAGGGCCGGGCAGAGGCGCAGCGCAGCTTCCCCGGGCGGCCCCGCTCCAGCCTCCCTCCCTCCCTCCGCACCCGCCATGGCTTCTCCTTCCAAGGCGAAGGAGGTTTTCTCCTCCGACGAGGAGGGCCCGGCGGCCGGCGCCGAGGAACACCACAAAGTCAAGGTGTCCAGCTTGCCGTTCAGCGTGGAAGCCCTCATGTCCGACAAGAAACCCCCCAAAGAGCCGCCGCTGGCCGCGGCGGGGGGCAGCGCCGACGGGGCGGCGGTGGGCACCTCCAGGAACCTGCTGCTGCCGGGCCACGGCTCCCGGGACGCGCACAGCCCCCCCGGGGGGCTTACAAAAACCTTCGACACGGCGTCCGTCAAATCGGAGAACTCGGAGGACGGCACGTCCTGGATCCAGGAGGCCGGGAGATATTCCCCTCCGCCGAGTGAGTGGCCGGGGAAGAGGCGGGGGGCTGCGCGGGAGCCGCCGCCGGCCGGGGAGCGAGGGCAGGCGGGCAGCGCTCCGGTGCCCGGGGCTGCCGGTCCCGGGGTGCCGGTCCTGGGCTGCCGGTCCCGGCCGCCGAGCTGCGCCGCTCCCCGGGCGCCGGGAGGCGCGGGAGCGGGCTGGGTATAGACATAGGCACATCAACACTTCGCCTGCGTGCGTGAGATTCTCACGCGTGTGTTACCTACTTCTTCGCGGGTGTCTTGCCTTTAGGATTACGCAGCTGCGTGTTTATATAGATAATGATGCCTATGTCTATAAACGCATCGTGCTTTTAAAACCAGAGACAGATCAGGAGCTACCGCGGTCTAGCTCCCTTTCCCGGCACACGGCTCACCGGCTGCCGGTTCCTCCGTTTATGTTGTCCCGTTGCAACGAGAACTGGAAATTCTCCCCGTTTCCTTCTCCCTTCCACCACACGTTGCAAAGCAATCTCTGAAAGTCGGGAATTGTCCCTTCCAGGCTTGCGCGCTTTCTGCGCGCTGAGTCCCGCCGCGGTCTCTCCGGTGTTTGCGCGGTGTTTGTCCCTCTGTCCCTCGGTGCTTGCAGCCTGCCGAGGTTCCCCGAGCTGGCCCTGACCTCTTTAGCCCCTGCGATCTCTCCCGACCCCGTCCCCACTGCCTTAGGGACACGCGAGCCGGAGGTGACAGGTCACTTCTTAAACCCTTTCGCTCTTCCAGCCTCGCTGCTGTGTCTGCGCTGAATTGCATTTCGCTTTCGGTGAGATTCCCTAAAAAAAAAAAAAAAAAAAAAAATCAATTGCTTTTAAAAAATAAAAAAAACCCGAAAACTACCTTCGGGAAAAGGTGAAAAACGTAGCCCGGCAGTGCTCGGCTTTCTGCCTTCCCGTCGCCAAGAGCCGTGGCGGCTGTACACCTGTATTAGCAGATCGATCCGCTCTCCTCCACGCATCCCTACCTTGACCGATGTAAATTAAATGCTCTGCTTTACTTAAGTTAGTGACTCTACAGATGCGAACTGTTGAGCCGGACAGTCTCGCAGAATTTGCTCCTGTAATCTAATATTGCAAGAAGGAAGTTTAGCGCTATTACAGTTCCTCTCTTTTTTTTTTTTTTTTTTTGTTTTTGGACAATCATTTCGATTTGGCTTTCAGTCGCTTCCTTTCCTTCGCCATAACCCCGAATTAATTTGATTTCTAACGTGCTGCGAGAGGGCCCGGCAGAGGGGCCAGGAGGAAAGCAGCCCGCCCGTGTCATTCCCTGCTTAGCTCAGGTTTGCAGTTTTCATGTACCCTCAAGTACGCTGGAAAAGCGTGAAAAGAAGCGTGTGCTCCTTAAAACTGCCCTAAACCCCCGACTTAGACAAGGCCTAATCTTCTCCCGATACATTTTTTTTTTTTCCCCTTCGAAATTCCTCCTCTTTCTCTATTAAAATCGGCGGTCTGCAAAAATAGCTTTGTGAAGGACTTCAATAGCTAGGAAGTTCAGGTGCGGTGATTTCAGCGGGATTTGGGGCGAAAAATTATGATGAGGGAAGGGAAGGTCCTTCGCCCTCGATCATCTTCCAGATTTCCCACTTCCCGACACTTGGCCCCCTCGGAGCCGGTATGACAGCAGGAGGCAATGACCGGTTCTCCCACAAGAAACCCATCTGTCCGTGGAGGGTTTTGACATTAGAAGCAGCTCCTCGATTTAGTATTATTAATATTACGAGTGGGATGAACTGGGGAAAGAGCTGTAAAAGTTAGATTTTTGAGCAATACGGAGAGGGAACCGTCTCCAAGTGATGATTTTTTTTTTTTTTTTTTTTTTTTTGTCCGACATTGGCCAGAAAACGGAGGATAAAAAAAAAAACAGCGAAACAAATCACTGCAGTGAGTGCTTGAGGACTGACACGGGATAAATGCAATTACAGGGTCTGGGGTGGCGACGGTCCCTGCTTCTTATCAGAGTTTGGCAGTCACTTGGGGGATGGTGAGGGAAGAAGCCCGGGAACTCTTGGGTGTATTCCGGAGGAAATATTTGTCCGGGATTTAATTTAAAAGCATGTCTTCGCGGTTTCCCTAGTGCGCAGCAGAAGTCGGGACGGGTCGGGCTAACCCGAAAGCAGGGGAAGGCGCTGGGACGGGGAGCGATCCCCGGAGAGACGGTCGCCCTTGTAAAGCCCCCCCCCGAAGGAGCCCCCTTTTAGCGGGGTCTTTGGAGAGCTTCCCTTTGAGAACAGAAATAGGTTGCGTATAAAAAGAGGGACTGGAATAACGCGGTGAGCGGTAGTGAATTTAGGGTCGGTTTAGTGTAGTTTGGGTTTCGTGTAGTTTTAGGAGTGAACCAAATGTCACGGTGAGCACCTTAATTATTAAAATGCCCTCGTGCGAGCGTAAGACGGTATTTGACAAGTTGTTTTCTAAAAGGGCTTTATTTTTCACTTTCGGTATCTAGAAGAAGTGTTAGAAGAGAAGTTTAACTTTTTCTGCTGCAGCTGTTTTCTCCCTCCCCTTCCTGATCTTTCGAACACTTTCCTCGTGGGATTTTTTAATTGCATGATATGCACTTAAACAGCTTTGTGGTTCAGCTTATTTTAAAAAAATAAAAGAGGAAAGTGAAAGGGGTCCAGAAAACACGATGTGCAAATACTGACAAGCATTTGAACCAGACACTACAGCATGGACATAATTTAGCAGCCTCTTAAGAGCAGCCTGTGTGTCATTTCATGTATCAAGCTGGGGACCTAGGGTGGCTTGTCATATGCCCCGGGACTGAGCTGAAACACAGCCAAATTGCTAAGCTTTTGAAGTCAGCCGCACGCTTTTTAATCATTCTTTAAATTGCAAAATTATTAGTGAAATGCAAAATGAATCTAAAGACAAGTCAGCGATGGGCTATCCCGGGCACATGTGCCTACCCTGGCTGGGGTTATAAGGCAAACCCAAAAGGTAGTAGGTTTCCTGACCTGTATTGGCTACAGATGCTGCAGCTATGTGGTTTTTTTTTAATTGGCAAATGTCATAAAAGCTAAATGTTGAACAAAAAGTGCGCTGCTTTCTTCTTTTTTTTTTTGATACTTGTTGAAAAACAGAAAATACTCCATGAAAAGAAAAGTTTATTAAGCAGAGGAAAACCTTGCTCTTGAAGAAGAAATAGCAAGAAAAACGCCCAGTTATCTAAACCAGAAAAATTATCAGACCCACTTCTTCAGCTGTCAGAAAAAAGATAGGGTTGACTTGTTGCTCTTGGTGGAGAAATCCTGGAGTGGGGCTGGGCTGGGCTTGTCTCTTGCACCACTGTCCTTTCGTGAATCTCCTGCTTCTGCGTATATGTTTGTCCTGTGCTTTGCTGGAGTTACTCCTCCAGTTCTGCAGCTACCAAGACAGCTGGTTTGTGTGCTCTAGACCCCTATGATGTGACTCCTAAAGCGATCTGCTGTGTGTGTCTGTGAATTCTTTGTGCCCTCTTCGCTGCAAGCTGTCCTTTTGAAATCACTGAGGCAAAAATTCACTTCCCAGGACATCTGCTGAAGTCCTGCAAACATAAGTTTGGCCAGAAAAAGATTTCCAGAGCCACTTGCAAAAGGATCCACTGTTTTGAGGGTATCACCTGGCGGGACGGTCCCTTCACATACCCCTCTCTCCTGCCCCAGCCCTCTCAAGCACAGCATTTCTCCAGAGCACCCAGGTCTCCCTGCTTTTGTGATAACCGGCCTTTCGCTTCCTTGCAGGACACCTGAGCCCCACTGCCTGCACCCTGAGGAAGCACAAGACGAATAGGAAGCCCCGAACCCCATTCACCACTTCCCAGCTGCTGGCTCTGGAGCGCAAGTTCCGCCAGAAGCAGTATCTGTCCATCGCCGAGAGAGCCGAGTTCTCCAGCTCCCTCAACCTCACAGAGACCCAGGTCAAAATCTGGTTCCAGAATCGGAGGGCCAAGGCCAAGAGACTGCAGGAGGCTGAGCTAGAGAAGCTTAAAATGGCAGCGAAGCCCATGTTGCCATCGGGGTTCAGCCTCCCTTTCCCCATCAACTCTCCCATCCAGGCTGCCTCACTGTATGGAACATCCTACCCTTTTCACAGACCTGTGCTTCCTATCCCACCCGTTGGACTCTATGCTACTCCCGTTGGATATAGCATGTACCACTTATCCTAAGAAGATCAGAAAGACAAAGCGACAGTGAGACAGACTTCCTGGTGGATCATGTCCAACCCTGAGAAGGCAGTACCCCAACCAGTACTGGCCGTTCTTTCTGCACGCTTCTATCTGCCATCCTGAGTGTACGGGAGTTTGCATTAGCAAAGCAAGGCATCCTGTATGCTATGGGTTGGGTGTCTTCTGAGAGTGCTCTGAGTGCTCAGAGTCTGATCCTCAAAGAAAAAAAATATGTAGAAACAAAACAAAAAAAAAACAAAACAAAAAAAGAAAAAACATTTGAGCAAATGTAGGGTTTTTATACAGTGCACGTAAAACTAGAATAAAAACGAACGGGTGAAAAAGCAATCTCATCTTATGGAGGCAGAGATTTCCCGATGCCTTCCTGATGGGGCCCAATACATGTTTAAAGTAAGAAGGGTGCATGCCCTAAACCCACACTTGAAGTTGCCATCACTTAATATGGGGGCAGGGGGGAGGGAAATAAAAAGGTATAATCAAGGATTTGTTGTTTGGTTTGTTTTTTTTTTAAAGAAAGCAGAGCCCTTAGCTAGAGACACTGTGTAAATAGAAACTAGACCCAGTAGAGTCTGAGCGAAGTTCGGAGCCAGCAAGTTCCTGCATTTCTGGGGGTAGGGAAAATTTTTGCATCCCGAGCCTCGACAGATGTTTGCAACAAGATGAGCATCAGGGCCCCTAAATGTAGAGCACAGCTTTATCCACCATTGGCTCCTGTAATGCCTCTATCTGTATAAATAGCTTCAGCGTTTGTAAAGCACTGTGAGGGGAGGTAAAGTGCAAGGGAGGGTTATTAGGCAGTCTGGTCTTTATCTCTTCCTATTGGCATGCTTAGAAATTTTTGGCTACAGCCAGGTAATCTTGGCTCTGCAATGCTCTTTGAAAACCAGGAGAGAGGGAAGGAAGCTTACTGGGGAGAGAAGATGTGGGTTGTTTCCACAGTGGTGGTGAGCAAAGGATTGTTGAACACTTCTGGGAGATGTTTGGGGTTTTTTATTAGTATTTGCAACAGTCTGTATCAAAGAGAAGAACCCCCCGAGTCTTCCTCTCCTTTCCTTGCTAAGGATGCCAATATAAGTGACTCATGCTTCAAGCCCTTCTTAAGAGAGATCCAGGTATCACAAACAACCCTACTAGTAGGACGGTGGGGTGCCAAGAGACTGCGTAACCTGTCTGTCCCCGTGGGAGCTCTCCGAGCGCTGGCAGTATCTTCCCCAGGCTTCTCCTTGTAACTATTGTATTATGTGTATTACTTTTGCTAAGCTTTGTGAGAAAGTTACTCCAAAGGCTGTGGAGCACTGAAGGCAGAGCTTCTCCTGGATTTATTTTCTTAGCATGTTGTCGTGGAAGAAAAAAGAAACAAACAAAAAAAAAAAAGCAGAAAAACGAAAGAAAAAAAAGCCACAAGGTTTTGCTGGTTTTGGTTTGTTTTGACCCAGTCGCTGTCGCCGCCTGGGACCCACTATAGATGAACTTCCCCTCTCCCTTCCCCTCACCCCCAATCTTCCATTATAGGAAAGTCCCTTTGAAAGGGATGCCTTGTACAATTTTATATATTTTATTGAAGATTTATTATTTCTTATCTCTTATTTCGAATTAAATTAAAAAAGAAAAAACATGTTTAATCGCGTGTGGGTCTGTGAGTGTTTGGAGTTCTTTAAAAAGTATTTTCTCTCCCTGTGTGTTTTGCACCGCTGGGTCAAGTTCAAAGGAATGTTTGGGTTGCCTTTATGATTATTTCCCCTTTCTGAATCTGAATTAAAGCCAAATTTGCAGCACATGAAGGTGAATTGCAAGTCAACAATTCAAAGTCGAAAGCCAAACCTTTTATGAGGTTTCCTTGTTTTTAACAACCACTTTTAGGCGCCTCTGTTCTTTACAACATCATACTCTGGTGATGTTTCCATCACTTCTTAGCTCGTGTGCCTTTCTCTTTTGCTCAGGACTCTCCCTCCGACTTGCCTTTCCATCGACCTCAAATCTGTGCTTTAGTGGGAGGCTATTCTCGACCCCCACAGTAGTTGGGGGTAATTTTGTACAGGTAAGGCCTGGCAGGGACCCTGCAATACTTCAGTACAGTTGCATTTCAGGGCTCCCATGTGCTGTCAGCCTGTCCCATAGTTTTCAGGGCGGCCTCTCTCAAGGGCCACACTCATGTGCTGCCCGGAGAGCAGATACTGGACCACATGCCCCTGGCCTTTCTGGCGAGGGGGGGGTCAGGTTTGCTCAGCTAAGAGGGATACTCCGGAGGTCAGGGGTAGTTTACCACGTTACACCCCAGTGCCATGCTGGCCCAATGTAAATTTTGTTGTAGGAGCCTTATTCGGATTCGGAGTGACCTCTGGAAACCCAGCTGGAGAAAAAGGTGGATTTTCCTCTGTCGAAACCGCCGGGCGATTTAGCTCGGCTACGCTCTCAGCTGCGCCGAGGAGAGCTTGCCCTCGCTCCAGCGCTCGCCCCAGCCTCGCAGCTCTCCCGAAGGCCGATCGCTCTCCCTGCCCACGCCGGTGGGCACCACCTCGGCAGCGCTGCCCGGGAGGGCATCGGCCGCCCCCCCAGCCCCAGCCTCGGTGCCCGCCTGCCTCCGTGCGGGCCGGGAGAGCGATGCTCAGCACCCGGCCAGATCAGGCCTCGGCCGTGCAAGAAGGGAAAGGGCAGGGGAGTGAAAACACCCCCCGAGCTGGGCTGGGAGGAGGGGGCTGCGTGTTGGCTTAAGGACTCGGGGAGCTCGGGGCAGCGCGGATCCTGCCCTGCTCACCTCCCTCCCGCCTCCAAAAAAAAAAAAAAACCAAACCAAAAAAACCCTGTTAACCTTCCCGCTTCGCAACTGTAGGGAACAAAGCTGGGGGAATCTAATCTCCATGCAGACTTTTCAAATTAGCATTTACTGCCGCATAAAAACCGGAGACAACCGCTTCTTTCTGGGGCTCTCTCTTTCTGAAGTATTATCCCCCGAACTCCAGGGCAGGGTGAAGCCCCCCTCGGCCCTATCCTTCCCCGTCCGATTGTCCCGAGTGCTTTCTTAGCTGGGCCGGGCCGGTTATAAATAAACCAGCGGTATTTTTTAACCTTCAGTATAAATCAGCTGTGTCAGGGATTACGGCTAAATCTTTTCGCTGGAAATTCTTTGAGCGCGGGAGCTTTGTGTGTGTTATGATAGATCCTTAAATGGATACAGATTTATTGCAGAACACAAGGGTGTTGAAGGAAAAGCTTCCAAATCTCGGTTACAACCTCTGCTATGGGAAAGGCAGGACGGATCCGTGACACCTTCCCCGAGCTTGCGGATGGCATGACAATTCACCCTGCGCCCATTATTAACTTGTTCCAATTAAAGCCTTCAGAAAGGCCGAGTTAATTGAGTATTATATTTTATTAGGAGGGAGGTGTCAAGCTTTACTCATGAGACTTCATCATCGGCCTAATGGGAGCTGCCCCGCAGGCAGATCTGTAACTGAATAAATTACAGCAAGGCAGGGAAATCAGAATGCTACCATTAAAAGCGATGCACTTACTGAAATTCCTCCTCCACTTTCGCAAGAGGCTGTGGAGGTGTGGCTTTAATTAGTTATTTTAATGCAAAGTTAAATTGTTCCCAAAGTATTTTCTGACACAAAGCAGATGCGATGATTAGAAGTTGAGTGAGACTGAAAGGAGTTGGCATCTGTTCCAGGTACATCTATATATTTTGAATTCCCAATAGAAAGTGAAAAATAATTAGAGCAATAAATAATAAACATTAAAAACAACGCGATAAATTATCCCGATCCTTAAAATCCCGACTTGCTGAACTGCGGCTCAGGCCAGCCGGGCACAGCGCAGCTCTCCCGGGACCTTAATTCACGACGTATGGATTTGTTGACATAAACAGTTAGGAATGGGCTTTCTGACTCGCTCCGGCCGGGCGTTCATTACCTAAAGCCACGGGCGCTCGGAGCCTGCATTTCATGTTGTCACGTTGCCTTGTCAAAGCCCGGAATTCCTGCATTTTATGGGCGAGGAGGAAAAAAACTCGCTGGCTGCGGCTCGGCCGTGAGCCGGCGTGCCCGAAAGCGCAGGGGGGTTTGATCTCCGCCGGGAGCCTCGCTGCGAGACCGGGGGCAGCGGGCACCCAGCTCGGCGGAGCCGACCCGGGAGGACCCCCGGCCCCTCAAGGACCGTCCCGGCCGGGATGGAGCCGCTCCCGGCCGGACACCGGCTCCCGGCACCGGGGAGCGCTCCGCGCCGCCGGGGTGTGTGTGTGTGTGTTCCACGCAGGATCCGACACCTGCTCCGCGGATCCCAACTCGGGAGGGGGGTCCGGGGGGGGGAGCAGCGAACCTCCAGGCCGGGCAGATGCGGGTGACAAGCGGAATCCCGCAACAGCATCCTTCCCCCGGCTCCCGGCCCCTGCGTCGTTTTCTTGGCGTGGGCATCCCCCGCGCCCGGGGGGTTTCCACGCACTTGCACACCGTGCGCGTACGCGCCTGGGTGTGCGCGCACATACATCGCTATAGTGGCGAGCTGGCCGTTGCAGATTGCCATATAGTGCCTCTGCGTCTCGCCACACCGATGCCATAGGCACCCGAATGTCCGATTTGCGCACACGCGGAGTTTTGCAGGATTTTGGGGGGGGGGGGTGAGTGCTGGGCACGCACGGCAGGAGGAGGAGGGGAGCGCACGGAGGGATGACAAAGGAAGACCCACCCGCCCGGAAAGCACCCACCCCACCCAGTCCCCGTCCCCCCCCCCAGGGGTGCGGGAGGAGGCTCCAAGCCACCCACTCGTGTCCCGGCTGCGCGCAGCTCCCGCGCAAGTAGCCAGAGAGTCCGCGGAGCAGCTGCGGTGGATCCAGCTCCCGCCGACCCCAGGGCTGTTCAGAAAGGGAAGTTATCATTTTGCTTTCTCCAAAGTGTATCTCCCCCTTCTATTTATCCCCGGTTATTATCCCCGCCGACCAACGTGTATCTCTGTAGTAAAAAAAAAAAAAAAAAAAAAAAAAAAATCATTAAACGGGACAAAAAAATCTCCACAAACACACAAAGACCAACCCTCCCCCGCGGTGTGACTGTATTTCTCTCGTGCCTACGATCAATAACCACCAGGGAGATTTAAAAAACCTTTTTTTCCGGGGGTCATTTCTCGAAGTTAACCTACTTTCGGCAGTGCCCACGTTCTTTGCGTAGGAAGTCTCTCTCGCAAAATAAAAACAAAGCGGTTATTCCGATTTTTTTCCCTTCCAGAGCAGGGGGGATATTTTTTCCAGTGAAAAGCATCAGGGGTCTCAGGGAAATTGCAGAGCTCACCCCCGCACTGGGAAACCCGGGGACGAACCGCTGCACGGTTCACGCTCCTTTTAGGTGCCGGACATCACCGCGGAAAGGGGGTGACTTCGGGGTCTTGTCTTGTTGTTGAGCTTTTTTGGTTTGGGTTGGGCTTGACTCCCTTAGTCCCTCGATGTGTGTTTCCCACCGTAATCCATAAGGCATTTGGCGGGTGCTACCAGCAGTTCCCAACTAGTTGCACGAAAGGAATAAAAATCTTTCCATCCATTATATTTCAGTCTTTTAACACCAGAGCAATTCTGTCCCTGCTGTTTTAGTGGAAATACCGGTCTATAAAGCTGCAACTGCAGTATATTTTAAAATGCTACCTTTTTTTTTAAAAGGGGATTGAAATAATTCTGCTTTGCTTGGGAAGGAAAAGTCTCAAGCAATGTATGTACGATTAATGTTTTATAACACTGTTCAAGGAAATTAAAAACATTCTGTGATAGTCTTACTGTAAAGGCAGGTCTTTTTTGGCAAAATGTTCTGTATATGTATTTCTTAGATTGCTGTGTTTTGAATAAGCAAGAATCTCGTAAAGAAAAAACCATGTTCCTTAAAAGTATGCGCTACCCGTTTTATTAAACTGATTATGCCAGCGTTCAACCCAAAGTTTGTTTTAAGTAGGAATATTTTCCCAGACGTGTAATGGATTGCTTGAAAACAGAATTCTTTGCTTTTTAATGACCTGTAATGGCCAATTCATTTCAACTGCGCTTATCAAGGTGCTGTGTTAAATAACAAACCGGTTCTTGAAAACAAAAAAGTCATAATGAAAAATAAGCAGTCAGAATAATCTCCCATCTCCGAGCCAAAAAAATGCAATAAAATTAATTTAAGACTGTCAAAACATCAAAGCTGAGAAAAGGAGCTGCTAAAATAATGTCTCTTGATAAGGAAATAATAAAAACACACCAAAAAATGTCTACTCAATAAACTCCACTGGATTTGGGGGTCTGTGCTATATTTTATTTGGTGATGAAAGCACTTTGATGTCACTGTATTCCAAACAATTATTATTATAATTTTAAACAACCTGGTGTTTTCCATTACTAACGGCTTACGCTTTGAAGTTACACCTCATAATTTCTTAAATTAAATAAATCATTTTAAGTTTGCACTGGGAGCCTTTTAATAGCAGAGAAAGGAATATCATTATCTTATTGAGAGGCAATTGCAGTGGCTCCAGTTTGGCTGTAGCTGGGGGCAAAGTGGTGCACTATAACAGACATACTTTATTAGCCTCCCATAACTCTTGAAAGAACATTTTTATATTTTCTTTGATTCCTCCCCCTCCCCCTCTTGTTTTAAAGCTGTCCCAACCTTTAATTACTGCCTAATATGAAAAGCATTATTTTTTAATGCTGTGTAATTTACCAGAGGCAATAGGCCAAGTTAACAATTGTTTATTAGGGTTGCTGTTTCACACAGGGCAAAGAATGCTGTTCCAAACCCAACTTTTCATGGGTGGTTGCACTAATTAATACAGTGTCTGAGACTCCTAGGGGGTTTTTAATATTAAAGCCTATGGGGCGGAACGGTTTTTAGAAGTCCAGCTCCTGCTGACGTCCTCCTCCCCTCCCCGATGATTTCTGCTGCTTTCAAGCTGTTTGCATCCGAGGGAGAAGGCGGCAGGCAGGAGGGGAGCGCCCTCCGAGCCCCCCCGGCCCCGCGGTACGGTACCCCCGCCGGGGGTGGCACCCCGCGCCCCGCCGAGCCACCGGCGCCCGCTGCCCCCGGGGTCCCCCCTGTCGCCGTGTCCTCTCTGTGTGTGTGTCCCTGTCCCTGCCGAGGTTCCCCCCCCCCCCCCGGGCGCTTTGATTTCTCCCGTCGAGCCGCTTTCGCTGTAATTTCGGCTGGGGCGGGCGGTGCCGGCGTAAGGCGGGATCCCGGAGGTCTGGCACGGCGGATCCCGGAGCTGCCTGCACCCCCCTCCCACGCCCTCTCGTTTCGGGTGTCAGACAGACAACCAGGCTGCTTCGGGGGGGCGTGTGTGTGTCCTGGGGGGGTGCTTCTCCCAAGATTAACAGGGCTAATGCGTTAGATCTGGACGGAGCACCCGCCAGCTCAGCGGCGGAGAAGAGCAGCAGCGCTGCGACGTCTCCCAAGGCGGGGGCTTGAACCTCGGAGCATCCCTGTCCCCCAAATCTGCGGAGCGCCCCTGTCCCCCAAATCTGCGGAGTGCCCCTGCCCCGGAGCG
Source organism: Buteo buteo (assembly GCF_964188355.1). Classification (NCBI taxonomy): domain Eukaryota; kingdom Metazoa; phylum Chordata; class Aves; order Accipitriformes; family Accipitridae; genus Buteo; species Buteo buteo. The sequence goes on along the minus strand of NC_134194.1, from coordinate 11,053,393 downwards.
CCCGGCGGGTACCACCTCCCCCGGGTGCCGGGGCAGGGGGATGCTGCGGGCAGGGACACCTCTCTCCCCCCCCCAAAACGGAGACAGGGGACATCCATCAGCTTGATAAATGGGGGTTACTCACTCCTGTTCTCCCGGCTAGTTTATTTTCTTAAACTACCGGGCAAAAAAGGGGAATGACGGAGCAGACAAACACACTAACAAACAGACGACAGCTTTATGGATGGAGCTCAGCTCCGAGGGCTGAAGGGTGTTAAAATCCAAGCTCCGCCGCCTTCGCCCATGCCTGCTCCAGCTCGGGTCACTTTAGCCTCTTTTAAAAAAAAAAAAAAAGCAGCCTTGGCTGAGTTTTAAAGGAGGAGACACTTACGGATTTATTTTATGGGCTGACCAGGACTGTTCTCCCTGCTCCCTTCGCCGTTAGCTCAGCTCCTTTGCAAATCTAATCTGCTCGGCTCCTTTGCTATTTTTCATGTTGGACCCATGCGTTTCTCCTCTAAGCCTTTCTCCTTTTTGATGTAGCGAGTCAATTGAAGAATGTTGGTCTCGGTTATCAATCACCCAGCTGGGGCTTAAAGGGCTCGGGCTAATCAGATTTAATTGCTCATGTAGCGCCACTCCTGCCCTGGGCCACGACCGACTTGCTCAATTAAACCCCAAATACCTGCAATCAATAAATAAGGAATGACAACACGTTTAAGGGATTTATCCAGTAAAGGAATTGAACTGGAAACAGATTACAACAGAAAAAGGCCCTTTTATAATTAAACGTACACCTCTTACAGAGGGAAAAGCTATGTTTAAAAAAAAAAAAGTAAGAAGAAAGAAAAGATAAAAAAGAGAGATCTTGTTCCTTTTGCCTGGGGAAAGGAGAGACGCGGGCGCTACCTTCCGAGAGGCCATTCCCGACCACTTATTACCTTATTTATAGCCCGGTAAAACCCGGAGCCCTGTGCGGTGCCGGGGCCTCTGCTGCGGGTAGGGCCGGCACCGCGTCCCGCTCGGACAAACTCTTTTCCCCTCTTTTTCCCTGCCTCCCTGCAGAGGCAGCTTTCCCCCTCAAACGCATGTTTTCTTTTTCAACCCCCTGGCTAGTGGAGTGAGGCGTCATCGCTTTTGACGACGTGAAAAAGTTAGTCCCAAACTCCTTAAAAAAAAAAAAAGGGGGGGGGGGGATTTGCTTTTCCAGCCTCTTGTTCGGAACATAGTAGTAATTGACCGAGATCAAATAACGCTGAATGTGCATAAATAATTGCTTTTGGCATATTTGCCATTCCTTTTTTATTTTTTTTCTTTTTGGAAGAACTGCTTTGAAAGTGGCAGATGCAAAAAAGGGTTGCAATTAATACCAAAACATATTACTTTGGACTGCTCTTGTCCACGGTTTCCGCACCGGCAGCTGCTGTCTTTTATTGGGATTAGGTTGTAAAACTGCCCCTTCAGCAGATCTGCCGTCAGTGCTCACGGAAAGAGCAATGAGGGAAAAGAAAGCGGAGGGAAGAGAAGCTAGCCGCTAACCTGAAAGAATCTAAGCGAGGCGCTCCTGCTCTGCAGTCCCGCTGCACCGAGGTGGATGTGTCAAAGCTTGTGATTTGCAGGGAATTTTACTCAGCTCTGCTCCCAGTGCCTGAATTGGGGGCCCTCAGAGGGCTCCCTGCACTCCTTGGGGCAAGCAACCCCTCTAAGCTGGGCAGGAAACCAGCTGGGACCCCGGTAGGTGTCATTTCTTGTCCCTAGTGCCAGGCTCCCAGGGATGGAGCTGGTACCCCTACAGCACCCAACACAGCAGCTCTGAGCAGGATTTGAGCTGGGTGGACAGGTCGGAGGGAATTGTCCATCTGGGGAAATCCTCTCCCTCTGCACGGCCCAGCCACGGAACAGCTCAGCTCTGAGTTTTGCTCCAGTTAAATGTGTCTGGTAATTACTCTGCAAGTGGTCATCTTCTGTGCTGGGTGTAGGGGGTGATGCTGGTAGGACACCTGGGTCCCGTGCTGGTTTCCCATGGCTCCCACTGGGATACAGACTAACCCTAATGCAAACCTGCCTGTAACAGTGCCACTTCAGAGCCACTTCTGCACATTTGGTGGCTGATCTGTAAGACAATCTTTGTGGGAAGTGAAGGTAAAAATCTTCATAGAAGTCAAGGTGTTGATTAAAAAAGCCCCTCAACTGTCAAGGAAGTATTTCTGTAAGGACTTCTGTTTGTTTGTTCCTTAGCTTGGTTTCCTAAGGAAGCCAGGATTATATGATCAAACTGTTACAGCCTTTTGAACTCCTGGGCCAACTCCAATCAAAATTGACAAGAGGGCAGAGGTCTCAGAAATAATCAGGTTGCTGTGATTTTCACAAAACTAGGCTGCTGGATAGCAGGGAGACAGATCCTGTTAAATCCCCGCTAAGGTTGTAACCAGAGCCCAACTCTCAAGAAAGACCAGAGAAGCTAAATGAGAGTGAGCGCAACATTACAAATATCCCAACAGCTTCTACCTTGGCTACTAGAGACAGCAGCTATGAGGCACGATTACCAAAAAGTAGGCTTCGTGTGTTTCGCTGCTTGAGGAAATACTTATTGGTTGTATTCAACTTTCTTTGCCACTTTCTGGACCAAACTGCCCTTTCACTTGGAGAACCGCAGAACATCAAAGAGCAGGCCTAGGCACTGGCAGAGTCTCCTGGGACAGTTCCCACGCTGTGGTTAACAGCACCATTCAGGGCAGCAAACTGGGCAAACGCCTCCCTGGGCTGCCTTGGGGGAAGCCTGAGGCTTGGTACTGGCCCAGGAGGTCCGGAGATGAGTGGTCCATGAGTTTGTACAATAAAGGCTTTGCCCTCATCATGGTCTGTTTTATCTCTTTCAGAGTCATGTGGAAAGCCACATTACGTTTTTAACAGGTTGATTCAAATCCTGTCGAGTAGCAAGGAGGGGAGACAGAATGAAAATTTTCCCAGCTACTTTGATGAGCCTCAAAGCAGGCTCTTGACTTTTTATTTTAAAGTAGTAAAATAAATCAAGGAACAAACAGTTCTATTTAGACTATGAAACTCAAGCTGATAGCTTTGCCTGTAAGAAGGCATCTTTGTTTCTTGCACTCTCAGCCTAGCCTGAAAAGCAGTTCTATTAATTCACGTTTGATACAATTGATACTCAGCTGGATGCTACATGTCTTTTGCTTTTGAGGTTGGTATGTGCTGCCACACTTCCAGGTTTAGGCAGATGATGCCAATAGGAAGGTGGGTGGTATTGTAGACGGGCAAATAGACCCATTCATGAGAGACACTTGACTTCCTAGTCCAGAGAGAGCACGATTCATAACTCTGCAGCAAAGGGCAGCAGCTAGTCATTCTACACTGCTACAAAAGCAATGAGACCTTCCCTGGCAAGCCAAGTACAGAATGAGACATTTCCTCCTTGCTGATGCCAAGTCAAACTGGGCCAGTTTGGAACAGCTCAGCTAGCCAGGTTGCCAGCTCATGGCTGTCTCAGAATCTGAACTGTCATTTATAAATATAAAAGCACGAATGTTTTTGTTGTCATTGGAAAATAGTCCCAGCACTGACAGTTCTGAAAATTTATGTAATGTGAACAAGATGCAAAAGATTTTCTAAGCCTGTAGGAAAGCCAGGTCTTACAGTTCCTTGGGGAGAAAGAGTTATTTTACTCTATGTCATTGGATTGTTAACTCTGAAGCTTAAGGAAGGCAGTCAAACTAGCAAGTACTTTACCACCCACAGGAGTTCAAGATTTGAAGAATCGCATTGAATGGCGTCTAACTTTAGCATCAGACACAGCCAAGTTGGGGATAAACTAAAGGAAAACTTGGGGAAAATTGAACAAGGGAAAACAAATATGACCGGATTTCTTCCAGAGCACACAGCTGCCTACACATACTCCAGCTAATCCCTTCTGGCAGATTTCCTTTTTTTTCCCCAGATCTGACCATTTCCCTTCTTTTAAGACTTTTTGCTCTTTGAGGTGAGGGGGGAAGGAAAGGAATGAAAACAGGGAATGCCATGAAAGTCTGTTGTATGCAAGACTGGAATAATCTAAAAGCACTACAAATGCAGAGCAATGCATGGGAAGAGATAGATGGAAATGCCACATGGAGCCAGCCAAGGGCTGGCCTCACTAGGACATATAGCAACTGGAGTGGGAACCAGTTTGTTGAAGGAGCAGCAAAGGCCAAAGATCAAACTGCACAACATGAAGTGGAATCACCAGTTAATTTAAAACACAAAAATTCCCCTAAACATCCGACGTAGTCTATTTATTCAATACTTAATTTCTGTCCTACAACCCACGTGAACAAAAATCCTGAACATATTAGAATCAGTATTGGTACGTTCTAACTTGGACTTCACACATGTTCACATGTGATGAAGTAAGGCCCAGTCCTCCTTCTAGTCTTGATCATAAACAGGGAACTGTGAGAGTAGGATGTCTGCAAAATGCTGGTTTTAGGTAGTATGCTCTATGACTGAAAGATTGTGTATGTTGTAGGAGATGAGACTGTCTATAAGGCTATTTCCCAGCAAGCATTTTTCTGTCCAGCAAGAACATAAAGAAAAGCAGCTACTGGGAAGCACTGCGTGATGATGTTGCCATAGAGGAAAAAAAAAAGTCTGCTTAGAAATCCCAGTCCGCTGTCTTTAAGGGATGTAATTTACTTCTGGGAGCTGGGAGTTGGCTTTCTGATCTCTAGGACAGGCCTAGGTCCCCACCTCCTCGCTGCTCCTGGAATAAAGTCAGGAGGAATAAGGCTCTTGTATTCCTCTAAGCTGCGGGGATATTACTTATCAATAGTCTGTCTGAGGGACCAGGCGGTTCTTTCCCATCTTGTGGGGCTGGAATAAGAGCAAGGTGGATTCCAGCTCCAGTTCCCACTGACTTGCTCAAGCCTATGAAATAATGTTCATCGCCAGAGAGAGGTAAAAACATTGGATTTATTTCCACTGTAGTCTCATTCTCACCCTACCCTCGCTTCTCTCCTGATAGCACCCAGGCTCTGCGCGATGGAGGTGATTTAAGACGTTACCGCCTCCAGCTGTCTGCCTCGCCCCGCTCCCAAAAGTTGGCAGAAGGGAACGTGTCTGTGCTTCAGCCGCTCCAGTTCATGGTCTGGCTTATTAGCTTAAACTGTTGAGAAGACCAAAAGTTGATTATGCGTTGCCTCTAGGAAGGAAAGCACCAAAGGGAGAATCTAGTTGTCTCCTTTGGTGCTTTTAAGAGAATAGGCTCGTATGTATATTCGCTTTGCTCTTTGTAAATTAAAATACATTAACCTTGAGAAAGGCAAAGTAATTTTTACTCCTGCAGACCTTCAACTGGCGCTACTGAGTTTGCTTCTTTGTGATATCACAAGAGCATAAGAGTCACTGGGGGCTGCTAATCTCACACTGGCATAGTAACATTAGACATTCCCTGGACTGCTGTGACTGCGTTTTATGGTTGGACTGGAAACTTAGACATAACCTGTAACAGCTGAGAAGAGATGATAGAAATGACCAGTGGATCACTGATTTCTCTTTGTTATTGCTCAGAAAGCATCCTCACACCCCAAACAAAGTTCTTTTGGATGAGATTTAAAGATATTATCAGCCAAGCGACATTGATAAGCGCAGTAGAAAGGAAAGAATATCTTCTTTTTCCAGAAGGCAGCTCAGGCACAAAAAGAGTAAGGAATTCACCGCAGTCACATGGAAATCTCTGGCAGAGTCCCATCAGCTAAATCCTTGCTGGGCTAACCCCTTTGATGGCCAAACAGACATACAGTGACTCTCAGTGTGCAAGTTCCTGCATTCTACTAACTGTGAAGAAAACCTCATCTTTTTGCTTTCACTTCCTTTCTACAGAGATTTAATAGCTGAAAAGCTGTTGTGAGCCATCACATTAATTAGAGTTCATTGCTTTTGCTGTAGTATGCACCAGCATAACGCTAAACTCTAATCATCCAAACAAAAATCAGTCTATTTCGTAAAATATAATCTCTTTCTGGTGTCTGAGGAGAGCTATCAATTCAGGGACTCAATCTGGTTCTGCCTGAAGTCAATGGCAAAGCTATTAATAATGGCAGGACCAAGTCAGTTCACTAATTTGCCAAATTCCCCATCATTAGTGTGAATTAATGAGATCCTACTGGAGCTGCCTTTTGGCTGTGGGTGAAACGGAACATGCCTGGCAGCACATCAGCATTAGAAGGGAGGCCGGAGAGGAGCAGGCGTGGTTTGGGGGGAGGGAGATGAGCAAATGGAAGACGCTTAATGCAGTCCAGATGGAAAAAATTGACCCTGACTTCACCAGTCAGGCAATGGCCATAGCCAAGCTGTTTCCTAGCGAAGAGAAAAACTAGAGAGGCTCAAGTAGCAGATGAGAAGTCAGCTCAGATAAAATAAGACAGCCATTCCCTTTGCCCCCCAAATGATCTTTTGCCCAAAACATGAAGCAAAGCACAAGTTTTCCTGCCTCTTCTTAAAGTTGTCCAGTGGTTTTCCTCTTCTTGCTTGCTTTAAACCTTCTAGAAGCAGGAGTGCCAGTGCATGAAGTGGAAGGTTGTGCTCACTCTCTCATCCAGCCTCATCCAGAACTAAAATTATAAGAAAAATTTCATGAAGAAAACCGCTTCTGTGAGATTTACAGTGCCAAGAGGGTCATATAAAGTTTGGAGAAGCGCCCAAAGAGATGTCAGATGGATCTTAATTGAACTTGGCTGTCATCACTAAATAGGACACATCACTTTGAGCTTAATGGATCCTGCCAAGCCTAACAACAGATATTGTTGCTCTGTTCCTTGAGATGGTGATGGCGGTTTAACTGTCCATGAGTCATTGGAATAATAGCTATTGCTTGAAAAGAATGTGCAGGGAGGAAAGGATGTTCTTGTCTGACCCATGTGTCTGCTTCTGGTGCCATCACAAAGACAATGCCAGGCTAATGCTTGAGTATGATCTTTTAATGGTGGCAGCCCTAACAGCTTTGTAGAAGTAATTGGGTAAATCAGAATATTTCCTTTTTTTATTTTTTTTTATTTGTACTGGCTACAGAGCCAAAAGCATACATTTCCATTTGAGGCAGTCAGGAAGCCTGAAATTAATAGCTCAAATTAAAGACATAAAGCATATGAAAAAAACCTGTTTTTTTTTTCATTTAGTGGTATGATGACAGCAATGCAGTAGCTTTGGTAACACCCTTACCATATTCAGAAAGGACCTTGAGAGAAATGCGTGTGAGCAGACAGTTCTGAGATGGGAACTCAGAACTGCCCGGTAAAATCCCAGTGGTTATTTTTGCAGACTCTGTTGGCCAGGCATTTACTGTGTCTCAGAATTCTGACCAGAAATCTCCTCCTGAGCCATGCCTTACATCAAACCAACTTCCAACTGTGTGGGAACTATGGGGTCCCCAAGCAGTGGATGTGGAGATGACCTTTGCAGTCTCCAAAGGTAGTTCAGCCCCCTCAACAGTTACCTTTAGTGACATTAGAGCCAGGACCATAGTGAGCTGAAAGGGAAACAGCGCATTAGAATATTTCATGATGGCAAAATACCAATAAAAAATGGACTGTCATAATCCACTTCTAACAAAGTACTGACTGCCTGTGCTGTGCTCAGCAAGAGCAAACCTTAATAAATATGATCCAGACCCTGCCCTTCCTCTCCCAAAAAGCAAAGGCAAGCCACCACATCTTCAAATACACAGTGTATTCTCTTGGAAGTACCAGGGGCTAATCTGGCATGCCGAGTACAAGCAAACACACTCTTTTCCAGTTGTCCCATAATATGTAGTATTAATTGTCTTAAAGTAAAAGAGTGGAGCAGGATAAGATACTTAATTGGGAATCTCACCTATGATTTTAAGCATCTAATTTGTACATCTGTGCCTGTACCCATCAGATTACCATTGTTGAAAGTGTTAGTCAATCTTCTTGTAGCAGGGAGAAAATAAAACATGTTATTTTTATCAGAATTTTAAAAGGCATCATTAAATAGCCTCTACTTAAAAAAAAAGTCTCTGCAGGCGATGTATTGCACTCACAGAGATAAGAAATGCTTCCCATATACAATCCATTTACTTTGTAGTTCACTTCTAATGGGCAGTTTGGTGAAAGGTGCTTTCCAACATGCATTTAAAGTGATCCATTCAAAAGATAAGTAAATTGCAGCTGTTCATTAAACCCAGCACTTCATGTTGTGCCGCAAACGTATATTTAACCAGGAAATGCTACTGTAGGCTTTTACTGTTCTGGTTTTTTTTCCCTCTAAGATCTACAAAATGTTATGATTCATCATCTTTTCCAAAAGTGTCTGAAAATTACAGGCCAGCCACGACAGCAAAACACTAGGGACTTAAGGAAGTGAACACACCAAAGAAAGAGCATTGCAAACATTTTCCATAGAGCTACTCTTGCTTGTTCCTGGTTCCTTTTGATCATTGTTTACACCGCAAGCTTTCTTTAAGAGGAGACAAAGCATTTGTACTGATGCTATTGTACAGTCCATGTGCAGTAGCAAACTTACTAACTTTCTAAGAATGGTTAAAGTAGGGGCCAAACACTAAAGTGCATTGTAGTGGAGCTTAAAGCTTGCATGCATATATGCACAGAAAGCTAGAACTTATTACTGTTTTTTTTCAAATGTCATGGTCTTGCCCATATAAGGCAGCACTCTAAAATTGCAAGAGGTAATTCACACATGCAGAATTCTGCAGCCATTTTTGTATTCAGTCCCATTTTCAGATTCATGGAAACTCCACGCGTCTTTCTGTAGGATGCTCAGAATGGAGATGCTCAGCTGCCAGATAGGGCTTTGGGGGCAAATCGGTCAAATTCTTTCTATATGCCAAGAAAGAGATGCCCCTTCTTGCCTTCCAGTAGACAAAATTAAGAACACATCAGCATTCTCAGAGATCACATAGCATGTCTTAGGATATGGTGGTGAGGGAAAGGAAACATTTTTGAAGTTACTCAAACCTGAAATCTTGTCCTTCGCAATGATGGAGACCAAAACCGTCCCACAAGAAGAACCAGGCACCCTTTTCTGCCTTGGAAGCAGGCTGCACACTACTCAGTCTCTTTAGGATGTGTGAATAACAAACCCTTGGCAGAAAACTGAATTTATGGCATAAATACCCTTAATGAGAGGTGCACTAATACTGTGTATTCCCCCGTGGAGGACTGGGATTCTGCATGGCCCATATGCAAGTGAAGAAAAATCAGTGTGGGGGCTCTAATTAGAGGCCAGAAAGGATCTCAGCCCCCCAAACACTGAAACTCCACAATTTCTTCACAATTTCTTTCACCGCCTAACAATATTAACAGCAGATATCTTTGGTTTTGTGGAGAGTCCAGTCTGCCTCTCCTTCCCAAAGCAGAGAGTGATGCCACATTCTGGGAGGTGCAAATGCTAATTTGATTGTGATAACTGTGGATTTATTCTGTGCCTGAACCATATGCTGAGGCTTTTATTCAGAGTTTCAATCAAACCTGAGCATTGTATAGATCATTTAACATTTGGGAAACCCCACATTTTTCCTGTTGCTGGGAGTTAAATCATACTCGTAGTAAGGATACCTCTGAGGAAGAAGTGGGTTTCTGTCTTGTCTTACAAGCTGCTTTGTAAAGTTTACAATATTTTTGTTTCTTGTTGAGCTTGAAATACCTTAACAATCAAAGCAAAACAAAGCCTTTCTGAGGGTATTTCAGCATTTCCATTTCTATTTCCTGTTAAAGCGAGGATATGAAAAGACCAAATAAATATAGGAAGTCAGCAAGAGAAAATCAAAACCAAAACAAGCAAAAAAATCAACCAAATTCTTATGGAACCTTTGAGAGGCACTTGGTGCCAATTCTGGGTAAAGATGGCTGCAGCCCAAAACATTACGTACGGACTGCTCTGAATGAGGTTTTCATAAATCAGACTTTGGCTTGGGATCTATATTTCACAGCTGCCCTGTGTTATGTGTAGCTTCTATCATAGGCCAAAACAAGAACCCAAGCTCTGAACAGCCCTTGGCTGGTGGGGGAAGGGTGCAAGGTCAGGTGAAGACCTCAGTTTTGTGGCTTCAGTCAGGCTCCGTCAGGAGGTGTCCAATAAAAGATGAAGGTCCACAATGAGTCCCTACTTTATTCTAGCTGATTCACCCATTTCCTTAATAATAATGAATCAGTGAAAAGAAAACTTGCCGAGATGAATGCCCTTCATTTATGCTGTTCAGTCATTAACGCTGCTGTCTGGAGAACAAGGTAGGGAACCTCTGCAGCCACCAATTCTGTATGACTTTCTTGCTAAGAATGAATTCTTCAGTGTGAAGACATTGTGTCTGCATACCTCTTACTTCTCCTGCCTGAGGTTTGAATGTTTAGGGAGGCGCAGAGCTGGAGAATACATACTACACCACACTGAGGTTGTATTTAAGCCCGCCGCAATTCCCTACCAGTACAACTCTGCCTGAGATAGCAGCAGTGGAGACCAGCGCAGATGAGGCAGAGCCCACAGCTAACATTTAGGGGAATGATTTGCCCTTTAGAAAATGGGATTAGCAATGCAAGGCCCGGAATTAGACACGCACGTACAAACCCACAATGTTAGTGGCAAAGAAAATCCCTTTCGTTCATCTGCGGTTCTGAAAATGATGAAGCAGTTTAGGAGAACTGTATGATGCAAGATCAGATCTTGAGAAGTTAAGGTGGCTGGGGGAAGGGAGAGAGGGCCAGCGAAGGCTTGTTCCCCGGTAGCACCTTGCTGGTCTGTGCTTTGGCTAACAGTTTGGCCGGGGAGCTGGCGAGAGGGGATATTTCACAGTAACTGGAGTTGTGAGAAACTTCTTTGCCGAAGCATTTAATCATGTGAAGCTCAACTAGTGTTGGGGGTTTGTTGTAAATTTTAAGTAAGCCTATGTTGTTTGGTAGGTTCACTGTGATCTGCCAAGTCTGGCTGATGTTTCTGTGGTTTTGGTGGGAAGTCACTGAGTTTTGGTCTCAGCAACAGGGAAGGTACGTCACAAGGAGAGTACAGGTGAGGAAGAAAGAAGAGAAAGAAAAGACGACTCCTGCTTACCCCTTGCTCACATTGAAGAGATTTACACTGCTTTGCCCCATTTTGCTTTCCAGCTACCAACTTAGCCCTAATTACTGCATCTTTTGTATGCCCATTGGGTTTTTATGTAAGCACTTTGTTCTTCATCACAGTCCATCAGAAGTCCTACCAGTTACTACTGTATGGAGAAAAATGACTTGAGGAGCAATGAAGAAGGAAAAAAATAGACTGGAAGCCAAAAGACTTCCTTTGGTTCCAATAAACCATGATTACCATGAGCCTTCATGCCAATTAAAACATCAGGGGTAGAGTATCAGCCACACCTGAGCTGGAGGGATATAATGTTATTAACAATATTTATGCCATCATCTGTAGATCACATTTAGTCTCTTCAAAGCTGTTCTCTAGTCTGCTCAGCTCAGGATAAACCGTAAAAAGTTTGGCTCCATAAAATGCCAGCATTAGGTGATAAATAGGCTGAACGAGACTCAGTCACATATATGGTACCTTCAATCCATTCACATTATGGGCCAAGCCTGGTCCTGCGTGTTTGCATCTGTAATTGATTGTGGGAGCTATTAATCACAGGTGTGTGCGATAATGTTTAGACATCTCTTTGATTCAAGGATGCTATTAAGGAATTAGACTGTAGTACGGTTTGCAGTTTGTCTCTGCAATTAATTGCTCCTGGGGTTTTGCAATCCATGGTCAAGTAGTGGTGCAAAAACGAAAGGCTGACTTTAAAAAAACAAACAACCCAACAACAACCCCAACTGCAGGGTTATGCATTCTATTCATAGTCTATATATTGATGACTGAATATTTCTGTTTTGTATGTACAATTTGTAAAACAAATGCTCAGTGTTTGTCTCAGTTTCTGAGCGTTGCTGCTGGAGCTTGTAAAAGATATGATCGAAAATGGATAAGGTAACTAGAAGGACTCTGCCTCCCAGTAGCTAATTAGATCTCCCTCCAAGTTATGCTTCAACAAGGACTGAAGAGTGACTTCGCTAACTACTAGCTTTGGTCCTGTTGTGATTAGGATCCTGACAAGATCAGAATTACCTGATCCTGTTCAAATTCACCATAAATTTGGACTCTTGTTATAATCAGAAGGCATCCCTGTAGGCCTGGGAATTTCTTATTTCTTAAGAGCTGGTATTAAGCATGCTTGGGCTGAATCAGTTTTTGGGTAGAAAGCTGGGTGAAGAAAATGACGGAAGAAAACATTTTTGAGTCTTTAGGGGTGACTTTTCCTCTGCAGTTAGTCTCTAGGAACAGGGCTAGGAGATCCTTTGGTTGTAAATGAGAGGTAAAACAAAACTCTTCTCCAGGTGCAATTGGTTGTTTAAAGATCTTCTGATGTTTGACGTGTGAAGTATTAAATGCATTAAGCCAAGATGATTCTAATTCAGGCAATTACTTTTCACTTACCCCAAACTCCTCCCATTTATTTAAAGTGACTTCTCAGACTGGAAGGTCTTTGGGGCAGGAGCTTGCAGTAATGCTACAAACAAATTTAATATTAGTTTTCTCATGTCCTGTGCTGATTCTTATACAAGGTTGCTGTCGTTAACAAACTATTATCTTCCATCCCAAAAGCAGTTGCATCCCAGCCCAAGATGAAATCATTTGGGGTTTTTTTTGCAGAGTTCATTGAAATCAAATCCTAACATGTAAGTTGCTGCTGTTCGTGTTATGAGAAATGATCTTGCATTTTGAATGCCTTCCCTCTGGGGACATTGCCATCAAGGTGACTGTACCTGCTTCCAGCACCAGATTAAGAGCAATGGAGAAAATAGAACAAAATAGAGGTTTTCAAATTCCATTCTGATGTCTAGGTGCCAAGGGAGCCTGCCGTGCTCAATTCAAGGGCTAATCCATGACCATCACTCTACTTCAATAATTGCAGAACATTAATGAGTCTGTTTCCTTATTACAGAGCTCAAAATAAGAGCATTGGCATTCCGATTTAGCAGGGAACTTTTAAAGTCTTAGCCCAAGGATTGTAAGAGGAATGGATTTTTTTTTTTAATTAACTTTGCATTCAAAACTTGTGTTAAACCATCTGTTCTCATGCAAGGGGTGAGGGAGGGGGAAGCTAGCCACAGATTTTCATCAGCGAGCTGTTAAATTAGTCCCTTTACTTCACAGTGCTTGTTTTATTCAATCTGCCTTTATTAAGAACACAGGTTTGATTCTGCAAGGAACAAATTCTTCTGGTTCTTTAAGGAAAATGGTTTTAAGCAGGGTTTTATTAGGTTGCATTACTGGATAAGCGATACAACATGTTACCAGCGTGAATCATCTGATTTAGAGTGACAAGAAAGGAACTTAAAAAATACCCAGAGCCAAAACATTGGCTGGCAAGGGCTAACAGGGCCAGATTTGATCTACTTTTGCAAAGTTTTTCTGTTGCAATTGGTAGTAACTGTCTAGGGCTTTTAGATATTTTGACTAAGTCTCTTCACCATCCCTAAATTAAGAAGCAGAGAAATTAGGGCCAGACTGCAAGTCTTCTAACCAGACTGAATAGTCACAGTGAAGTCAGCAGGGCTGCTGATGGAATGAAGCATGATCTGGGAGGAGGTCTAGCACTATTTAATCCTAAGAGGAAGGAGAAATACGTAGGTCATCTTGCCTTCACAGCCAGGACTGTGCCTTACAGCATGCTTGTTTTCTTTCCCTGCCTCAGCGCTGCCAGCACAGCTTCTGTGAAATCCCTGTGCTTGTCTGTGAGCAAAGGGGCATTTACAAATCTCTGCCTTTGGAATGATGCAGCCTTCAACCAGACCAGGTGAGCATAACGTACCTGAGAGGCATGACTGAAAATCCTCAGCCTGTTTCCATTGTCTGCATTCAGATCCTTTTTGCTTGCTACACTCAAGTACCCTGTCGAGTGATCTGACAGGTAACTGGGAAGAGGCACAGAGAATATTGATAGAAACAGAAATGTGATCTTCTTTTAACGAGAAACAATAGGAGAAAGTGGACCCTAAGTCATCTATTCAGCTATCATGAGGTCAAAGTGCATCTTCTCCCTGCTAGTTGAGACAACCTCTTGCACTGAAGACAGAAAGTGGTATGTGAAGATCTGCTGGTTCAAAGATACCTCAGGCAACCCAAAAAGGGAAACTGAATATTTTCACTGAAAATGTCATAACAAAATATAGTAGTTTCACTTGCCAAACTTGATAGCTTTCAGTCTGAGGATATGTCTCTCACAGTCATGTTGGCAGATCTCTATCAGTGTTAGGGTCTAGCCTAAAATTAGCTCTTTTCCTACATTGAGGTCCTGAGACAGAAATGAGCTTTTAAACCTGAAGTAAACTTCTAAAGGAAGAAGGCCTGAAATAGATGACTAGAATTGCTAAACCAAGATTCCCAGCTACCCAAGTTTTTACAAGTTTTCAGGGTGTAGCAAACCCCTTTGTTGAATTTTCAAGCTGTGGTCTAGACTATACTGAAACCCGCCACCCCACAATAACACCTATGTAGTTTCAGTCTTCTGACCTAACTGAGCTATGAAAGTAGAAGGAAGATGGCTCCCTGGAAATCAATTTATAGTCTTAGTGCTGTCCTCCCCAGCAGATTTTGCCCAGTTGGTGCTCCCTACCTGTCCCAGCTAAGTCTTACTGCCAAGAGCCAGTACTACAGAGTGCTCTAGCTGTAAAGAAAACTCTGTAAATGCATTGTCTCTCCTTTAACTGCAATGAGAAGAATAAAAGGAGAAACAAGTTTTGCAGCAAGACCGTCCCTTTGGGATGCAGTGATGAATGTTCATACCAGTAACAAGTGTCACTTGTTTAATCCTCTCATAACCTATTCCCACTTTGAGGCTTGGACTTTATTTATGAAACCAGACCACGGTCAACCTATGGACTGAGAATTAATCACTGAAATTATGTTGGGAGTCATCTGGGGGGTGGGCAGGGGGGAAAAGTCTCAGTATCCTCTCCTAGGTATTTGGAGAACTCACTGAATATGTTGGTTCAAATTCAATCAAATACAGCACTTTTTAAATGCTTCATTTTGCATTCCTGTAGAGAAATGAGCATCCTTAGAGTGAGCTTTTTATACTGATTTGCATGCAGAAGATGACATGCATGTATTCATATTTCAAACTCCATAAAGGGGGGTGGGGGGAGGTGGGGGAATGCCAGAGAGCTCCCTATTGGCTTTCCACAGGGCTTGGGTATTAAGTTTGAGCTCAGGAGATCAGTTTTCTTACCATGCAGGGAATGATTGCTCTCTCAGTTTCATGACTAACCATCTAGTTTTCCTTTTGGGTGTGTGCTTAGTCATTTGGGATGCTTGAGTCTTCTGCATCCTTTCCCTCGGAGGGAACAGAGGAATCCCATTACTGCATGCTGCAGTCCCTCTGTGCCAGCAGGCCAGGAGTGGCTTGGGAATGACAGTCTTGCCTTGCACACTATTATTAAAGGAATGATGACTACTAATTCTGAGAAGTCCTGGACATTTGACCACGCTTGGGAATGAATCTCTACCAATTTTCTTCAGAGTGTGTTGACCATTTAGGCATAGAGAAAAATCCTTAGTGCAGCAGAACTGGGCATCTTTAGTCTGAAATGGCAGGTTTGACTGGAATGTTTATTTTGGTAGCTATGGGATTTCAGGGAATCTGATGAGGTAAGGTTCCTGTGTAAGACCACAAATCTATTCAAAACGCTGCTCCATTAGCCTCTTTCTCTGCCCCATCCATATCCAATGCACTCTCCTTGTTACAATATATAATAATGAAGGCTATGAAACCCCTGATTTTTTTAAACATCTATTTGCATGGAATTTGAACCTTGCTACAAATAAACCATAAAAATGACATTAATAAACACCGGAAAGCAGTAATGATGTGTTACTGCCATAGGAGGGCCAGTTAAACAAGTTAAAGGCTGACACAGTTTTCCAGATGCAGTGTTGCACAATGTGCTTGTTTACCTGGATCATTTACTCTTTCCCTTTCCCTCCTTAGACACACACATAGGGGTACCAAAGGAGAACACTCAAGTAGACTCAGAAATGCCAAGCATAGGTTACAATCTCCCTCCCCTACAGTTTTATCTGTTAGATCACATCTGTAAATATCTTCTACTTGTAAAGCCTTTTACAACCACAAAAACTTATCATCTTTTGGTAAATAAGTTCTGATATTTGAAAATGAGGACACTTGTATCTCACCTAGAGTTCTAATCCCCTTGGTTTATCCTCTTTGTACATATACGTTCAGTTTATTTCTCCATTCTAGATCTCATTCCTGTACCTTTCCCATGAACCATGAGAGTTGAAAATAAGTTTTTCTCTCTCGGACTTCCCCGATCTACCCAGAACTCTTCTGTTCTTCTTCGCACTGAGTCATTTTAACCCTTTAAATTTTACCTTGGAAGCTTTCCTTTCTCTTAATTTTATGGTGATGACTTCTTCTCTTTACTTGTGTAATATAGTCCAATGCTGAAGGTTAGGAATGTCCTTAGAAATGCAGTTGGAATTAGGAATACAGTTTAGGATGCCTGAAGAGGGCAACAGCAGGGCTAGGATTTATGTCTGATTGATCTGATAATTCTTATTAACGTCAATCCCTAAGGTGCTCTGAAATCAGCTACTCAGAGGAGTGTTCTGTGACCACGCCCTGAATTTGCTCTGTGTTTAGGAAAGAGATTCTACAGGGTGCTAAAGTTGTACAGATGGATTCAAGCTAAACTAAAGTTCAACCTATTCTTCACAAATCTAAAATCTATATACTTCCATTTTCAGAAAGCTTTTTCATCCTACTAGTGTGGATGTGACAGAAATACTAAATGAATACTGCAGGAATTACAACTGCAGTTGTATTGGCTCATCAGCAATGGACTTATCCTGGCTGTCACCTCACCTGCTTATAACAAGACAATTCCCTGGAGACCTCAGTTGGGTTCAGATCCATCCATACTTTCATATTTTGCCAGTTTCAATGAAATGAGGATAATTTAGAGAAGTATAATTATATTTTAACAGATCAAAGATACGTATATTAAGTTGAACTAATTGCAGTGAGGAATTTTGACCTATTTCCTTTGAAGTCTTACAAAAAATAAATTAGGTGTGCCAATCCCATTTGCACAGGATGAGTTCAAGATTCCTGACAACGCTATTGCTGCCAACTTATGATTTTGTTATAGCCACCAAATAAATGAATTTTTTTGTTTCAGGATCAGGCAATTACTCATACAGGGGATAGGAGTCCAAATAATGAGTATCTCGTACTGCTGTCCTGATGATTACCTGAATCCAAGTATTCCTTTCTGCTAGTTGCAGTCTTGCTTCATGTTTTCTCCTAGTGAAATCTGAAGCTCTTGAGGTGGATGTAGATCAGCATCTCTGCACAGATTTATTTATTTACTTAATCACTTACTGGTTAGGATCACAGAAGACTTCCCTCTGATGACATAGTGTTTAAGAATATACTACAGCTTACAGGACGCACTCGGTACCTGGGTGACAAATGTTAGCCTTCCCTTCGCAGACTCAAATGCAAATGTGCTGAAAAGTATGGGTGATCCTCTGCTTGGCAGCCCCCACCTCCCTGTGTCAAAATATGGGCAGGAAGCTTGGAGGGGAAGAAGACCAACAGTGTGTCTGTAGCATGGCTGATTTCTTTCTTGTGGATTTGAAAGAAGACTGAATTTATCAATGTGAACTATGTCCTCTGCTTTCTGAGGTGGTAGTCACTGAATAGGGGGTCATACTGTGCTATTCAGTCTCTGAGTCCACCTTCCCTGTGCTTTTATGCCAGCTACCTTTGGAGTTGTCTTTCCTCCCTTCACCAGTTCTTACCTTGTCCTTAATATTAGGAGCAAAAATCAAGCTTCAGCCCAGAAACTGCCTCCTTTGTGTTGAGGCAGCGTGGAAGCAGGGAAGGAGGGCAGACAGTTTCAGATGCAACAACCTATCTGGGTTGTAATTGGCCATATCACCGCAGTGGCTTGATTCTTTGGCATCGTAGGTATGGAGAAAGGTAAGACACATGGCCTGAATCTTAGCTCACATTTATACCAGGAGAGGATTGGCCTTTAATTTTGAGCACAAACCATTAATGTTACATGACTACAAATTGTGGTCCAGTTACAGAGAAAGGCCGTATCTCCTTGTTTCCACTTGGTCAAAAAGTCCATGAGCCTTGCTCCTCCCATTTCCTTCTTCACCTCTCTTGTCTCCATTCCCTTAGGGTCCTAGCTTCTACTGACTGACCTTTACAAATGCAACAACAATAATTATCCTATAATTAGACACTCTAAGTCACGTTGTTGCTAAAGCTGTCAGTGTGGGAAGGAAGCAGGCAGTGCTTAAGGTAAGAGTTTAAGACTCCGTCTTCATTGTATCGCCAGAGTTATTTGTGCCAAGTCCTTGGCATTTCATTAGGTGGTTGTTGGGGTTCCTTTCTAATTGCGTCTCATAAGTTAGTGATTGCTGTTCATGACTCAGTGGTTGTCTGTCTCCAGACCACATAGATAGAGAGTAAAGGACATACAGGGTTTCAGCAGATTTCAAGTTCCTGCTGCCATTATGGCCATTGACAAATTAAACCATCCAAGCTCATCGTGCCATCCATATGGCATTAGAGGTGCACCTCAGTCTTCTGGGTTTCATTCCAGAGCCTGGAATGCAAAGGTTTGAGTCCAGCAGGTGGCAAATATGTGCAGCTTATGTGAAATCCAAATACCTGGGAAATCCTTCTTGGCATTAGTAATACCTCTGAAACCATAATTTTCACTGTCCCATCAAAACAGGTGAGACATTGAGACATTATTGTAGAAGTGTCCCAGCTATGACAAGGTTTGGAAGCACAGCCCTGGATTAAAGACATAGGGCTCGTCTTACCCACCCTTTGTGACATGGGGACTCCACTTAAATTTCTTAGCAAGGCATTGCACATAAATGCAAGGAAACAGGTGAGTTTCTTATAGTTGGGATTAGTGGTATTTTCACATTTTCTTTTTTCTCCTTGTCTTTAGTGTCCTCCGGTCAGCTGTTGCAGTGTAATAAATCCCTCAGCCACCTCTCTGGCTTGAGATGTGTAGCAGGACTTCTCTGCTCGCTCACTCCATGGCTGTTTCTTCTTCCTCCATTTACCTTGTAAAAAAAAGTTGTTTCTTTTTTCCCCCCATTTTAATTTTCCCAGAGCACAGTACATCAAGTGGTGTCTGCAGAAATACACAGGATGGAATATCTGGCTTTCTCTCTTTGTTGTCCACATTTCAATGTCATGCTGCTTGGATTGGTTATCCAAACCTCACAGAAAAAGTATTACTAATAAAATCACACATTCATATAATACTCTGCCTCGGTACCAAATTTCTCCTGGCTCTTACTTACACTTGCATTATTGATAAGCATCAGGCAAAAGAAGGGTCCCTAGGTTAAATCTATATTGCTTTGAATTTCCCTTCTATGCTTAACATCAGACGCCACCAACACATCTTGAACTGATTTAAGGCCCTGGGGTGTTACTCAGTGCCATTCAAAACACAGCAAGCCACTTTCCATGTGCTGGGGCCACTAGGGCTCGTTAGAATGGCATTTTTAATAAAACTTAAGTGTAACTACAACATTTTGCGGCTCCACTCTCCAGATAAACCACTACGTACGTCATTCCCCACTTCACCTCCCCATTTACACACCCACTAGACTTTTGACCAGC
Source organism: Buteo buteo (assembly GCF_964188355.1). NCBI lineage: Eukaryota > Metazoa > Chordata > Aves > Accipitriformes > Accipitridae > Buteo > Buteo buteo. The sequence goes on along the minus strand of NC_134194.1, from coordinate 11,033,673 downwards.
CGGCCAAATTCATTATGGGTGTAAATCTATTGCAATCAATAACATTCCTTCTGCTTGACACTTATTGTAGGCAAAAGTTTCCATAGGGTTGTTTGCGTGCGTGTCTTTTTTTAACTTCCTATAACAAATTAAGTCTTGAAACAAAGCCCTGAATGCTATTATTCAGGTGAGGCAATGCAGGAGCATTAAAACCACTTTGTTTTCAGATGCAGCTGTTCTACGTTAGAGTTGTTTTCTGGTCCAGAAAAGGCTGAGCTGTTAATAATGCTTGAACATTTTCCCTTTCTTTGCCTAAAATAAAAAAAATACACTTATCCAGCGCAATTTCTTCTAGGCAAGAATTTCTTCAGGGTTCACAAAAGAACCTTCTGGTGCTAGCTAGGATATGACAGGCGAAAAAAGCATAAAGCCTATTTTGATAGATTAACTCATTATCTGTGCTACTGGCCAAATCAAACTCTGAAAAGATCATCCACAGCTCACACAGACAACCCTAACCAGCCAAGTCAGGACAGTGTTTCCTGGGACCTTTCTCCATGGGAATTGGAGGGGAATGACCCCAAGAGGAACTGCAGCAGCTGGAGCAGGAGCCTTTCCAGCAGAAAGTTTTGTGTTGTTTTTTGCAGATGGTAAAGCTCTGCATCTCCTCTGCAGGTTTGCTCCTCTGAGGATGCCCCTTAATGAAGCCTGTTTTGCTTCTGCTTTTAGTTTTCTGGCCTTGTTATTAAACTCTGTGTGTCACTCATGGGACAAAAGAATCAATACATGGATTCCCTGAAAGTGAATCACTGTGTACCCTGTGGGGTTTGAATAAATAGTCTGAATCACACTTTCTTCACCTCTCTAGACTCCCATTTCAAACACACTCTACAGCCCTCAGATAAGAGGACAAAATACTGCTATTACCAAGTGGCTTTGCACTGATCAGGAAAGACCTATGCTGAGATATTTTTTATAAAAGTCACTGTCTTATGCTTCCTAATGGGCTTTTCCTTCACCTTCACCAGCTCCTGGAAGATTCTGCATAGTTCTGGGTTTTGGCAAGGATGGCATCTTTGCGTATAGCTAGCTACATACGTACAGCTCCTAGCAGAGTTTTAAGTATTACAGTAATAAATATATAAAACTGATTATGTGGTGGATGCGCTGTTCCCACCTCATTTCCATCCCAAGCCTCTCCTCCGCTCAGCGGCTCTACCGCTGCTCCGCCACAGCTGACGGGGAAGGGAGGTGTAAACTCCTGCGTGGTAGAGCACGCACCGAGTCAACAGTCAGCACCATTGCTCCCAGCTTACACAGTCGCCACGCGATGCTGTTTAATACCAGACCAATGAGGTGAATAAAACCTACAAAAGTTTATAGTGTGTAAATTACTGTTGCACCCTGCCCTCTGCCTCCACACTGAACTGCCTGCACCAGAGACGTATAAATGAAAACAGTCCCTTTCCATGTGACGGCAGAAGGACTTCCAGGAGCTGGAGAAATTACTGGGCAGTTATATTGGGATGGGAAGCAGAAAAAAATGTCCCAGGCAGTTCTGGCTCTTGACGTCTCATCCTCTGAGCGTCCCACTCCCAGGCACCTTCGGAAAGAGACTGCTGGAGAGCCTCAGCTCAAGGCCACGAGTCTCCTGCCGAAGCCTCAGCACCCAGAGCCACAGGAGTGAGAAAAACTGTAGCCTCTGAGGGCAAGAAAGGAGGTGAAGCAGCGAGTAGGGGCAACAAACAGCTACTTCAGGGCTTTGAGCAGAGGATAGAGGTGAGGAAACCAAAGGCGCTTTGGAGGAGGGCTCTGCTGGAGGCTGTGCACCGCAAGGACTTTTGTTTTGCCTTGTCTCGCCTTTCGAAAATGTCACTGTTGTGTAACCTGAATAGCTGCTGGCCATCCCGTATCTTACATATTTGAGGAGACTGGAAAATTCTGTTTCAGAGTATCTAAAACTACTGAGGAAACATGCCATTGTAGACAGGCATCTACAATTCAGCTCAACACATGAGAAGCACTGGCAGCTGCTGTGTTATCTTTGGAGCCATTGCACGGTCTGTCAAATTGAAAACACGACAAAACATTTTGAGTAAATGCTGAAACTTTTATGATCTCTTGGGGGGAAAAAGAAGTTTCAGATAGTGTAATCTGATGAGTGTGGTACAGATGAAGAGATAGACAATGCCTGTTAGAAGATGCATATGCATGTTATAAAATGAGAAGATGTATCTGGCTCCATGCTTACAATAAGATCTGCGAGCACAGATTCCTTTAACTATTCAAAATCCTGTTGCTGTAAGTAGGACTTGAGCAACAGACGGAGGCATTTTCTGAAGCAGCCACTGGTACTCTACATGTTTGGAAGAAGCATAACTTTTCAAAACCTGGTGTCAACCCTGGGTGGTCAGTCTGCTTTTAGCAGATGATTGGCTTTGTATATGTCATTTCACTTTCTGTGCCTCAGTTTCCCTGTTTGTAAGACAGATAGTAAAATCACTTGCATCATCAAGTGCTTTGGTACTGAAAAAAATGTTCTATCTAGGGAAAGGTTTTACTGTTCTCATATTTCTGGATGCATAATGGGCCACTGCAAGTTTAAGGAAGCTTTCTGAGGTGTTAGTTAAAAATAGTTAACAATATAAAAAAAAGTAACTCAGAAACATCTAGGGGCTATGTTTTAAAAACAAACGAATATGTAGCTATAGCAAGTAGCAACCTTTGCCAATACTCTCTGTAGTGTGGTATTTCAAGAGCTACAGTTAGGGCTGGTCCTGCTGAATCCAAGGGAATTTTAAGTGCTCAGATGTTTCAGGATCAGGCCCAGACCTCTTATTTCAGTGCAAAGGGAAGGAGTGACTCCCAGTATCGCATCAGCTCCTCCAGATGTGGTCTCTTTAATGGTGACTGCGTGCAAACGCACATCTCGCACACAATCAAACGGTTGTTCTGCTGAAACTGGGCAAAGGCAGAGAAACATCAAGTTAAAGGTCATCTCCAAATCTCTCATTTTCCTCCTCTGTTCTGCCTTCCCCAGAGCCTATGATTTTGTCTCAAGACTTTCTGGGAATCGTGCTGGCCCTGTGCTGCTGCTGGCGCTCTGGCTGCATTTCTCTTGTGAGCAAAGAGGTTTTCATGTAGACACTTTGCACAGTCAATTAGTAAAGTAATTGAGTATTCTTTGGGATGAAAGGTATAATACACACACAAGATTATTCACCATTTTCATTACATACCATATCCGGGAAGCTGCAGGAATGCAATGCATCTAGATACTTCATGGTGAGGTAACTCTGAATGACCTGCTTTTCCTCATTTACATCTGACTCAGTATCATTTGAATACTGTGCTTTATGTGTGATATTGCCTTATTACATTTACAACACCCAGAAGAAGACTAGAAGAGCCAGCAGGTCTCTGCCCTCAAGAGTTTGTTTTATCTGGGAGAAAATGAGTGGAAGGTAATACACAATAGGGAGGAGATGGGTGGAGAGCTTGAGATGGTTGGACTGCAGTATAATCATTATTATTAAAGTCCTTACGGATATCATGGGAGAAATTAGTCTTAGGTAAGGATTTGAATGGAATGAGACTAGCTGCTTAGCAGGCCAGAACTGGGAGGCTGTTTAAGCAGAGAAGTGTGGTGTAGGGAAAAGATTGGATATACATGTGTGTGTATATATATACACACACACACTTATATATGGCTATATACAAATTTTATATATAAGGTTATATAGAAGCTGGTATCACCCAGCCCAGTCTGTAAAGACAGAGCTAAAATGGATGCCACACCTTCTTTTTGGAAACATCCCATCAAATCTTACCTTCTTGAGGCTGCTCATAAATTTTTAGGATCAGATTTTCAGAGGAACTTGTTTTGCTGGGCAGAAAAGTGGCAATTTCTAAATGTCATGGTTTTGAAAACCTGCCTCCCAAACGCTTGTTCTTCAGGACACGTGGAGGTTGCCTGTGTTGTGGAAAATGGGGAACTGTTTTGCTGTCTGTATTAGATGTTTTGCTTTGGTATCCTCATCATACTTAAAAAATGCCAGTTAAAAATACCGGCTACTGAACTGCCTGAATCCTCTGTCACAGCAGTGCACGACATCCAACGCTAAAGCTCTCTCTTGTGGTCGTGATATGCAAATACATGTACATTATTAGAAGCAAACGCGGTTCATAAACTACTTCAGCAAAACCCAAAGCTCGTGAGGAGTTGAGAAATTGTGTCTTAATTTTATGTTAACGAAGCTGACGGTTTCTACTTCTAATTCTAAATGGAGGATGTTTATTATGGAAATTATTGGCATGTATTACTCTTCTAATACCAAATCTGTTACTTGAAAAGCTCCTTTTAAATAAGAGGTTGTATTTTTCACATCTATCGCTGAAATATTAAAAAAGCCAATTCAGGTGCTTATAATCACAGCCTTCCCACTGTGCTTGAATATCCAGCTTCCACTTACAAGAGTAATTTTGCCCTGGCTAGCTTTGATTTCCCTTGCTGAAACCTCGTTTGCATTTGCGTGCTGAGCCTCTGCAGCCACGAGGGCCAGGAGAGCCTGGGAACGGCAAGAAAGTGCTGTACGGCACGATGAATATGGAAAACAACTGGACACCCATTAGTTTTGCAAAAACAGAACCTGTTCCCTGCAGATGAAAGCTGATTCATACGACATTTTTCTGACAGCGAGCACTGTCTCTGCTGATTAAGAAATTGTCTGATCAGATAGTGAAAGTCACGGCAAGCTGCCGTGTCATCTCCTAATGGTGCCAACGCTTCGTGCCACTGGGAATCTGGGCTCATCTGAATCACTTTGTTCTGGCATCAAGCTGGGTTGGTGTTCGGTCTTTCCTTGGCCAGAGGGCAACTAGGAATGAAACTTCACCAACAAATCTGGATTAGTTTTTGGATGCTCCCTAAATGCCTTGGGGTGGTCAGAAAGTCTCCGGGGGCCAGGAAGCAGGCGGTGTCAGAGGTGAAAGTATTGAGCTACCCGCTGGCCTGAGCCATGTCGGTCTTATCGGTAGGGACCGCAGGGCACGGCGGTGAAGGCTGTCTGCCAGCCTGTGGTAGGAAATGTCTCCCCTGGTGAACGTCTGTTTTGAGCAGCGCTGAGGCACTGCTGGGTTCGTTTTTACTCCTGATGATAAGAAAGATTGGAGGGGGGGGGGGAATCTTCCAAAGGGACTGAGCCATGAAGAAGATGTAAATGTTTCCTTCCAGTAATACAGCAGAGAGGACGTTGTAGCTGGGGGATGAGCTAGGAGATCTGAAGAAGCTTGTGAGCCTGACCACAGGTACAAGGAAAAGGGCAGAAAGTGGCACAGGGGACAGGTTTTTGGGTGAGGGCCAGGCACTGGAGATGGATGGGGGGAAGCAGGGGATGTGCTTCTTGGCCATTTGGCATACGGCTTCAAAACCCACCAGCCAAGTGTCTCCATACCTCTCCTAGGTCCCTGCTACAAGTCACCCCATTGACCCCAGTAACTGGTACAAAAAGCTGTGTATCCCACACAGGCCCTAGTCCCAGACCAAGCAGCATCTGTGATAACATTTTTTTCCCCTTCTGTTTAACAGAAGAAAACTTCCACCTTTATGAAGCATTCAAACACAGGTCTCTTTCTTTCTGAACATTAATAGATTACCTGAAATTACATTAATATTATGATCCCAGCAGCTCTCAAACAGAAAATATTATGGGAAGTTTTGAAAGCCTAAAACGCCTTGTATTCTGTGGAGTTCAGGGAAAAAAATAATGTTTTCAGTATTTCAAAAAGTTTTCTGAGATTTGAAATTCCATGGACTTACTACTTCATCTTCTTTTGTTCTTTTTTGTTATTCCACATCACAAAAGGGATGGTGTTTAGATAATTTCCCTTTTTCTGTTTCGTGTTTGGTGAGTGTTCCATACTTGGCCAATTTTGGAAAGTTAGAAAGTGGCCAAGTAAATAAATTGCCAATAAATAAATAAGGTAATTCTCTCTCCTGATATTGGTAATGCAAAAAAAAATGTGAAGGTTAGATTTTGACAAAGAAAACCCAAATCTTCTGAGGATATTTCGTCTGTTTTCCAAAGGGTCATTTTAAATAGAAATTAAAGTATTTTAAGTGGAAAATTTCAACCAGCTCTAATTATATAAACTATGGAGAGGTCACTTACCCACTAACTGAGTTGATTTTTTTAATGCAAACCCAGGACTTGAGTCAAGATGGCAGGATCGGGCTGCAGTTTGACTTACTGCAAAGCTGGTTATTAAAACTCATTTGATTTTGAACGAGGCTTTTATTTTCCTCATTGTTTTGAAAGAAACAATAAATTTTCCGAGACAATTACAAAATGACAATTCTTAAGGACTGGAAGAACGGGTCTGTTGAATGAATCCAGGCATACCTGTGACTGCTTTGAATCACTCCTGCTTTGGTAGAAAGGAACAATTTAACAGATCGACATGCTTGCAGGGCTTCATCCTCTGAATCATTGGCTGCTTTTGATGGCAACTAACAGCTAAATTGGGCTGGAGAGTGCTTATTAAGAGTGAGGAAGCCTGAGCCTCTGCCAGGGCTGGCTCCTTTGTCTTGTGTTGATGCAAAATGCAGCATAGATGATCGGGAATGGCTTAACACGCAGAAGCATGATAGTGGGGTTACAAAAACAAAGCTAACAGGCATGGAAAAGGAAAACTGGGAACACTGAAGACTTCTTTTAAAAATTAAGGCAGAATGAAGGGCTTTCCTGATTAAATTTCTTTAGAAGTTAATCTACCAAAACATTCACTTAAGAAAAGAAATGTGAAAAAACATGATCATCCCCCGTTATCGTGACAGGGTTTTTTTTCCCAGAACTGCAAGTTAAAACCCTCAAAACAAAACTTGCCAAGAAAGCATCACACACAGCACTGACAGAGTCCCTTCAAAACCCACAAACGCCAGTGGACAGTCCTGTTCATCAGGTCTATTATCCTCTGTGGACTTCAGACCAAGTCCTCCGATTTAAAGGGGTGATTTTCAGGAGGCAAGGAAAAATGGGCTTTGAACTTCTCAAATGCCAAAGCATGTTTGCAAGCTGGTTGAGTCTGTGCTGCTCCGTCTTGCTGCTGTAATCACACAAGCACTGCTTTGGAGAGCTAGGGCTGAGACTGGCAGGAACAGAGCAGCCAGAACTCAGCACAGCTGACAGTGTTTGGAAAGAAAGTCTGCTGAAAAGCTTCAAACCCAAACCAGCACCTACCCCGAGCATGGAGAAATGGGCAAGTTTAGCTACTGTTATGCGATAAATGTGTTCTGGTCCTGATCTGTAGCTGGGGAAGTCAAATGGAGCTACATTCCAGTCTTTCTCCTGCAGTCACATTTTTAATGACAAATATATGCTCTCCAAAAAAAAAACACCAACCCCAAAATAAAACACAGCAAAGGAAAATCAAATCAGAAATCAAATCATGCTATTATAATAAAAGCAGTTATTGTCTATTTGCAAATATGCCCTTACACCCTTGCTTAGAACATTGTTTGTTCATGAGAGCAGAAAATCTCAAACCACAGAGATCTGATTTTTACAAGAAGCAAGTGATTCTTTTATAAAGGTCTGAAAATTTTTTAAGTTGTCGCGAGACCTACTATCCAATTTTCCTGGTGTTTTAACTTGGAACTGAAAATGGAAATGATTAGAATGGCAGAGTTAACAACAGAGTTTACAAAGATACTATTATAGCTATTATTAATGTATATATTCAGCCAGACGTGTTTGGATAGGAAACTTGTTTTTTCTTCTTTGTCCTGTAACACCCCATGAAGAACTCACATGTGTTGGTGGATCGTTGTGCTTTCTCTGAAAAGTCCATAGTTCATATTGAAAAACAAGCCCTTGTGTTTTGCCAGGAGTGGAAGAAACTGCAAACAAACAGCTCTGAAGTTGAGGAAAGGTGATTTAAATTTACCAGTTACACTATCTTCATAACTGTTGACTTTTGAAAGTATGAGAGGAATGAAAGGGAACATTTCCTTGGTTTCATTCCCTGGTGTCATTCCTCATCATAATGTAATTTAAGTGCTGCATTTTATATTGTTGCTTTGCAGGTTGCCTGTTTTTAAAGGTACACTGTCACATAAAATCAAACAATGCTTTACCTCTGCAATGAATAACACTTCCAACTACTAAAACTGATTGTTAAAATGTCATGTTAGTTCATTCCATAAATCACTAGTGAAATCCTGACCTTACTGAAATCAAGGGAGGTTTGCCACCAGCTCCCATGGGGCCAGAATTTAGCCTCCAGGCTTGATGAATATCCAGAGTGAACAATATCTCCAATTACTTTCTTAGGTTGGGCAAGTGCATTCCTTGTTCCCATTCCTTTTCTGCTTTCATAGTCACTCACATCTTCAATAGGGCACTTGGGCTGCTGGGCCATCAGTCTGATGAACTGCCAGACACAGTCTGATACATAGGTGGTGAGGAGCTTCATCCTGCAAACACTTCAGCACATACAAAGCTTTATCATATAGGTGATTCCACTGGAGCCATAGGCCAGCTTTGTCATAAGTGACATAGCTGTGGCTGAGGTTATTACCCATTTCACATCTATGTGTCAGATGCAGAAACAGAGCACAAAATGTTTTCTCTTTTCATTTGCTAAGGGAGTGAGTAATAAGCTCGGTACTTATTTATGTTGCTTTAGACAATGAAGGGAAAATATTTTGCTCTTTGTTTTTGCCCAGATCATTCTAATTGCCTCCTGGAAAGTCCACTTCATAAAAGGAAAACACATTTGAAAACGTAGCTGGGAAGTTCATCACTTATGGATTGAAAAAGCAGCATTTGTTCCTCTAATCAAGCTTTCCAGGGTTGATGTGTTCACTACAGTATGTTTACTCACGCTTCATCTAATTTAGATTTAAATAGAAATCACATATATATTTAAGACCATTATTTAAAAATTAGAAACGAGCCTGAGAAAGACCCTCAGATCTTACCTCCCCATAGCTCTTGCAAGTTTTGGCCCGAACGTAATGGTTTATACTCCATTGCACACAAGCTTTAAGGGAGGGAGTGGGTAAGGAGAAAGCTGCATGTCACATCAGGGCATTAACCCTGGCTCTTCCCTTAGGACTGTCATCCTGGGAGCTAGGGAGCCAGGCAGTTTGCCTTTCTGCCTACCTCTGCTGCTGTTTAAAAAACAAGATGCTAGCAGCACCCTACCCCAGAGTCATCTGGCAAGCAAGGTGCCGAGATGCAGCATTGCCTGGACTCCTGCAGGTAAGTGGGATAGAAGTGTTCACTTTAAAATACTTTTCGACACAAGTCCGCAGGCTTATTTCATTGCCATCTCAAAGCCTGGAATCAAACACAGAGTGTATCGGATGTCTCCAGCAGCAACTAAACTCATGCACTCTTGTAAATCTCCCTCGTAATCCCCCTGCTGCTGACACTTTATTAGCCAGGCATTCCGGGCTGCGCTTTACTGGGGCACCTCTAAGTGATTGCAGATGGTATTGCTGTGCTAGGGTTCAGATGTGCTACCAAATAGCTGTCTTCATATTTTCCATGCTTTGCCTCATTTGTCAGATTGGTTTTAACCCTGTTGTGTTCAGGATGTTTCCTACCTCAACTAAAGCGCCGAAGGTGGACTGGACACCTAAGCAGATGCCAGGTATTTTCGTGGCTGTAAGGCTACTCTTCTGCTGTACCAGGGAAACAACTCGAGCTTAAAAGCTTGCTGCATTGAATCTCCATCAAGAAACACTGAGCAGGGTGAGGAGACGTGTCAGTTTTCAAGGGGACTTGAGTGCTGGGGAGCTGGGAATTGCACAGAGCTGCCCAAAGCAGCAGAGATAAGAGGTGATGAACCTGCACCACGTAGATTCATTGGCTTAGCTGCAGCACAGCTCCAACGCTCAGCAGGTCTCATTAGCGTACAGGGAAAGCCATTGGCTGAGCTAGAGGAAGTTTCTGGATTAATAGTTCCTATTAATGCCATGTTAACATAAGTACATTGCATCCAGACCTAAATCTGGCTTGTAACACCCAGCGTGCCCGGGTCTCTGCTCTGAGCTGCCCCATGTTTTCAGCTCTGGGATGGCACTGGAGGATGAATTGTAGTTTGCCCACAATCCCTCCTGCCAAGATATCTGCAATGAGGAGAGCACATACAACACTGTCTCATTTCCCCTCCAGTCTTAACCCAAGCATCTGCTGAGCATCTACAGTGAAGGATACTGAAAAATCAATATTTTTATCTCTCTGTGCCTTTCAACAAGAGCCTTTCATAGATACATTCCTGTTGAATACAGGCTGGAGTTCTGGACTGCCCATCTGGTCTTTAAATTTCATGCTGCAAATCCTGCATAATGAGCATAAGGTCCATAGTGTTGGGCTGGATAAACTGTAATCTCCCACCTTTCTTAACAACATGGAGTTGGCAGTACCCACAATGTTAATTTCATTTTTCTGTTCAAGTTCATACCAAATTGAAGCTCTGCACTGCTTGTTTTTCTCAAATCATAAATGTGACGTGGAATGTGTTTTATCCATATATGATGGCCTTACTCAACTAAGGTCATGGGAATTGCAGATGGTATCTGCAAGTACTTTAGAATTAACAGCTGTTTGTGAGGAATGGTCTTTTGGATTTCAGGTTGGAGAAGCAATGCTGGTTAAAGGAAGTGGTGTTAGAGATTTCCTGGAAATGAGCATACACTCCCAGTAGTATCCAGGGACTCCGTTGTCCCACCACTATAATATTCAGCATATAAATAGCTTAAAGAAGGAATTTTAAAAATCCAGGCATAGCACCTGTGTATTTTAAACCATTAATTTAATTAACTGCTTTGCCTGAGAAATGCTTGCTGCAACCATTGAAATAATGTAAGGATGGCTCATAATTTTCTAGTGAAATGTATACAAGTGTCTTTATAACAGCTGTTTTATAGAAGCTCTGATTTCTCTGGTTAAATTGAGTGTAATAAAGACAGCAAGTCTGTGACAGACAAGTTGTGTCACCTGTGTTTCCAGATGGGACACAGTATGGAAAGGCTTGCTCACCTTGACTATTAGTCTAGCTCTATTAATCCACATTGCCCAGAGTAACTAGGTGCCTATCAAACAAGAGCTATGGGAATTTCACTTATGATTCATGCTTTTTCCATCCATCCAAACAAGCCCTGCTAAGCTGCTGTACTCCATAAACTGGACTGCACAAGTAATATGATGAAAAGCATCATAATTTATACCCTGAAGAACATATGTCTTCCATACTGATATGTTAGCAAGTCCCAGATTTTGGCTAAAAGGTTTAGCCAAGTTAGGCATATGTGTTACTGTGGTTAATATGAATTTGTTCTCTACATATGGGCAGCAGTCTGATCTCACATCTTGTACTCAACAAGACTTACTGTATTATCATGGATGATTAAATACACATAAATTAAACATGCAGCCAGCAGTGGCTCTTTTACTAGAAGAACATTGTTTGTGCATTATTACAGCCAGATTTTCAAAAGAAATCAGCTTCCAGCCAGACTCCAGAAGAAGCAGCCTGATTTTTAAAGCAACTCTGCATTTTGCATGCTGAGCGCCTGAAAATTTGGCCATGAGTACCGTTCTACTCCACCACTCCCCTCACCATAGCTCATGGTAATATATTGACCATGAGATCTTCTGACATTTCTTATGATCCTATATGATCTTATGACATTTCTTATGATCCTATATTTTGCTTTCCATGAAGACATGTATCTTCAGGTTGGAAAGGGAAAAACATTCTCCAGTGTTGCAGGAAATTAGGAAGTTGGTGGTATCTTCTGCTCTGTTCTTATGAGGTAAGTATTTCTGATGTCTGTTACCAAAGGATTTATGTAGGTATTTTTCAGGTGTTGTGAGCTGTGTATTTCATAGCTCCCAGTACGTGGATTGTCCTACCAACTTTCTGGACCAAATATCTATTATATAGCTGTAAAAGACTAAAGAGGAGTGAACTTTTGCAGTGGATTGCTTTAAATCCTGTAGGTATCACTGCTTTATGCTTATAATACTTATAATCTGTATGTTAATGGTCCCTAACAGCTATCAATCACTGGTGATTTTCCTTTAGCTGAAAAGGTACAGACTTGGTGTATTTGGTGCAGAATATTCAGCTGTATTTTTTCATATTACAAAGTTCTAGGGTGTGGTGCCTTTGATATTCCCTTTTGGAAACATAATTTCTGGTAGGATGGAACTTTGCCCATATGGGGAGCATCTCTTGAGAATTTGTCAGTGCAAAATGCCGGGTTTTTGTTTCTATACCATTAGCATATGGTTATTCCAGAAAAAAAAAAAAAAAAAAAAAAACAACACAAAAAAAACCAAAAAACAAACAGATAGCTTATTTAGCTTGATACAGAATACACTGGTCCAACAGTTTAGTAGACCAGTGTGAGCAGCATTTATTCTAGGGACCTTACAACTACAGCTAGAGTGAAAAACGTTTTCTAGTGGAGAGCTGGCCTGACTATCTCACTATGCTGATGAAAGACAGCAATGCAATGTTAGTACTATTAGTAGGCTAAAGGAAGAATATTCAGATCACTAAAAATTGATCAGCTCTGCATGATCTGAGTGAAATGTGTGCTCATGCATGATGTTGCACTTATATCTACACATGGCAGATATGAATAATGGCAGTGAAAGTTAAAAAGTAATATCATCCATTCTGCTTAGGTATGTTTGAGGCTTTGGGGGTGTGTGGGTGGGTATTTCACATGGCTGAGCTCTGGTCCTGCAAGATATTACAAACAGGTCGCCAGCATAATGGATCTTAATAAATCTGTTTCCTTAAGATTTTCCATAATTATTGTTGGATCTACTTTTGCTCTTATGTCAGCAGAAAATGAGACAAGAAGATTTAAGTCCTGCTGTACCCAGGAAACAGATGTAAAATTGCTTTGCTTATTTATGCAAGTTTTAATCAATTATTTCATACCTGAGGAACACTCTCCAAAGCCTGTCATCTGCCACATCAGCAGGTCAGAAAATGCCATGTTCATAAGGAAGAAAATCAGAATAGAAGCATGGAGAAATTATTTTCCACTTTTTTGAGACCTTCTTCCTCCACATTTCCTGCTTTCCTTTACCCTTGTGGCCTCTGTTGAAAAGCATTGGGTAATGCCTAACCTAAATGTTACTTTAGTCACACACCACTAGTCACCCAGAAACCATCGAATGTTATTAAACTGCAGTCATTTCTCCTTGGGTTCCATCAATTATCAAGACTAATGGTAGAAGGGTTCAGCCAAGGTTAGAGCATGTGTATGTCTCTGGGCCATGGGGAGCTCTGTATCATTGCTCTGAGCCAACATAGAAGGCACTGTGGATTTGATTGCTTCTGGGGCCATAAATCGAGGAAATGTGCAAGTTCCAGTGATTCCCAACTCTCCTTGTAGAAATAAGGAGGGAAGGAGAAGAATCACCAACTAATGACAGCAAAATGCTTCTCAGAGCGGTTCACAGCAACTTCTCTAATCTGCAGTATATCAACAAGTTTGTCACTAAACCAGTCCATTTCATCCTTATTTATTTGCTCATCATTTGCATTTCCCTTTTGAAATGTTTTCTTCTTTTCTGTGCATTTGTCTCCCCACCACTGTCATGGCTCTTCAATTTGTCGCTGTTGTGGCTCCACCAGACAATCTCTGACCCCCAGGACCGTGAGAATGGGGAGGAAAGATGAGGATCTGGAATGGCAAGGGCTGAAGGTGAACAAACTGAGTCAGTCCTTGTGTCAGTGACCTTTACAGCTTTGCAGTTCTACCACCTCCTCATCCACGGCTCTGCTGAAGTTATGGCTTTGGTTGCACATCAAACCCATTTCCATACAGCTTTGAAAAAGGAAAGGACTTCTTTGATGACCTCAGGTATGCACCCTCAAGGTATTAATTTTGCTGCAGGTGGTGTCGATTTTACAATTAGTGTAGAATTTGGCTGTAAATTGGAAGGCACTTCCAGATTTGCACAAAGCGAATACAGCTTCAACTGCATATACACTTACCTGTAAATGTAGTCTGATTCTGTCAGGCTGTATTTGGCTGTACTCTTGCTTGTACCAGATGACCTGAAGTAATATATGTGATGGGATTGCATAGATTCAGAGGGTGAAGGAAACAAATACCAATTTTAAAGCCTTTGGGGACTGTCTATTATTATAATGAGAAAGTGGAAACCTAATTAAAACAAAGGTTATGAAAAGTAATTTCACAATTTCCTTTCATTTGCCAATAAAAGCATTTAGATTATATATGACAGTCTAACATTTGCTCAAAAGCCAGAATCCAAAATATCTTAATATGAAGATCTATTTGTAGAAAATGTTTAATCTTATCCAGTTTCTAAATTCAGACGTAAATCATGAATTCCAGCAAATTTCCCATAACAGCTGTATGTTAAAACTTTTCCCAGCTGTTATAAGTTTGTTCATTTTTCAAAGTTATTAAAGGATACGCCCCGGCTAATAATTCTCAGATCATGGTGAGACACAAAAGGTTTATGTATTTCAACAGAATGCTATTTTGCATTTAAAGTTCTGCACAAGAGAATGATTTGTTATTTCCCCTGAGGCTGATCAATACTAGCAGGAATAAAAATGGTGATAACTTAAAAGTGTTCTTTGAAAAATTGTCCAGGACATCAAACCATGAACAAAACATAAATGCAAACTTAAAATAAGTTAAATTAAGTAAAATGTGATTTTAAAATCTTAAACAATCACCCTTGCCAAACCCAATAAGCTAGTTGTGCCTTTTTAATTTGGCTTCAGGGACTTTAACTGGATCAGAACAACAAGGAGAATAAAGGATCCACGAAAATTAATTCATTTAGTGCAGGGAGAAGGGCCTTTAGTGACCTGGTTCCACGTGCAATCAGCTGCCAGTTCCTCAACCAGCCTAGGCTGCTTCAGATCTTAAAAATTCAATAACCATTTTGGAGCATGGCAGTGAGAACTCTTTGAGTCCTGGGTTTTCCAATATGAAGGATACCCCTTCTAACGATAGGTGTATCCAATCAGGAACACACACTTTTTTCATAGTTTGGTGAACAAACCCAAATGTTTTTCAGTTGGTAAAAAAATAGTAGATTTGCTGATTTTTTTTCTTGCCTTTGAAGTCACTTAACAATTTCTTCTAACTTTTTTAAAAGTACTTTTCCAAAGAAGTATTTGTCTATCTTAGCAGAATTGGTGCACTGTGTCCCTGTATTTGAGTTTGGAATCTTATTTCCTCCTGTGGAGAGCAATGTAACAATGATTCCTATTCATTATAAATGCCATCATTTTTCTTCATTGAAGAAGGGAAACATAAGTTCTAAAATGTTGATCTTGTCAGACGTATGATTCTGTGATCCTCTTCTCTCTTATCCAAAGCTTTGAGGACACATGAAATTATCTACCTCCTTAAAATAATAGCTCCTCCATATCTCTGGGCTACAACTAACCATTTTGTTTATGCAATTGCTGCTGATTTTATCTGTATTAGCGCTTGGCACTTCTGCAAATTAGCACACAGATTGTGTGTTGTGACCCTGAAAAGGAGCAACATAATGGATGATCACTTCAAAAAAAGTTTGTTTTAAGCAAATTGCTTTCCTCAAAGGGAATCACTGGCAGTGACAGGGGTAGAATCAGTTTTCTGGGACAATATCCAACTGCTTTTATCCACAAAGATGTACTTTCTTTAACATCTTGCCTCATTCACTAGACAGCTTCCCCAATTGCAGCAAATGGAGCAGAGATCTTACTTGCTTACTTGCAAACTTCTTGCTTTGATGTTCAGCCCTGATGAAACCCCAAAGCAATTCTATCTTGGGCGCCAATAAGGCACGTGTCCTGTGATCTTGTATATACAGTACCTGTGCACAGAGAGCAGATCAAAATGCTCCCACAAACTGCAATACTGTATTTTCCTAATTTTGAGTGTTTACTTTGCAGCCTTAATAACCTTTGAATACAGGGAGCAGAGTTGATTTTGTTTTGGCTAACTTCCTAGGTAAACCGAAAACACAAGAAAAGCAGAGTCCTCTTCATCTGAATGGGAGGGATATCCATCGGGTCCTGCCGCCTGAGCCAGCAGCATCCCTGAGAGCTGTAGGATTCAAGTGTCCTTTGCATGGACCAGGACTAGCGGGAGATGAGACACTTCTTTGCTTTCTAGAGGTTTGCTGGGAGCAGGGACAAGGAGTCCAGTAGGCTCTTAGGGAAGGAGTGAAGGAGGACCATGGTATTTCTGGTGGGAATAAACTCTTTACTGTGTTCCATCAGACCTGTCCCTTCAATAGTTTAAAACACAGGATTATGTAGGTGTGTTTATACAAATGATGGGTGTTAATGGTCAATGAGTCACCTAATTGGCTCCATATGATTGCAGATATACATGCCCTACTGTGTTACAGTGGTAGCAGCAATATAGCCATGATGGTCTAAGGACATAAGCAAGTCAGGGTTCGTAGGTAGAGCCAATGTTTTTTATTAAACCAGCTGATGCAATTGGAATAATCTTTCAGATGCACATAAATGAGGTTTTGGTCTATCCAGGAACTGTTCCAATTGATTTAAAGTCATTCAGAAATCATCTGCTTGATCAAGGCCAGAATGCTTAGCACCATATAAAATCGATCCCTATCTCTGAAAATCTGATTACTGGTGTATTCTGGTTAGAGCCTAATCCATGACACAGAGTTTGTATTTTAACCAGAGGCACAGCCCAGTAGCTACCCTAAGCTTTTTATTGGCCCTGCTTATAATGCATGTATTTTACATATTTTCACCCTGCAGCCTCCAGCCCAGGCAGTGTAGATTGCCTGCTGTGCATACAAGGTCTGGATACTGGTGTGTGCTGGCCCTTAGTCCATCTGTCTCCCTGCCACAGTTGTTCACTAAAGAGGAACCTGGATGTGAAGAAACCTGCAAGCAGTGTGGATGCCTCGGGGATGAAAAATCCATAAGAAACAGGGGGAACATCAATGTAGAGAGCCTCCTACTTTCTGGAGCCCAGACCTAGTTCCTCTGATCCTTTGATGTGACACCAGGGTGGTCCCTGAGACCTGTATACCAAAGATACCTACATAAAGGAGTTGTCTAACATGACTGAATAGATGAGATGTGTAACTCCTACCACTGTCTCTGTAAAGGTCCTGCTCAGCAGCACTGCCTTTTACTCCCAACCACCCGTCACACCTTGCAGTGAAGCTAGACGGTCTTGCAGTCTGGTACAGTGATGAGAGACACATGGAAGCACCTGAAGTCCAAAGCTGGAACCATCATCTCTCAACTCTGGGTTTGGACTCTCTTTAAGCAGAAAAATTTGTCTAGAAAACCAGTTTCCAATGGACCTGTGTCATTTTAAGGGGTTGAAGGGTGTCCGCTCTCAGGATCTGGTTTAGACTGACTTTGAATTGGGTTACTGGTTTGGTTACTAAACTGATACAGAAACCAACTGAATACCAGACTGCCACTTGAAATGCATGGAAATTTGAGGGGAATATGTTAAAAAATCAAGAATTTAAGAAGGATCCTGCATAGTAAATAGTTGCTCCTGAAAACACAATATTCTATTCTGTTGTCAAGCTGACAGACTGAAACAGGCTCAACTGATTTCTGTATCAATAGCATTATGCCAGTGTAAATGCTGCAAACTTCTTTAAATAGATCTCTGAATGCAAACAGGTTAATGGAGCAAGGGGACAGGTAAAATGAGAGAATAATCTGGGATTACTGAAACAAGACCTGTAACTGTTGAGCCCTGAGGAAAGAGAGAGCTAACACACTTCATCTAAACCCTCCCATAAATAGTTTGGGTAATTAGAGGCTTAGATTTATTGAAAACAATGAAAAATGTCATAATTACCTTTACATATTTTTCTTTCTTTCACTGTTAGAAAATGATCCCCGTAATTTGGTGTTCAGTGAGCAGGGCATATTTTGTGTTGTTCCACCACTGTGCCATCCTGAGCAAAAATGCTTCAGGGGAACCCTATTGAACAGGTCTGTTCTTTTCCTTTTTAAATCTTGTAGCAATTAGCAAGCATTTCACAGATGATTTCGGTCAAATAATGTAACTTGGCAAAACGGTGCCCAGCTCTGAAAGGCTGCAAAGTATAACCTTGTTCCAGATGGGGAAGTTTTTCTTCAAATGAGAGATGTCCTACAGGCTGGAATAAAATCAACCCCAATTGAGAAGGAGGTTCCCTTCTCAATTATTTTTTCCCAAACCCAGAGTAGAAACTGATACTGGTAAAAACCTCTATTAGAAACCTCTGTGATACTTATTGCACAGCAGAGGTAAAACTCACAAGAAACCTAATGACCATTCTTTTACATGAGTCGATGATGAAGGTGGAACAAACTAGCAAGAGCCCATGAAGGCAGACATCCAAGGCCTGGGGCAGAACTGGGGCGGCCCAGCCATATGAGAAGTGGTCATATTTCAAAATAGGCTAGTCCAGCATAATCCTGTTTATGAAATGCAGGTGGAGTATAATTCCAAGTTTGTGGTTTGAGCCTTAAAACTCATTATGTTTTGGTTCTGCACTCCTTGGAGACCAACTGACTCCTTGTACCTCAATGTCAGGATGCTCTGATCAAATAGAGGGCTAAAGTTTACAGCTCTGGTGTTCTGATAACTAAGCGTGGACACAGGAAAATTCTCCTCTCTGGAAGCTGTCATCATCCTGCAGCCTGGATAACCTGAATGATTTGGCTTTCAAGCCTCAATGCAAGGCATACCTTATTCACTGGGCATTTTATGACTTTGTCTTGAGTGAGAGCATGTGGTTTGCAAGATAAGATCGGGCTAGGAAAGAGCAACCAAAGCTTGGCTATGACAGCGAAACTTAAGAAATGCTGACAGATTAATAATTTTTTTTTTTTCCTCATTCAAAATCCTGTAGTACTTCAGATTTGTTCCTGTACATGTCATTTCTTCCTGGGTAGCCCCGGATAGCTTTATGCTAAGCAGACTAGCTGTCCAATGTCTCCTGGTCATGCTGAATATTGAGGTTACAAACTACCTCCCCGATATATAAAGATCCCACCACATTAAAGTTTCTGGAGGGGTTGCCCAGAAATAACTGCACCATCAGACTTTTAGGTGCTTAGATTTTTTTAAGGGGTCACAACAGAGGCTTTGAGAAACTGGGACCCTAAAGAGCAGTTTCTTTGCCTGCCCAGGAGGCCAGAAGCAGGGTCAGCCGGGGATGGGGATAAGAGGAAGGCAGCAGGGGAGACACTTTCCTAAGCAGGAAAGTGGGGACTGGCTCTAGTTGGATGCACTGCTGTGGGCTTTGTCTGTTGAGCAAGCTGTGGAGTGAGTAAAGGAATTTTTCTGAGGGACTTCTATAGGGTTGTAGGCTCTGTGAGCATCTACTGCATTCCTTTTGAAAATGGCTTTTCCACTGTCCCTACAAAGACTTTCTTTCTGGGATCAATGTATGAAGCCCAGAACAAGCAGATTGCTCTTTAAAAAAAACCTCATAGGCTTCCATTAGAAAATAATTTGTAAATATTCTTGTATGGAAGATGGTATGGACATGATAGAAAGGGAGGAAAAAAATCCCAAGTGGCAGAAGAAGCCTTAAATTCACAAAAGGGGGGTACACTCTTACGAACATTAGTGTTATTAGCCTGGAGGTTTGGGCTATTCATTTGGAGAGGAATGCTGGTAGTGGTCAATGTACCAAAGACTCTCATTGACTTCTAAAACCAATGATCTCGTTCTTTAAACAGCAAGCATGACTTGCTTCAGAGACGTGCCACAGTGTACAGATTTAGGTCAGATGGGGAGGAAGAGGAGTTCTGGCTGCAAGTTTGGCTTTTGTTGGAACTAAATGAGCTGGCTGTGATGTTTGCCTTTGGTTCGGCACTTGACTGTGCTGTTACAGAGTAATAAACATAGCTCTTGCATAGTTCAGGAGATCTAAAAATGAGATCAAGTTTAATACATTGCACAGCTTAGTCAAAAGGCTCCTACTGGGCTACTTACTATTGGGCTGGAATAGCTACAGTGCAGTGCAGCAAAGTAATCCGTTTTCATTTATTTTTGGGTTTGAGCCTTTTGCTCCAAGTTGCCTGCTTGCGTTTTTGTTGATATTCGCTAGCAAAACTAATCTAGAGCAGTATAACAAAAGCAATATGTGAACTACAGCACATCAGGAATGTTCCTTCTGGAACGGTGTAACCCTAATCCCCAGGGGCAGAGACATGTTTGTAGGAAAAAGGAAAAGCTCACATCTGGTTTGATACTACAATAAGAGAAAAGGCTGTTTGCCACTAGAGGGTGTATCAGCTGCAAAATTGTTATTGAAAACACCGGGATTTTGTTTGGAAGCTGATCTTTTTTGTTGTTCTGAAATTAATTTAAGCAGCCTCAATTATCTGATGTTTAGTTTTATAGACAATTAAGTTCTCAGCATCATTCAGCCCACCTGAACCAGCCCATGGTGGGTGGCTTTGTCAACAACAGATAATTTATTTCGTCTGTTCCAATTTCACTTGCTTGTTGTCTACGGCAGTGTTTGCAGAGCCCCAGGCAAAGCAAGATTATTTAAATGTATAAGACACAAGTATTTGCAGTATGCATTTGTGGCATCAGAGCCACGGTGTCTCAGCTCCCTTTGCTCCTTTGCTGGTGGGAACAGATAAGGAGAAACAGCCAACGGTTGAGGATGGAAGGTGGAGACTGCTGAACTCAACCCAAAATGAAGCAGCCTGGGAATTTCAGCTGGGTTAGGGCACTGCCTATGCTCCTGCCTCTCTCACACTAGAAGGGAGCTGGAGCAAAGCATCCTTTTCTGTCTGCACCTCCAAGCGTGCTGGCCTGCCAGGTAGTTCTTCTTCATACTTTGCTCTCTTTCGCCTGCAATGTGTAGCTATAAACACAGGGAAACAAGGTATGAAAATTCATCTCCTTAGGATGTAGAGATTCTCTGTCTCTTCAGCAAGAGTCATTAAGGGCTTCCTTTCAAATGCATTCACCATAAGCATTGTTGGCAGTTTAGCTTCCAGCCAGTCTGAAAGACCTGAAGCAGTTGTGCTGTTGACTGCTGCGAGCATTTCAGCAGCTACCTACCTGCACTTCAGGTGGGTTTGGATCAGTCCTTTTAGTGCACATTGAGGCCTCAGGAATTGTATTTCTTGGAGGGTGGCATGGCAAGATAGAGGATTGAAAGCAAACAGGAATGTTTACATTCAGGAAGAAGGCTTATAAAGCCATTTCTAGTTACATATGAGATGTAAGGTCTTCTAGCCTAATAGGTCTGATCTAGTTCCCTGCTATTTTAAGCAGCCATGTTAATCTTGTTCATACAACAGTCAAACCTCCATCTGGTTCTCTACATTGTGCAAGTACAGACTGCAAATTTAATAGGTAGAAGGGTGAAATAATTCTGGTTTGATCCCACTAGTCTTCCTGTGCTCCTGGCTCACAAAACAGATTCACAAAGGGCACTGTTCGGCTCCTCAAGGAGTAATAGGTGGCATTTATGTTGTAAATGCAATTGTTTTCCCCTCCAATTCATTGCGTGAAGGATTGTGCTCTTCCCTGGGAACTACAGATGCTATAAAAGTCTAGAAGCAGCTAGGACAGAAACTGCCTGATATTGTGACAGCTTCCCTCCCTGTGCACTGCGAGATGAGGAGCACGTTTAGGTGGGAGGACAGTGAGGCTGTACGTAAGCCTTTCTGGCTTATGCTGCAAGTGCTAGGGAACGGAGGGACTTGGCTCTGGAACTGCCTATGCTTTAGTTCATGGTGGGTGTATTTTGTGTCTTTTGTTCAGCCTCAGATGTGATAGCATAACGAGTTCTGTAAATGCCTGTCTCTTGTCCTGGGTCCCAGCAGTGACCCCTTGTTGTTCTGGGCCAGAGTCCAGTAGCTGAACCTCACTAAGTTGGCTGACTTGAACCAGCCTGTCCCTTGCACGCACAGGTGGCTCTTGCAATGACCCAAGTGCGGTGACCTGACTCAGAGACCTGTCATTCTGGTTGGCTGTGAAAAAATTGATCTCAAAACAGATTTTTACCAGATTAGGAACGCAAAGAAAAGTGCAGGAATTGTGCTGACATCCTGGAGAGGAAAGAAAGGGTCTTACAGGTCTGCTCTATGGGTAAATCTTCCATCAGTGTTGCTCTTCTGAATCAGTGTTTTCACATCTGGAAGACTTTTATGTGCTTCAGTTACCTAGCCATAAGCAGCGTTTAAGGGTTTGTCCCTGGAGGTGCTTAGCTTCTGCCAGTTAGCAGGATGCAAAAGTGTGATTTGTGCTGCCATTCTGATGGAGTGTTAAAAATGATACAGAGGGGCAGTTACACTGTTCTCAGGAGCAGGTAGGACCCCCTTTTCTGAAAGCATACTTTGTTAGAGCCGAAATTCAGCAGTAGATGGCACCAGCAGGATTGTAAAATGGGCTCTAAACACTTTTGTAGTGCCTCAAAATTCTCCAAATGTTTCACAAGACACACAGACAGCTAAATAAAAAGTCTAGCACCAGTTACTGGCAGAGGTAAATCACGCAGAGGGGAGCAGAGTGTCCTTTTCAGCAAAGCACAGCACCGTTAATGCGCACAGGGGGAGCAGAGGATGCGATGAACGTGTAGCACCTAGTCTGCGGAGAATATTTGTGCAGGCGGCTCTGCTCCAGGGAGCCCTTTGCAGCAAGGCGAAGGTGGGCACCCTCTTACTGCAACCCAGGCGGGGAAGGTCTGTTCGTTGGTACACGTGCAGGTTTGCGTACACACACTTCCAAGTATACATGCACATAGAACAAGAAGTTTCTAAGGCAAACAGGGCATGTTGGTCCTTAACTGCTGGGAACTCACTGCAAACTGGACTCCCCACAACAGCCACCATCTGCAGGCTTGGATGATTCTGTATGGGTAGAATTCCTCTTCCTGACTTTTCTAGCAAATGCATCTGAGTTAAATTTGTGTCTCAAGTGTTGACCAGGGCTGGTATTTCATAGTTTACATCTGTAGCCATAGTGCGTATTTGATATAGATAGAGTGCATGGGACCCCGGTTCTTAAGTGTTATGTATTATAGAACTATGGTTTGGGTTTTTTTCAAGAACATGCTATAGAAGGGACTAGTTAGTATAAAATATTGATGAAACTGGTACATAGATAAGCCAAGCCAGGACAGTTCACGCTGGTTTTGATTGTGTGCTTTTTTCTTTCTTTTTGTTTTTGACACACACTTGAAAAGAGTGACCACTTGGACCCATGTCGCGCAGTGTTTGACGTGAAGGAGATGAGGACAAATTAACTATCTCTTGTTCCTATTCTTTCCTAATTAAATATAACTGTCAGAACCTTCATAAATGGTGATAAAAGGAGACACAGGGTGGGGATGCTACATTTAAAAAATCAGCCTCCTCTTTTGGATCAGTATAGCTACACCTTTTGGAAGGGCTGCTGAGTGCAGGTTTCAAAGGCCACTAGCTGCTCGTGGGACCGCAGCAAAATGCATTTATGATTTGCTCTTCAGAGTTATTTGTGGCTTTCATTTCAAGACAATAACACAATGCAGATTATAGAAGGGGGTGCAGATGGTATTAAAGGATGCTTTTTAGCTGTAGCAGTGATGCCATCAAATAGCTTCTATTTAAACATTGTTTTCTTCAGTCTACTTGCCACCTCTTACAGGCCACTGTAACCTGGTGCTGAAACCAGATTTTCTGTGCAGCTCTCTAACCTTATACTTCAAAACTTGTTCTGCTGTGGAGTGTAATTTCATTTGGCAGAGTGGTCTGACCATCATGTCTGAAGGTTGCTTGATAAATTCTAATGATATATTCAAAAGGGTCGACACTATATTTTGGATTGAAATAATCATTAAATCACTCAGTTGGTAAGCAGCTTTGCAGCGGAAGTGTTCCAGAGATAGTAGGAGGAATATTAGTATGCACAAGAAAAAGACCTGTTTCTCCAAAGACTGTACAGTAGGGGAAGACCTTGTTTTCCAGATCTCTTTAACAAAGGTGTTTTGAGAAAGAATTGCAAATGAACGACTCTTCCACAGAGGCAATTTGCATATCATTAGCCTTCGGGTTTTGTTAACTGTTTTCACCTAGAGGAGGTGGAAAGGTTCACTCTTTGTTTGGAAAATGACAATGCTTGCAGAACGTGGCACATTTTGTTAGTGATAGATGAAACCAATTTTTTTAACATTTTCTGTTAACTGCTACCAATTTTGATGGAGATGATGATGCCCTTTCAAAAGAAAATTGAGTCCTTTTCAATAGCACACTCAAAATTTATGGCTTTTTCAATTGAAAGAAATATTTTTCTTTTGTGTCTCTCCTCTTCCTTCCTTCCAATTCCCAGGGTAAAATGTAGCACCACACCCTGCAATAATGTTTTCATGATCACCTTTGTAAGGCTGTAACTTCACAGGAATTCAAAAAGACTGAAAACTCAAAAGTTTTTTTTCTTAAATCTTGGTCCATGCTTGAAAGCCTGATGTACTATTTGTATTTTTGTCTTCCGTTGTGGAGGTTTGAGGGAACACAACAGAACTTTGGTTTTACACAACAGAAAGGCAGAGAGGAAGAAAGGATCCATAGGCTCAGGATATGATGAAGATGACCCCAGCTGGTGTAGCCTATCCTAATTCATCACTTCTGTTCAGGTGGCTCTGGCTCTGCTGGGTCTGTGCTGCCTTTCAAAGAACCTTTCACATGTCTTTACAAATTCTGGTCCAGGGGCTAATTTGTGTGTGGCCAGTTTGGGTTTCTCTGTGCAGTCTAAATGGACTTCATATGTCTCAGCATGTGATAAATCTTGATAAGCACAAGCCTGGTGTATGAGCCTGTGCTTGAAACAGTGAGCTGGGAAAGACAGGAAGGGATATTCAAAGAGGCTAATGATGCAGTTCAATGGATGAGAAAGAAAACATTAAATTCTGTTGATGTGTGGAGACTTCCGATTTACATTCCTGCTCTTTTTAGTTTGGGAATTCTCCCCATACAATCTGACCTAAAGCTTGCATGTGACTTCGAAATAGAGACAGCACAGCCTTCATTGTTTTTTTGCTTTCTTATGTTTGTCAGCAACAGAAGGAATGGTGGATTAATCTTTACCTATAATGTTAATTAGTGAAAACTTTAATGGAAGGAAGTTGGAAGTCATGCCAGCAATTATTTTCGCAACTGCTCATAGCTTCTTGTTGTTACTTGGAAATAGTCATGTCTTGTCTGACACCTCTTCTACTTCCATTGTCTGAAAGATAAAAAATAATACAAGATACTGCCATTTTGGATATACTATGTTTGTCAAAAGAAGAAAATGGCGCCTGCTCTCTCTCTCTCTTTCTCTCCCTCTAGCTTGGGTGTCAAATCTCTCTCCCATCGTCAACCATCACAGGGAAAATTTTTTATTTATTTTATTTATTTATTGCCTCAAGTATTCAGTGTCTCAAAAGGAAATATTTTATTGCTCTCCAAAGATCCATTGTAAAGCCTATGATTTTTTTATAAAGCTGACAGCATTAAAATCTGTGAGCTTTTGCCACTGACACCATTTGTATACATCTGAACTTCTGAGCCTTTACTTATTTTACTGTTCAACTACTAAGTTATTTGTTTCCATAGTCACATATGTATGACTTCATTACAGTTCACAGTTACATTTTCTAGAGATTAGCTCATTGATATATTGCACTGGTCTGTGCATTAGCTGCTTGGATGAGCTTAGTTTTCATAGCCTATTGGTCTGTTGGTGACTCTAAAAATTTGCCACAGTCATATGATTAAATATGGAAAACATCTGTTTTAAGTAGTCTAACAAAAATCTGAACATCTGGAAAATATTGGTAAAGAAGCTAATTAAGTTTGTCAACTTACAAATTGTTCTAGCAGGAAGTATTTAGGAGTAGCAGATAATTGAGATTTCATTCCTCTGGCCCCTTGTCCTTGCCTTTTGTTTATTTTAGTGTAACTGGAAGGACTATTTTACTTAGCTTCTTCCAAATCCACCCTCTGGACACAAACTGAGAGATAGTTATCAGGTGCTATGTTGCAACAGGCTACACTTACAGTGGGAGAAATGAATGCTGGAAACAGACCTTCATGCCTGTCTCATGTTTTAA
Source organism: Buteo buteo (assembly GCF_964188355.1). Lineage (NCBI taxonomy): Eukaryota > Metazoa > Chordata > Aves > Accipitriformes > Accipitridae > Buteo > Buteo buteo. The sequence goes on along the minus strand of NC_134194.1, from coordinate 11,007,583 downwards.
CCATTTTGAAACAGCAATATATATTCAACTTCCAAACAGACTGATGACACTCTCTCTCATCCTCTCAGCTAACGACTTTGCTGATGTTGCTCAGGTCTTCCATGGTTTGCACATGGGTAGGGCAGTGTGATGTCTTTTCAGGAGAAAGTTTTTGAGACACTCCACCTAACACTGAACTTGACAGACGCATCTGTGGGATTATCAAGAATATCTGCATTGGCTTCTATAAAATATCTAGAACTTGAGCTTTATCTTCAAAGTATTGCCCTGCTCAGAATATCTACGACTGGGCAAAGCACTTCTGTCACACCAAAAAACCCTCTTTGTGTCAGAGATTTTTATAAGCCATGATGCGTTAAGACCTCAAGAATCATGACAGATCTTGGTATTTTTTACTCCAAGGGCAAGAGATGGCTCTGACTTAGTTTCACAAACATTAAGTCATAGAAAGCAAGTATATTTTTTAAAGTCAAATGCAAACTTCAATGACCCTCAGATCGCACCTCTTTCTCTCTAGGGACAGAAGAGGTACATAGCACAGTTATGTGCAGTTGTATTCCTCTATGGACTATTGGAACATGCTCAGATACAACGGTGACCATCACAGCATTAAAAACTACAGGCATATTAATTTTTAAAAGTCTGCCTGTTATTTTCCCCCCATTTCCTATTGCATTTCTGTATTTTTGGAAGGTAGTGATTTGCTCTACTTAAGTCTGACCACATCTTGCCTAGCTTAGGCCCTTAGTGAAAATGAAGCTTTTGTCACCATGAGTAATACCCCTTAGATGCAAAGAAATTAAACATTAAGGGCTTCGCAGTGTTACTCACACAAAAGAGAAGATATTAACAAATAGGCTTCTTTGAAAACACCCTGCTGCAGCTAAACCTTTAATGACAAAGGGTTTGTGTGGAGTTTCTTGCTGAATTATCCACAGTATATCTGTGAGCCTTCTGGCTCTTAAGAAAGCAGGCAAAATTTGACATTTGACATTTGAATAAAAGCAATTCCCACATGCGTGCCTATTCTTCCCACCATAAAAAAGAAGAGGCATGAATAAATTAAGGTACAAATGAATGTAAATGTCAAGTTAATAGTTCAAATACACAGTAGGAAAGAAGAAATGTATGTATTTGTCTCTAGCAGCAAACAGCCTGGTGGCCAGATTTGACAGCAGCTAATTGAGCAATAATTGTTATTAATGTCTCTTGTCTTTGCTGTCCACAGCAATTCTGGCTGGGTAGAGCTTTGGAAACAGTGATAATTTTGGGGCGTCTTAAATGGATTTTAAATGTTCTTTTCCCATGTATTGAGAAATATGAGCACACTTTAAAAAAACTGAATCATGCATTAGTAACAGTTTCTGGATAACTGGAGCTCATCTCCAAAGCGAACAGTGCTGGTGTGTGATTCCTGATGATAGGCAATGACTGTCTCTGCCTTTGGTTTTCCAAAGCGCTCTGGAGTGGTGCTGGTTGTGCTTCTTTATTAAAACTTTTAACCCAGTGAAAGGGATTAATAAGAAAAGTATAATGTAGTTTGAGGACTGTAAGACTGGTCGTAAGGACCGGTGGGCCCTGGGAGAGCTGGTCTGTGCTGGTCAGCCGTGGTGCTGCCAGCACTTGGGTTTCAGGGGAGCTTCTGGTGACACACCAAAGTTCAGAGCCTGTGCTGTGCTCTCAGCTGTCTTTTTTGCTCACAAGAGGTTCAGGCCTACTGGAAGGGTGTTGGGGGAAGAGTTGGGTACTGAGCTTTCCACAAGAAAAACTTGCTGCTTGCAGAGAACCGTGGGGCTGGGCTGGCTCCACGGGCGTTGGGGCTGTTGGGTCTGCGTCTCACAGGTTCATGTTAAGGAGCCTATTGCACAGAGTTTTGACTGACATATTTCCCATGGTAAAGACATTTCTGTCATCTCTCCTCTATGCTTTATCTGGTGCCTCGGTACAATTTTTCCTCCAGTGATGGTATTACTGAAGACTACTGGGTAGCCTGTTTGCACAAAATCAGGAAAAAAAAAGAAATACCTTTCTGCCTTCCAAATTCTTGTCAAAATTGGCTTAATATTAGCCAAGGGCTTCAAAGGTTTCTAGGAGGCAGACACATATGCATGCACGTGGAAGTTCACATGTGCATAGTGTGACTGCATAAGCTTCACTTCCATATGAAAACAGTTTGAAAAGCGTTACAGTCTGAATAATTCCCAGATTCTGGGGGATTAGAGTTAGGATAGTGTGTGGTTTACAGTAATGACAGAGCTAGCTGCTGAGAGATTTTGACCTGCCGCTCCTCAAAGGCTAAAGGTATTTGAGGGAGATTTAGTTTATTGTTAATCTTTAGGTGTGCACAGGCGTAATTTCCTTTTTTTCTATGCCAGCTGGGACTCTGCAATCCTCTGGTGCAGACTAACCCAGCCTTTCCTACCTCAAATCCTTTATGGCCTAAGTGGCTAATGAAGAATGCATTTGAAATTATATGTAAAAACAGCACAAGAATCTAAGGAGAAGGGCCAGATTTGGAGTCTGGTCTTAACTGGGCTTGCTTTTCTGTGCTGGCAGCATTTTAAGAATGCAATCCAGCTTATTAAGTGCCATAATTGCACCTGTAAATCATGTCCCAGTGACCTAGTCTACATCTGCAAACAAGTGTGGAATTGAAAAGAACAGGCAGTGTTTTCAATTCTGGTCCCTGGATCATTTTCACTTCTTTGAAAAAAAAAAAAGAAGGATTATTCTGAGGCTTAATCCCCAAGTGTAAAAGTGAAACCTAGATGCTAATTTTCTTTAAAGTCTGGGTCCTCATTAAGTCTTCCCCATAACTTGGAGAGAAAAAAAATATAGCAAGATATCTACTCCTGTCTTTCAAACATGATGTTTCTAAACAAACATGAGCCATATACTTGGAAAACCCAGTTGCAGATTGGAGGTCAATTAAATAAATTTAGGTTACATTTCTGAAAGCTACGCACATGTATCTAGAAGGTTTATTTAATATGAGATTCAAGACTTTATACGTTTTCCGTGTATATCATCGTGGCTTCTATGAGTCACGTGATATAATATATACATTTTTTTCTTTTTAGATTATTACTTGAAATGACTTTCTGTTTCTTTTGTTTTACTTCCTTTGTTACATGTGGATGTTATCCACTTGATAGAAACAGAAGAAATTGTTTTGGCTTTCTCTTGCCCTGTGACTCCTAATTATCCAATACTTGTACTTTTCCATCTGTTTCTTTTTTTTTTTTCCTCTCAGTATTTTGGATGAGGAAGAACATTTCTATAAAAATCTGTTCTTTCCCCGGAGCAAAATGGCTCAGATATACACTGCTGGCTGCAGATCTGACAAAGAGAGGTTTTGAACCATCAGCAACTTTTATAAAGCCAATATTTCCCTCCGCAGTAGGGAAACACTTTACGCAAGGACTCAGGTGCTCAGTCAATGCTATAGCTTATTCCCAGGAATGACAGCATTTCTAAATGTTGCACATTATCTGGGAGGAGACAACTAGAGTGATCGCTGGTTTACTGTGCAAATATGAGCCAAGACACTCAGCCTGTAGTATAGATAGGAAACACCAGCAGCTGTGACCTGCCTTTTTGTCTGCCCTTGGTGCTTACCCACCTCAGCTGGTACCAACAGAGTGAAAATGCAGTGACCGTGTACGCCGTGGTGGTGAGCAGCTCAGGATCCCAAGCAAGTCTGAAACCTCTGTGGCCCCAGCAATCTCTGAAATAGCACATCTAAAGCCGGGTCAGGTGAGATCCTATGCATTGCACTGTTGTAACTTCCAAGAGAGAAGCTCTTGGTGCTTTCTGTGCTACTTGTGCCCACGTAACGAAAACAGCAAAAATAGTCTCCCTTTCCCAGCTTCCAAGTGGTTGTGCTCCTTGGACAACTGCTTGCAACTGTATTCACCTCGCTCCTTCCCAGCTGTGAGGAATAGGTACCTGAACCCTATGAGTCTGATTCAGTGTTTGCTGAAATCAATGCAAAACTTTTCATCCGTCCAAGCTGGCTTCAGTTCAGGACCCACTCCCCATTAGAAGAGCCTTATTGATCCCCAGTGGTGCTCTGGGCTCTTCAAAGACAATTGTGGGTTCCTGAAATGCCAATTTGAAGCCATTGTGTACAAAAATGCTTTGTGAAGAAGTGTTTCCCTTTCAAGACGTGACAGATTTTTGTAATAATCCCTCTAAACAGGTATTTCCTTTGCCAAGCAGCTCCCTAGGAAGCTGGATGTCCTGAGTGCTGAGCACTACTGATTCAGAGCAGGAGCAATAAGTGTGATGGGGCCTATTGAAGGGTCTTTCCAAAAGGTTATTTGGTGTCTCATAATATCTAGCTTGGAAAGTTTCTCATGTTTGGAGACCAGGTAATTCTCCTCACTATCTGAATACCCCTTCCACCTGCAGCCATCCACCTCCAACTCCCTGCCAAGTAGTAGTGTTTGGACTATATGTTTAGTTTTTTCCTTGCTGAGTTTTAACACAGATGGCACAAGAACATGCCAGCCAGTTGGGCTGGAGTTTAATGTGAAACTTTTTTTCCTCCCGAGACTAGGTAGGCGTCAAATAGCAGCAATGTGAATCTGTACTCCACCAGTCTGAAGAAGGAACTAACTAACTAGGACAAATGTTTCTCTCCACTCAATGTCATCTGAAATGCCTATAAAATCAAAATGCAGACATGAGCTAGAAATAAACATTTATATACCTTTCCAGTCCCACTGGACTTCAAGCTGCCATAAACACTTACCACAGCTATTTAAAAAAAATATCATGTATTATCAGTTGATCCTCCCATAGAGGTTGTATCTGCCCATTTGATTTGAATTTCAGTGCTATTGTTTCGTGTGTGTGGAACTACAAAGAGAAGAAAAGGGTTTTGTTATTCGTCTTCATCAACTGATCTAATGCAAGAGGAAAATTGCTGGTAATTATTTTTATAGCAATTATGCTGGCCCAAACACCGTAAGTGCAAGCACATTCCTTGTTATTTATTACAGAAAGATCTCAAACCACAGACTGTTTAGAATGCACAGCATTTTAATTCATGAACTTTGATGAAACTTATTTTAATATAGCTTTGTTTTCCTTATTAAATGACAAGAAAAATTAATTACAACAGATCTGGTCGTGCTTTAATGTAGTCAAGTTGCTGAGTGTATTTCAGTAGTTAACTTTCTTCCTTTGGATATGAACAGCATGACTGCTCTACAGGTGTTTTCTCAACCAATTAGAAATCTGTAAAGCCTGAACTTTTATCAGATTTTATGCCTGAACATGAAAAAAATTATTTTTTTCTCTTAGTTGAATTTATCTTAATCTTCAGGGAGCTGGTTGTTGTCTTTTTATAAGTCTGTCTGATGTGTGTTGCTGTATACTAAATTTAATAAAGTTTTGAGATGAGAGATATCTCTTATTTTTTAAAGATGAGACTGTGGGACTTGTTCTGTTGCTTTGGATCATCACAGTTTCTGAATTATGTTACCTGTCCATGCTGCGGTATGAGCCTGTACTACCTGCCTTTCTGACAATGCATCACCTGACTTACTACTGCCGAGCTGGATGAGCATTACAAATTCACTCACCACCAGATAGTTGGAGTGGTTGAAAAATATCAGCTCTTATGTAGGAAGCTATTTCTTAGCAAATTATTTTTCCCTGAAATATTTCCACTTTGAGGTTTGTTTCTGCTGTCTTTCCTTCAATGTTCTCCCAAAACAGATTTTCCTCAGAAAAGGAAAATGGTAATGAAACTTCAGTCAGCATTGCCATTTGGAAGTGCTGCTGTGCTGCCTGACAAGAGCTGTCATTCATCTGCTTCACGTCCACACTCTCCTGCTCCATGGAAGGAAGCTACTGAGCATCATGGGCTGCTTGCTCCAACCGGAGTGCCCGGAGTTTAAAAATAGTAGCCCAGTAGCCTGCTGGAGCAGAGGTACTTTCTTAGTTTTGGCAGAAAACATTGGCTTTGAATTTTTTCTCTCCTAACAATTTTCCGTGCAGGTTTCTTTTTTATTTTTTCCAAGTCACTTCCAATACACATTTGTGTGTGTGTGTGCACATACGTATGCATGTGCTTTCCTGCCTTCGGTGCCAATGCCACCAAAGGACTCACATAGCAGGCACTCAGAAGGCAAAGCATTGAGAGATCTGTCAGTCCCTGCTTCTGCCAGGGTACCTTTTTTCCCTGAAGAAAATTAGCCATACTGAATGCAGTCTGGTTTTAAATATATCAATTCAGGGTGGGAAGGAAGGTTCATCCAGTCTTATGAGGCAGCTTTTCAAGATGAATTCACTATTCACTAATATAAGTTATTTTTTGAAAGCTACAGCTCAGATGAGGGGTAAGTATCTGCATTAACATTTGGATGTTGATATCCATAGAATAAATATTATCTCCTGTTTATAGCATTTGTATGCTTCTCTGTTGGACAGAACCACAATTTCTGCAGTATCTGAAACAGAATGGACTCATCCCAGACTGTCTTTTTGAATACTACATTTACAAATGGAGTTAGGGGTGTAGTCCTGTCTTCCACAAGAATTTAAAATTTGGTGAAAATATAGGAAATGCCTTATGACTCCTGAATGTCTGTAACAACATTTGTGATACTCTAGGTGTATTTTTGGAATAATTTGGTTTCTAACTGGTGATGTTTGTCTTCATTAGGACATGCAATTCTGCCCCACTCCAGGGTGATACCCTCACAGACAGATTGATCACTGAGTACTTCTTCTGAGTAGGTACCAGTAACTTTTCCAGATTTTCTGGCAGTTTTTTTGATGTGTCCCAAGAGGGAATAGGATGAGACAATCTTATTTAATCCTGTGTCTGAAACAAAGGCTTTGAACAAAGGTGAAAGACTCATTTGACTTCATCACCAAGCCTATACAAATTAAACTTCTACATTACTCACAGTACGACTTGCAATTATGTTGATTAATCATATTTTACTGAGAACATGGAAACTCACTTATAACAGGCATTATTAATCTATTGTGTCATTTTTTTAATCTTAAAGCCCTATTCCAGGGACAATTCCACTCCCAATGAGCTGGTTAATTCTATTTCTCTTCCACCTTATTTGTAATTAATTTTGAAAATGTTTACATGAAACACAATTAATTTAACAGAGTTCTTTAAAGAAAAGGAAAATGTAAACTCATTTACAAGTATATTATTTCAATACTGATACTGGAAATAGAGATGTTTTCCAAAGTAATATAAATATGTGAATGTTAGTTGACCTTTGGTTTGTTATATGGCAGCAAGTAATATGTACATTTAATTTTGAAAAGTATATTGACCTTTGAACCATCTTCTAAATAAAAATGGAGTTAATAATGAAAAGAATTATATGGGAAACTATTTATTTAGCTAGCAAAGAAAGAGGTTTAGTCATCTATGAAATGGCACCATGGTACTCTGAATCTTGGGAAACAGGGAAGTCGTGTACACTGACCACCAGAAGATACTTACAGCATCACTTTGGCTGCGGATTTTTTGGGGCAAAGAGGTGGTGTTTTCTAGTAAGAAAACTAGAAATGCAGTCTGCAGGATTGTTTCACAGGTAGCTTTCAATAGGAGTGTCCTGATTTAAAACAAACATAGCTGGCTCTGCATCAGACAATCAAAAAACATCCAATACTGTGCCTTCAGAGAGAAAACTGTCTAGTGGCTTAAGTTAATACTGACATGTGTAAAGAGGGTCTCGCTTTCAGCTAGACCCAGTTCTTATGGGTTCTCTCTCTGAGACTTGCTTACAGTTCCTACCGATTCTTTTTTTGCTGTCCCTCTTCCTCTTCTGCCTCCTCAGCTCAAAGCCCTGTCCTCTGTGAGTGCAGAGCCCATGCCCTGTCCCAAGGGATGGATCAACACCAACGTGTGGGCATGATTCCTACTCTTTCAGGATAGTCTGGCTCCCCCAGAACTCACCTGGCATTTTGGTGGGAGTGAGGAGGAAGCCCTTGGAGAAGGAATTACTGGCTGGTATTTTCTAGCTGTCTCTCAGTTCATACTGGAATGCCAGAGTTAATGACGGGACCGTTGTGTTTACCAGAAGTTAAATCTGGGCACCACTTCAGCAGGCAAAAATATCCATAAAACACAGTGGCTTGATGAGTTGTTTTGTTTCAGATCCATCTGTCTAAGGCAGTCATAGACAGTGACTCTATGTAACTTTTAATTAGTATATACCTACATGATTTTAATAAACTATTTATAAATGGATTGCTCTGTCACATGGTATTATCGGTTCTTTAAACTTACGTTGTCAAGGAGGTCAAATGTGAATAGCTCATTCCAAGATTGAAATAAAATATGCCAAGAGTAATGCTTTATGAGGAGATGATTAACATTTTCCTATTCAACCTTGCTGAGAGATTGCTGTTACATCCCTTTATTAATGTGCAAGTTCTCTTTTGCAACCAAGTGATGCAGTCTTTTGTAATTTAGATAATAAAGAGAGTTGTTGTTGTTGTTTAATAAAAAGAATGATAATTTATTGACACTTGGATCACATAATGCTGTGAGTGTAATGAAACTGAACAAACTAATTTCATTCCTCCCCGTGCACTCCATGCTAATTAAAAGCAACAATCAATATGGGTGTAGCATTGTCAACAATGGCATTAAAAGACTGAGCTCTGGCCAAATGGCTGATGACAGTTTTCAAGGATGAGGCGGACGGGTGGAAGGTTGAAAAGAAACCAAGAATTACACAGAAGGCAGAAGCTGGAACTTTTGCTAGTGAGATTTTGGGGCTTTCAGTTGAGTGTTTTATGGCTTTTCTTCTTTGCCTTTCATATTTTGTCCAGATGACCCCTATGATAAAATTTGTTTCTGTACATGGTGATGATTATTATGCCTCTGATTTAAAAAGAAACTTCTTAAATCAAGGCACTGAGACTTGCTAGTGGGACACGTGCAAAGAAGCTTTCCTGAATGCATCTAATTTGTGCAAACCTTCATGTCGTAGTTGCTTCCTCTGAAGTTAGTGGCAAAATTCCCATTGCTGCTGGTGGGATCAGGATCTTGCTGCAGAAGTACTGCTATAAACTTGTACAAGGCTCCTTGCAGAGTTCAAGGTAGCCTGACTAGCAGCATTCCCCAATCATTGTCCCAGAAGCCTGCTCAGGAATTTCAGCAGTCACCTCATTTCCTCCTGTGTTCTGTTAAAATAAAAAATACTCAGTTTATCTTCATCTCCACAGATCACAGTAAAAATGATGGTCACAATAAAGATCTTTACAAATAGCAGGGAGAGGTTTTGTGTGAACACTTTGGGCATCTTTTATGTGAGTTTTCCTCAGAGTGCTATTTAGCAATTTTTTATATATATATATGTATATATCCCTTGCACCCCTCAGAGGCATGCAGATTACTTATTGAAATACAGAAACTGCAGTGTAACGCAAACAAGAAACTATATTTCAGGTATTGCCAAAACCTCCCCTGCTGAGTGATTTCTCAACTCTCATCCATTTAGCTACCCTTTGGGAGCTGAGTGGACCTTGCAGTTTATTCGCTGAAATTTGGCTTGCAAGCTCATTGAGGTTTTTTCAGATGAGGGTGAAACAAATTCTGACAAGAGGGGGCTCCTCAAGAGTGTGTTTCCATAGCCATCAGCCTCTAGAGAGACAAAATTAGAGTGATTTCAGCTCCAGTAACTCACCTGATTCTTGGGCAATGCTGGGGTGTCCCCTTTGGTGGTGTTGAGTTCAGTGGAGACCATAATGTGCCGGTTCTCATTTTGTGTCTCTAGGGGTCCTGTGGGTATAGATGTGTGCACATATCTGAGGCATGAAAGTAGGAAAAGCAAGATAGAAAACACAGATGTCTGCATGGCTCTTTGGGAAGACATCCCTGTGGCTTTTATGAAGTTACATCAGGGAAAACAGATCCTGCCTGACCAGTTTTTGAGAGTGGATGAAATTACCATATATCCTCCTTAGACTCAAGGCTCAAAATAACACCGTGCTGAGGGAAGCCTTCAGGGAAGCCTGTGGAGACAAAGAGCAGAAGAAGGGGAAAACAGAGAGCAGATGGTTTTCTCAGGGAAATGATCAAAAGGCTGATGGCAGCCTGTTTCCAAATTGAGGGGTTGTGCAGCTGGACAAAAACATCTGGACAGTTTACAGTGGATGAAAAATTAGTCACTTTTTAGCAAAGGCAGTGAATTCGTAAATGTATTCTTCGGGGATTGTGTAGTTCATTAGCGTGTTTGCAGAACTGAGTTGCACAATCTCCAATTTTGAATAAAAGGCTGTTGGGACAATTTTGTTTCTGCTTATAAATCACAAGCTAAAGCCTCAGATGGAGTAAACATGTATGTGTCTATTGAGGTCAATGCAATTAGACTAAATCAGGGATGCAGTTGAGAACCCAACTTACTCTTATTTTTTCTCCCCTTCACACTGAAGTGACTGAGACAAACTTCTTCAGGCTGAGTCTTCTCCACACAGAGATGTCCCTTCCTCTTCCAGGTGGAAACTTTTACACCCTCTTACATGGTGGAAGAAAAGTAGGTGCCGAATATGACCCTGAGTCAATGGGATCCTCAGTACTTAGTAGTAAGTGTAATCACAGGACTGGGCTCAGACAGAAAAAGTGGCATTAACAGTCATGTATTTGCAATCAGAGGAGTAATTCCTCCTGTTTCATTTGTAGATTGCCCTAGCTAATGGAATAAATGCTATTCCACTTATGGACAGAAAGAAGGAAATAGGTAAATTGTTTTTAAAGAAGCTGACCTCTGACGCACATATTTCACTTGCAGCAAAATGTTTGCTTGGAAAATAAACTTCATGGTTCAGTGGCATCCAAACAAATTGTTTCCTCTTGATGTCTATTGATTAAAAGAGAGGTTACAGTTGAAGGGATTTTAATTGACTAGACAGAGTTGCAATTGATTTGCTCAGAGAAGTCATCTTTTCAAATATTTTCTTCAAATGAAGCATGAAAAAGAGAAACCTAGAACTGTGTGATCAGAATGGTATTTTTAAAAAATTAATCCACACTCCAGATTAAATCACTATCAAAGGTGGGACCTCTACAAAATTTCTTTCTCATGAGAGTTCTCATAAACTTTGATGTATTCTGGTAGTAGACTACAACCTTCACAAATGCAATTTTCTTCCTTAATATCAGCTATTTTTTTCCTGTGTGTGCTGTGAAAAGGAAATGAGGCTGAACAGTATAATTTTGAAGCTTTATCTCCAGTGCTGCTGCTCATTACAGTCACTCTGTAGTTGAATTTAAAATGTATTTTTCTGCATCTGAGAATATTTCAAAGATTGTTTTTGTTGCCAATGAATTAGAGAGTTAAATTCATTGCTTATGTTAAGGGACTATATGGATGCTAATCAAGGGTTGAATCTGAGAACCAAGTAAATATTTATATGATGTTGCAAAGTGGTATTAAACCTTTTTACATAGAGATAAAAAATTGCTCTGGAATATGAATCTACCAGAGATTTTTTGTTGTTGTTACTTTTCCTAGCTCTGGAGGATTCCAATGGTCATAAAATACCTCAACAATTTCACACTACTTAACACAAGAGCGATTTCTTCCTGACCTTTTGGACGCTGACTTAGGCTTTACAATTGGCTTTATCCTTTGTATAGCACTCAGTGGCCCACTTCCAAGCTGGGTAATAGCACTGAGGTTTGTTTGCCGCTCCATCTTCCCACATAGTGCTGACTGCTTTTCTGGGATGTCATTGTCAGGCTCGCTTGAGTGAGCTCTGCCATCTTTAGAGGGGATAAAGAAAAGCATATGGGACAATCTTGGAGAGGGAAGAAGAGAAGTAGCGTACTTATTTTTAATGCAAAAATCTTGTGCATCTGTGAATTATTCATACCACAGATAACTACTGCTAATGATTAGCGCCTTTTTACAAGAGGGCTTGAGTTCACTCTTCTCTACCTTGATTGTGTTTCTATTATATGTTGAGGCAAATTGGCAAATCAGTCTTTGCTCTTCAGATAAACTTACCTCATCCTGAAAATTTCAAACAAACACAAATTCCATCTGTTTGGCAAGTACTTCAGGGGCTTTATCTCACTTTAACAAATCACTCCCTTCCTGCTATCAGTTCTGTACAAAATGATCATTAAGCTCTGTTACAAATGAAGCTGCTTTAGCATCCTTTTGTCAGCCTTTGTGGATGTAACCATGAACAGTTAGACAAGGTGCACAATTCAGAAGTAGGTTGTTGTTTGTTTGCATGGTTTGACTGACTTAAAGATTGCTTCAGAAAAGCAATCATTGTGTGAAAGTATAGGGATGTCATCTGAAACTAAAACAATATTATTTTTACATACATTAAAAAAAAAAAGGGCCCAAACAAAACCTTTACACTAGAAACACCTTGTCTAAATCCTCAAAATTCTTCTAAGTACTATTTCCCTCATACATGGCTTAAAATTACCCCAGTCTGCAAGATTAGTATTGTTTAATATTGGTTTATTATGTTCATGCTTAATGGTACACAAAACCTTTAAAACGTTGTAAATTCCTTTACCAAAAATGCAGATCATCCTGCTCACAGATGGAATGGTAGAAGAGTATTTAAAGCAGAACATAGCTCAACGTCATCCTGATCTCTTGTCCTTTTTTTAATAACAGTATCATTCCATTGACCTCTGTGGAGTTATTCCAGAGTTAATCCAAAGCAAATGAAATTACAACTGGGCCCACTGTTTTTATACTGATTTTAAATGAATGGGCAGTTGTTCTCAATGTAGCAAGGTCTGTTCCAAATATTTAACCTCTCCTTCATCACTTTTGATCCCAGTGGCTTTATACGTATTAAATTGAAGCTTACTGGGTTGTTTGAAAACATTGTCAAATGCATCCCCATTGACTTGGTTTAAGAATACTGAGCCAAAGCTCAATCTCTTGACATAAGACAAGGTTTGGCTCCTTGTGCTTTTTTTACATCATCTGTTCCTATTCTTTGATTAAAATAATACAGTTTGATTATTTTCAATGACATACAAATACTATACCCAATAGGAATGCCCAGTAAGGAATAGCTATGTGTTTTCATATGTTAAAATAATAAGTTTAAACATTATCTTTATTGGCCTTATCTTTAACAAAACTCTCAGTATTTAAAGCTCCACAAGGAGAAAATCAGAGTCTAAGAGATTAAACAGTTGGCAAAAGACAGTGTTATTTAAAAATAGCAAAGCAATTTTGTTCTCAGTAAGTCAGGAACTAGCAGTGCAGTACAAAGCCCAGTGCCTACAGGTCTGAATCCTATCTGTACTGACCGTGGCTAAATCTCAGTCAGTTCTTAAGGCTCCTTGGCTTTTATCCTCTGATAGTTTTGGTAGGCACATATATATGAAAATATAGTAGCCTTACATATTTCCTAGCTGGTTGCATCATAAAAATCCCCAATCGCATAAATACTCTAGCTTTTGCTTGTCAGGAATGCTGCATAATCCTAGCTGAGAGACATGTTATCATGGGTGGCTTTTCTGGTTTTCTTGACCAGAACTGTCATTTTTCTGTGTTTATTGACCAACGGACAGTCAATTGTCTCCCTTTGCATTTTTTATTTAAATACTTTGGCAGCTGCATCTAGAAATGCATCTCAACATGTACAGTGCCTAAAGAAGACCAAAGATGTTTTTAAAATGGTGTTTCCATTAAAGGCAGCGGCACATGTGTGAATATTCATGGATAGACAAGTTTGTTTATAAGGAAACTTTCTCTATTTCTAGCTACCAGTGCATTTGCATATCATAAACATGGCTGTCACAGGGGAGATGGAGACTTGCAACTAGATGATTTGAGGTTATACACAGAGAAACAGCTGGTAATATTAATGTGCCACACTGCAATATTTAAGAAGAACCAACAAGATCTACATGTTTAAAGAAGAGCTGTAGTGCTTGAACACTTATCTGTTTGATCTAATAAAAGTTGTTTCTTCCTGCAAATCAAACCTCTCTTTTATCCTTACATTTTCATGCCTTCATCAACACAACTACAACTTACATATGGACAGGATCATAAAAGTACATGTTCTTAATCCACATCTTAAAAATCAATTCTGTTCTTAAACAGTGTTTCTCAGCCCTTTATTAAAACTTACACCACCACTGTAAGTTTTAATCCCCTGTTGGGACCTATGTAATCTGTATGCAGTTGACAACAGAGCACTTAGTTTCACACTCAGAATATAACTTGTTTTCCTTTCTCACATATTTATTCAGTACCTTTGGGATTCAGAAAATTTCAGCAGAATTTTTCTTAAACATTGTTAGTGATTTTATAGCCATGTTCAAGTAGAAAATTCATGTAGTCTCAGATACTGTTGCATAAAAATGTTACGTGAATTTTTTCTCATACCACTCTGAAACGCCCTCTTTTATTTTTTAATTTGTACAGATTTATTCTCCATAGGAACAAACAAGAGTGGACCAGAACTGATTTGCTGGGCTAAACTGCTTCTACAGATGATTAAATTTGAAATTTTAGATCTGGTTGATTCATTTTCACTGCTGAACAGATTATGCGTCATTAAAGACCATCAAGTCTATTGCAATTACTCACTGTCACTTGTGTAATGCCAGTAATTCGGCGTGTCAAAGTGCTTGACAAAGAGCTGGGAGCTGCAGGTGAGAGCTGGGAAGAGAAGAAATCCAGGATCTTCCCATGTTTCCATAGCGACTCAGTGGCAGAGTCACACAGAGAATCCCAGCTGAGTTTGTGTGCTGGTTTTGGCTGGGATAGAGTTAATTTTCTTCCTAGTAGCTAGTATGGGGCTATGTTTTGGATTTGTGCTGAAAACAGTGTTGATAATGCCAAGATGTTTTCGTTCCTGCTCAGCAGTGCTTACCCAGAGCCAAGGGCTTTTCTGCTCCTCACCCCACCCCACCAGCGAGCAGGCTGGGGGGGCACAAGGAATTGGGAGAAGACAAGAAGACACAGCCGGGACAGCTGACCCCAACTGACCCAAGGGATATTTCAGACCATAGGACATCATGCTCAGTATATAAAGCTGGGGGAAGAAGGAAGGGAGGATGTTTGGAGTGACGGTGTTTGTCTTCCCAAGTCACCGTTAGGCACGATGGAGCCCGGCTTTCCTGGAGGTGGCTGAACACCTGCCTGCCCATGGGAAGTGGTGAATGCATTCCTTGTTTTGCTTTGCCCGCATGCGTGGCTTTTGCTTTACCTATTAAACTGCCTTTATCTCAACCCACAAGTTTTCTCACTTTTACCCTTCTGATTCTCTCCCCCATCCCACTGTGAGGGAGGTGAGCGAGCAGCTGTGTGGGGCTTGGTTGCTGGCTGGGGTTAAAAACCATGACAGCTGGGTTGTATTTTACCTGTCTATGTCAGTCCAAGGATATAGTCTGTTAATCTACTTTTCCGTAAAGGGCTGTGAAACATTTAAATGGGATTCATCTTGTAGAAGTACAAGTAAAACATAGTATCTGATATAAACAGACTTTCCATTTGTTTTCCTTCCATTGCTACCATGCAACTTCTCCAACTTTGCTGTCAGCAATAACCTGGTGAGAGCTGGGAATTTATGTTGAACTGGAACAGAAACCAAAAGTCTTTGTCCCTGTATTTAGCATTCCCAAATGTATCAAATTTCAGACAGTTCCGTTTTTATGTCATTTCTCCCTCTAGCAGCTGAATGGTGTGTCCCTGGAGAATCGTCTCCCCAGGAAGATTCTTCCCATGCAACCACTGCTGCTGCTGGCTGGGGCTTTGCTGCCATCTAGCCAACTTCCACCTCAACTCCCAGCTCATCTTTCTGCTCATGGAACCGTATGTACTCTTTTCCCCGGGGGCCGAGGTAGCACCTGTGAGTGTGAGAAAACACGAGTGGTCCTTTGCCACTGCCCTGAAGAGGGATGGCAGCGGTTATCCAGCTGCACAGGCTTCAGTTCATAGAGAGGAAGAGAGCGTGTTGTACTTAGCAGTAGTTCAATTTCTGCTGAAGGAAACATGTCTTTTAAGCTCTGACACCTTTGAATTGATAAAGATTGGTCTAGCAATTTTGAGCCTTTTCTCCTAAAGATTGACAGATAATTTATCAGCACCTGAAGCAGAGTCATTCAATCTGTTGGCTAAGAAGACTTTCAAAGAGCACTGCAAGCACTTTTAAATCACAAACATACAAACTCCAAACAACAGCAAAAACCATTTTTGAGGAGAGTGCAGGTGCAAAGCTCCTTTATATAGCTGCTGCTCCCTTCTTACAGAGCAGATCTTAAAGTAACAGGTTCCCAGAGTATTCCATCAGAAGGACAGCAGTAAAGTGTAATGTGATCAGAAAACCACATTCACTAAAGCCAAATCAGAAAACAATTGAGGAAAGAATATATATGTAAATATATAATAGAAAGCAATCATACATCTAGGTATGATTTTAAAATGAAGTATTCATTTTAAAAGTTTATTTAAAGGTATTCTCAGTTCTCCAGGAGTCTGTTCATTTGCCATTCTATATCTTTAGCAAAACAACCAGAGGGGAAATAAGTGGAAGAAGATGTTCTGTGCAGACACGTATCCTAGTTTAGCTATAGTAATCTCTGCAAAACACCTAGGATTAAAGAAAGCATCCAATCCACCAGCAGCTCTTCTTTTATATCCTTTCCCCTCCCCTCCCTCTAAGTTCAGGGCGCTGGGGTTTGCATTGAGCCCCGGCTTTGGACCCCGTGGGATTACTCAGCAGCTCTTGGTACAGCTACTGCTGAGGAGAGCCCGGTGGGGACAAAAGCTTCACTGCTCTTAGCTGGCTGATGCTGGACCCTGCCACCAAAAAAAGGAGGAGAGGAGGGGAAAACTTGCCCTGATCCTAAGAGCACCAAGGGGTTTCAGGTCCTCTGCTGATCCCCAGCCCTGCATTTAAGGATTCTCATTTAGGAAAGCCACCTGGGAGTTTAATTTGAGCTTAACAAGCAATATTATCATGCTCTGCGTTGGTCTTCATATTATCTTTTTATATTATCTCCCTAACACTGCATTCTTCCTATATTTTCTTTTCCATTTCTCAGCGCACTCTCACCAAATATTTCAAACCACCATAGTCTGGCAAACGGAAACAAATAACAAAAATTAAGCCACGCTGATTCTCTGTATTTTATTCCCTCCCCCCCTAAAACTGCCACTCACCTATTGTCATGAGTATAAAATTTCTCTAGAGCCGAGATGTTATTTGGGGAAAGAAAAGACCTGGACTTCCACTAGGTGGTGAAGTTGTAAAGCTTAAATGGGAGAAGAGAGTTCCCGGAGCAGGGAGAGAGCCTGGGACACCGCAAAGGTGGGGCTGCTGGGGATGTTGCTGCTTTGGGAGTTTGCAGGTTACTCACCTTCCTCCCAGCCCCTGCGGAAGGGGTGACGGATTTATGGGGCACCACCGAAATACAGGTTTTTCTTATCTTCCAGGTGGGGAAAACTGGGAATCAGAAGACAAATGGGAGAACTAATTCTGTGTATTATTTCCTTAAGGACCTAGTTTATTAGGGTAAAAGTAATTTATCCCACTAGGATTTGTCAACTGTTGTCCTGATCTTATAAAGAATTTGTTTTTCAGATGGTTTTACCATCTGCTTCGATTTGGGGCTTTTGGGTCTTTTTTTTTGTTGAGAATAATTTGTACAGTGTCAGCACTTAAACACTGGGAGCAATAGAGAGGAATAATTATTTAATTATTCTTTAGGTGAGGTCAAAACAACAAGCAAAAAAAGGGCCCCACTTTTATCAGAAATTTGCATGACATTAGGTTTCCACTGAGATTTTTGACTGTACAAATGAAAGTAAGATTTAGAAAGTTTAAGCTTGAACTGTCATTCAAGTTTGTGAACACAAGCCCTGAAAAAAGGAACTTTATGAAAGTTTTATGAAGGTCTCGGACTTTGTTTCACATTTAGGATGAAAACACAAGACATTATCATTTTACATAAATTCTTCATTTTGTTAAAATATAGTTCATTCTTCCACACATTACCAAGAGATCTGATAGCACAAACCCTTTTTCCACTCAATTTTCTGCCACTGAAAGAGCACTGCATTATGCATTTCTGCATCTCCACTGTGTATAGTATCTAATATTCTAGTTACTGTTTAAAGGACATATTAAAAAAATTTAGTTTGTAGCAAATATGCATCCAACATGCTATGCTATATAAGCACCGAATATCACATCCTACAGCTGAGTCTACTGCTTGCTGGTCACTTACCATGTTTTGGAAACAGTGTTCAAATAAACTAAAGCCCCCTTTGACAATCTCTACTGTCCGGAACAAATTGTTGAAAAATACAGGTTAGAGCTCACTCCATCACCCATTTTTCTTTTTATTGCATGGAAATGCTGCTCAGGCAGATCTCTGCAGGTAGTGATCCATGGGCTGAATGTGGTGCAGGATCTGATTTTCCCTTTGCGGTCCTGCATGATTCTTGCTTCACCGCACAGATTTTCCTTCGGCTGACTTGCACTGTGGCTGCTGCTTGCCTGCATGCAGTGGGAAGCAGGATGCCATGTACCACTTTTTCAGCCTTAAACACAGCAGGAATTTTTGTTGAGTGAATTGATATTTGTAGCAGTGAGTAAGTTTATTGAAATATTCTACAATATATGCCTAGAAATGGTTGGTTACCTCACATCTACTACAGGTATTTGCAAATATGAACATTTTCAAGTTATTTAGGAGAGTATTTTATTAATGAAGTGGGAGATTTAGTAGCTTCTCAGCCTTTTGAATGCATGTTGCAATTAGATGATGGCTGATCTTCTTGAAGGTGGTTTATCTCTTTTCCTTGTGATTATCTGCAGCTATTAGCCATAGCAGCTCATTGTCAACAGAGAAAAATCCTAAAAGTTAGATACAGAGGCATTGTGCTAAGAAACAGTCCTTTTGTCTTGCTTACAATCAATATTTTGCTCTTAAAATTTTTTAGATGCACAAATCATAGTCTCGCCTGTTTCTCTCTTGAAATGCATTGGAAAAACTGCACAGGGAATTTGGGTCACAGTCCTTCTGTGAGGAGACTGTTTCTTCCCTAATGTCACAGCAACAAAATCAGGCAGAACAGAAAAAACATCCTGAGAAGCAAAGATGTATCTCATTCTCATCTTCCAAATTCTCTGTTCTTTCTCTCTTGCTTTGGGTGTAGAAGCCAGGATGCGTGAAGGTAGGGAGAGGAATAATTACATGTTTTGTTACAGCTTCTTACTTCTTTTGCAGCAATTTTAGGCACAGAATGGAGATACCTGGAGACACAGATTTTAGCTGAAGTAGTGCCTCTAACAGTAATGTTCCTGCATAATCTTCCTGTTTCTAACAACAGGATTATGTTGAAGGTGGAGTAGATCCAGCTCTGCTAAAAGTGTGTTTGTGTGGAGCCTGTCCACATGGGGAATATCACTACCACTGTCACTAGGCATGGCCATTGCTTAGTCACCCTTAGCCTTTTATGTCTTCGTGCAACTAAATATAAATAAGAAGCCCTTGATCCTGCCAGCCTCTCCGTCCATCTTCTGAGTGCAACAAATGAGCTGCCCAGAAACTCGGCTTCCCGTCTCCCTGCTTCAAGGCTATCCCGAGTT
This sequence comes from Buteo buteo, assembly GCF_964188355.1. Lineage (NCBI taxonomy): Eukaryota > Metazoa > Chordata > Aves > Accipitriformes > Accipitridae > Buteo > Buteo buteo. The sequence goes on along the minus strand of NC_134194.1, from coordinate 10,987,996 downwards.
GGCTGCAATCTGCCTTTTAAAGAGCCATTCTTACAAGATCATTGTAGCATTTACCTGGCTAAACCCCCTCAATTTAAATCCTCTTTGGCTTCTCAATGCTCTTTGTTCCAATTTTGTCCTTCTGTGGCTTTCCTGCTCTTTCCCTCTCCCTGCTCCACAGTCTGTGTAGATCCATTCTGCTCTGTTCAGCTAGTGGCTTTGAATTCAGGGTTTTTTTCTCTAATTTCAGACCTGTCTCTCTGCACCCTATCCTAGATGTCAGCCTTTGTCTCAGAGATCTCCTCATCATTGCTTGCTGTTAATTTCTATTTAAAACCTATTCTGGTCAAAAATGAATTCTAGATTTTTTTTTTTTTTCACATGTGACAGAAGTTATCCAACCTGTCAGTCAGATTCTCCACAGTCTCTTGAACTTTCTCCTACGCAAGTGAGTGCGATCAGACCTTGACGCTGCCATTTCCTTCTAAAGACTTTTTTCTTTCTCCCTATCAAATACTTCTCATCCCCTATCCTGACATCTCCCTGACAGTCAAAATCATCCCCTCCAACTAACCTATGAACACAGGATAACCGCATCCTTCACCCCTGGGTCTCTGTGTGTGGTACCTTTAGGCAGTCTGAAGCCTCATCAGCAACTGGCACTGATTTGAAAAGAAAATGATCTTAGGAAGGAAGAAACAGTTGGGCTGGAGTGTCACCGGATTGCCCTGACTTTCTGACACATTGCCCATTTAACTTTCCACTCATCTGTGGCTATTCGGTCTACATCAGAGGATTTTTTAATTGCTTTCTCAAATATATATGGGAATACCATAGCAACTTCTCGATGCAGCAAATCTGTTTCTTCAGTAATTATTACCCTAATTAACTCTCAAATGTTAGCAATGCTCACTCTGCTGATTATGTTTCAGTTGAATTCTGTTACTCGCCACAAGCAGAGCTGGATTCCAGACTGGTGAAGGTAGTCTCTAAATTAAGATCTATTTAATTGGTCTTCCCTGAACGCTCCCACACTTCTGCTGAGAAATGTAAATACTTGTATTTCTATTCATTTATGAGCATACATCAGCGTTCTGCCACATAATGCCTTACATCAAAACCTATCCCAATGGAGTTAGCAGAGCTCTGTAGGTTGAAGACAATACTGACTGTGAAAACGGCTCTAAAAACTTACCATTGATTTGCATACACCTCTCTTCTTTTGGCCCTTTTTTCCAGGCAGCTCTTCCATCAGATGCCAGCATCATAACTCGTTTCTCTGCCCTCCATGTTATCCCTTCTATGTTTGATTTCCCTCCTCTCTATTTATAATCTGCAACTGATAGGATGTGGTGTCTATGTCTCCTATATTCTTTGCAGGAGGGACAGCCCTTATTTTTCTCTTTGATCTATGTTTGTGCAAGCTGAGAAGACTGGCTAGGTATGATGATTAATGTAGGATGGGAGGGATTAATTCACCTGAGCTTGTCTGTTGTCTGACACCCAGAAGACTTGGACATAACCAAATATTTGGATGAAGAACCATTTGAGAATTTTAATTACCATGGATCTAGATCTCAGGGATGAGCCAAAATTTTAAAAAAATTTAATATTGAATATTATTATTTTTAATAATGAATATTAAAGGAGATTTAAAATTGCAGTTAAACCAATATAATTTCCAGCTGCTCTTGAAAGAGGTATTTCCCTCTTACACTTTCCATCCCATATGCACAATTCCACCCTTTCTTTTGCACTGGTAAAGGGCCATACATTTAGGACATTAATTAGTGACATAAATTAGCAGAACACTGATCACTTTCTTTGAGAAGGAGGATAATTTTCCCCTGCTTTAACTCTGTGAAGTAGCTCACCAAGAGGTCAGCCAAGCCTCAGCGTGTACGTCAGGGAGGCTGGGACCATGCAGCTGAGGGCAGGGAGCAGTTGGGACACACAAGACAGCCTCTTAGACAGGCCCACCTGTAACATCATGCCAAACTCTTGGCTTACAGAAGTGGGAAAAGAAATACTTTATTTAGCCCCATCATCACCAGTGTATTGAAAGAATTCTAAAAACTTGAGGAGTGTATAGATGAAAGAGGTCATGGTACATGATTATTGTCTTAAGGCACCACTGGAAATTAAAGAAACTTTATTTCTTCCAATTAAAAACTTTCAAGCTTCCTTTAATAATACCTGGGTTTTGGAGAGCAGAAAAGAATTGAGATAAGTTAGATCTGGTTTGCAGAAACATTTCATAACAAAATTATTTGCTCATGCTTTTTTATGGCAAAGTGAAGGTGCTTTTGTGCAACTGTCTTCAAAAGTCCATCTAAGTCTAAATGAAACAGAAATCCCATGTGATTGATGAGGAATGACAGATCCCGAACAACGGCCAATGAATTCAGTGCAGGAGTCATCTGTTGAAATTTTACCTCTCTGCAAAAGGCTAACACAGGTCTTATCCTTTATTTAAATCTTGTGTTGAGAATACTTAAATGCTCACACTTGCACACTTTCTTAGCACAGAGCTGAGAATTTGACACCTAGGGAATTGGTTGTCAGCAATCCATTGAAGTATAATAATAAATGTGTGCATAATTACTTAACTGAAAAACGTAGAAAGGCAAATTACTTTCTAAGAACGAATGTCATCTCCCAGATAAGCTGCAGTTGTTTACTTCTGGGGAAAAAACCCCAAACAAACAACAAAAAACCCCCAACCAACCAAAAAAAACCCAAACCCAAACAATTACCTGAGAGTCCTCTGGAGAGTGCTTCTCAAACCAAAAACCTGAGTCATAAAACCACCCAACCTCTTCCCCCAGCCAGCTGATGGTTAAGGGAGCGACTGGAGGTACACACAACCTGTCTCTCTGCCCAGTACCTAATTGAAGGAAATGGATGCCTGAATGGCTACGGAAAAGTCTCTTCAGCTGTTCCCAACTATTTATCACCCTCACTCCCCTCAACACCTTCTCTAGATAAACAGTAAAACCGTAATGAGTCCAGCAGAGCTGACAGTGAGTTCTGCCTTTATAAAAACTAAGCCGGGGTAATGTACGGCTGCTTTAATAGTTGCGTCTGTTCTAGCTAACTTTTTCCCTCAGGTGACAAACTGTAGACTTTAAATCACTGGCTTTACTGCTGTTTGCTCTCTCCTCCCTTTTAGTAACTCCAGGCAAATGATTTAGGGCAGTTACACCTTATTGCATACATTTAGCCTCAATTCTTGCCTGACGTTTTGTGGCCTCTATCTACTGAATCATTTTCAGAGGTACAAAAAGCCACAGCGTGGAGATGGCTTCTCTGGAGTCATGTCACAGCTTGAGAGCATAACTTAACTCTGGGACCATTAAGTTAAATCCTCAGATTATACAGAAGCTCAAATTCAAATACTGGCAGTAGAGATTTCATCAGCAAACTCTGAAGATAGCATACCAGCAACATTAAGTCTTCTCTGGACTGCTCTGGAAGTACAAATGGGGCTTGAAACTGAATCCTGGGGGCAAGTGGGATTCCTCCAGGCCAGCGTATTCAGGATGACATGAAACACAGGAGGCGTCTGAGCATCTACCAGGGTACTGAGGTCCAGTTGGGGATAACCCACATCAGCAAAACAATATTAGTGGTAATAAAACCAGACCCGTGTTGATCATCCCCCAAGCTGTTCTGAGCTGTGCTTAAGGGCTGGCAGCTTAAGATCAGATCTGCAGGGCTGGAAAAACAAGAGGGAAGGGCTCTGGGCAGGTGGGTTGAGATTCATGGCAGCACCTGGGTGTGCAAGGTTTTGGCTATTTTTCTGTCTGTATAACCTCTCTTAAGCCCCAGGCAGTTTGTTATGTAGTGTCTTTCACAAAAACTTTCGAACTCAAGTGCTGTTGAAAGTGCATAGATTTAGGGATCTGCTAGATTCTGCAAATCAAGGTTTGTGGCATTGGCCTGGCCATGCACTCCCTTCGTAGGTCCTGATGCGATGGGATGATTCAATGCCCTTTCCTCTTAGGTGGGATCATGTCAGTGAAGGGTTTCCCACATGACAGATTGATTTATTTATTGTTAATGCTATGGTAAATGTGTTCTGTTTACACGGGCATAGATCAAAAGTGGTGTTAATGGAGCAATAATAGTGCAACACTGGGTTAGAGGAAAGAAGAATGAGGCTTATGTCATCCTCCTAAAAAGGACTCAGTGCTGGAATTGGAAATGGGCAGGTGACAAGAGAAGCTGAGATCTCACGTTGCAAATCTGAACTGCTGACATTCTCCCTGATTTCTGCTTCATGACTGCAACTGTTTGCTCAGGAAATGTTGCTCTTTAAAAAAAAATCAATGATCATATCTCTTTCAAAAAAAAGATATCAGACATTTAAACTGTGCTTTTCACTTGACTTAAATGTTACAGTGGAAACATTCTTATGTGTCATTATTGTAAAATGAAAAGAAAAATGTCAAGGCTAAGTCATTGCTATCATTTATTTGGCCCTGGGCTGCTTTTGAATTGAGAGGTGCCAGCGATGGGATGTTGTAATATTCTGGTTGCAAGTTTGAGGAGATCTATTTATCACAGAGGTTGGGACATATCAACCTTGTGTATCCCCCTAAACCCCTTTAAAACTATTAAAAGTTCACTTAATGCTTACCTTAGATTAGAAATGAATGTACATAATACCCACATTGTTATTTCACCACTTGAATTTATTTTTTTAATTGCAGTCCTTTTGGAAAGAGTAATTTATTAAAAATCACTATTTGATAAACCTACTGAAATGAATGGTAACACCATTCACCTGTGAACTTCAGATCCTGCAGCCTTTTATGGGGGATCTTCCTTCACTAACTCCTTCTCCCTCATCTTCTAATTTCTTCCTCCTGATTGCTTTGTTAGAGGATGCTTACAAGAAGCTAAATGTTTAACTGTAACCAGGAGAGATATGCAGCTGTGTTTTTTCTCCTTTGGTCTGACATATTTTGTGTTCCTTTTTTTCCTTCATTGTTATGCTAATTTTGTGTCATGAACTGTGGAGAAGTACAGTTATGCAAATTTAAGTAAATTAGCCCTCATTAAGCCCTGCATAGATGCCACTAAATTTTACTACTGGTTCCCAGGATAGCTAGTTAAAGTTAGTTTCGGCATGTTTACATTGCACTTCATCTGATTGGCTGTAAGCCTGAAAAATATTGTTCGGGTTTGGTTATATTGCTGTGAGACAAAACCAAGGTCGAGTATCATTACAGTATTTGTGACAGTATATTTAAGTTAAAACACCAAACCAAACACCGCACACCTAGCAAAGTCAGAAATGAAGCTACACTTAAGTTGAAATATTTTAAGGTAGGGAGTGACTGGTGAAACAACCTTAACTGCCCCAGAGTGCCATCACATGCTGGAGGCTCCAGCCAAATTAGCTTAAGGTGTTAGTGAAGGTGCATTGCATTATTTTAGCTATGCTTCCGTGACTCTGGCAGTGTTACAGAGCAGAGTTGAATTTGCTCAGCTGCCTAACACAGTCACTTGTTATCTTCACTATAGGAATGGTGTATTTTCCCATGGGAAGGCTTTGCTGCCCAGGATCCTGGTGTGTGTTGAGCCTCAGCTCTGTCCTGAGTCCATCCATAAGCCTCACGCCAATGTTATGAAGAGTAGCAATACCCAGACACTGCTCTACCATTGTGCAAATCAGGCTTTTTGACACATATTTGGAGTCCTTAGGTGGCTTTTACCTCCCCTAAATTTGTAACATCCCATTACCCCATGGTGGGAAGTTGGCAGGGAATCTAGTGATTCAGTTCAGCAAGTGCAGTGGGAGGTTTGCTCAGGACATTTAAAGACAGGAATAAACCTTTTATCTCTTATCAAATCCTTTGTGAAATGGCACCTTCAGCCGTCTACAAATGCTTGTCTCTCTGAGATGAAGATGTGTGAATGTTGTTAACAGTGACAATCATGCTGTTTAGTAAAATAGACAGGAGAAATGCTACATCAAGAAATAGTCTTGATCCATCTTGTCAGCTCCCTGTTTGGAGGTGGACACTATTGGATGATTCAGAACAGGATGTACATATCTGGTTCACACTGAAATATATTAGTCATGCCACAAATTGTAATTCTGTTCACTTTCCCTCTGCTAGAATAAGGACAATGGTGGGTATGGCCACAATGTGATGTGACTCACCCAGTGCTTTAGTCCATTCAGTGTTTAGATTGTCCCATTTCTCTGCAAAGAACAGGAATCTCACTGTGACCCGAGTCTTCCACTTTTCGTTGTTGGGTTTTTTCCATGTGTCTCAAATTCGGAAGAAATGACAGTGATAAGATTAAGTCCAGGACACGTTAGACAACTGCTGATCTGTCTGCTGATGGATTTAAAGTGCATGCCTCCAGAATGCTGCTATTTGCACATTTTGGTACCCTCTCCCTGACTAAACATCTGCAGACAGTAGAGCAGCTGATGCACAGCATGAACTTGTATGTCACTTGTATATGGATGATATCTAGCAGCAAATACTTTTCACAGCTATGATAAACAGTGTTTCACCTGAGAACCTGTAACCTCAGAGAGATCAATGGCTGAAGGAAGAAAGCTCTCTGATGGTAAATGTAGCTTATATTAACGGGAGAAATAAGAAATTATTGTCTTCCTACACAACACTTCCACCATGATTGAAGTAATCTGTCCCTATATTTCTGAGTTGTGCTGTAGTGATATTCTTGAAGATCCTGCACTAAAACATCTTAGATACTCTCTCCCTGAAAAGGAGGCTTTGCCTCTGTGTGACCTGCAGACCTCACCACAATAGTTCACATATTTGTAGCCACTTAATTTACTAGCTGCAAAATACTGTACACTGAGGATGAACTGAGAGTTCCTGAGAATGGATAAAGCTCTTGGCCTGCTTGGCAAAAAAAAGTCCACTTGTTTCATCCTAAATTCTGAGTCGTGACATTTGTTTCCCTTTTGAAACATCAGTTGAGACCGAAGCTCCAGATCTTGCATTTTTAACGCGTTCAGTTCATCGGGACCTTATTTAACTCTGAGACCTCCTTTCTCTCCGAGATGTTGATTCAACATGATAAGTGCACTCTACAGGAACGAGACATCAGTCAACAAAGCACGTGAGCCAGCAGAAGCCCTGAGCTCGGCCTCTCTGGCACCAGGCGGCTGCCTGCAGAGCTCATGCTCATGATGACTCCTGGTGCTAGAGACTTACCTTTTTTTTTTTTTCCCAGGAGGGACATAAGTATAAGCTTTGCATCATAGCTTTCTTGTAATTAAACAATACATGAAAAGCCACCTGTTTCTTCATGGAGATTCAGAAGGAGAGACACTTCAGCTCTACACAGTCTTTTTGGAAGCTGTTCAGCTCCTAAAGTGCATGGAGCTGTGATTTGAAATGTTGGGTTTTTTCTGTTTAGAAGGTGATATGTGGCTTTATTTTGTGCAGTTGTGGGTGTAAACTAGCATTTTAAAACTGTGGTAAGTGAGAGGGATATGGGGTGTTTAATGGCTAAATAAATGGTTTTACTTCAGCTGCTGAATAACTGGATTTCGGGGGGGGGGGGGAATTTAAAAAAGAGAGAGAGAGAAAAGAAAGCCAGAAATGTAACAGTAATTGAAAAGCTACATGCAACATCCCAGGCATAAAGGTCTCACATCTCAGCCTCACAGATCTTGCTTGAAGGGAGAGCTGATCAAAGAGAGCATTTAAAAAGACACTTAAAGTACCCTTAATTTTAATAAAAGCTCAAATCTGGATTCGAGGTACAAATACATCCCAGTGTAAAAACACACGTGTGTTTGTGATTCCTCTGCTCCAGAACAAATGTGGCTTTTAATTTCACCCCGTAGAGGGAGGCACTATCAATGTTTAGCACTGCAGCCAGAGTGGGTTGGCTTCCTGCTGCCATGTTAGAAGGACTGGTGTATTCCCTTCCAATTTCCCATGTTTTTCTACTTACTCTGTCTTCACCACAGCTCTCACAACTCCTTTTGGCAAAAAGCTCTCAGACATGAGTACTCCTCCCTGACAAAGTGAAAACATCTATGTAGCACAAGCCCCAGAAAACAATTGAGGAGTCTGCAAGGATAGGAAGGAGTCACCTATACCAGGCAGTGCTGAAAGCAAAATCTTCTCTTTACAGAGGCCCCAGGAAGGTTTCCATCCTGCTCAGGGCACAGCCTGTGTGGTTTAACCCCAGCCAGTAATTAAGCACCACACAGCTCCTCCCCCAGTGGGATGGGGGAGAGAATTGGGGGGAAAAAAGAGTAAAACTTGTGAGTTCAGATAAAGACAGTTTAATAGGACAGAAAAGGAAGGGAAAATACCACTACTACTACTACTAGTAATAGAATATACAAGACAAGTGATGCACAATACCATTGCTCACCACCCACTGACCGATGCCCAGCCAATCGCCGAGCCGCAGTGCCCCCCAGCCATCTCCCCCCAGTTTATATACTGGGCATGATGTCATACGGTATGGAATACCCATTTGGGTCAGCTGCCTTTGCTGTGTCCCCTCCCAGTTTCTTGTGCATCCCCAGCCTCCGCTGGCAGGGCAGTATGAAAAGCTGAAGTCCTTGACTTAGTATAAACACTGCTTAGCAACAACTAAAACATCGGCGTGTTATCAACATTATTCTCATTCTAAATCCAAAACACAGTGCTACACCAGCTACTAAGAAGAAAATTAACTTTATTCCAGCCAAAACCAGGACATGCAGACAAGACAGCACTGCCCTGCCGAAGAGGATCATCTCACTTAAAGCAGTCACTGCTCCTGCCTGCTTGGCGTTATGTAGCCTCCTCCACACAACCCCAGTTTCCTTCCCTTCTCTCCTCTCCAAGCCAAGAGGCAGCTTGGATTTTTCACTCAAAGATTTTAATTTATGGGATAAACAAAACTTCACCCAAGCAGATAAATAATGATGTGTCTGGAGAGACTATGCAATTAATTCCAGACTCTTTAAAGCATATGACCAGAGTTGGCTCTGACTGGAGAGAACAGTGTGTGCTTCACCATATATCTTGAATTTAATCCTGCAAGAGTAAACCCGAGTTGTTCTTGGAACAGTTGGACCTCAGAGATGTATTTCGGCAAAGATGTTCACTCTGGATGGGCCAGATCAGGCTCCAGAAGGTTGAGCTGTCTTTCTCCAAAGAGAGAGGCTAGCTTGTTACTGAACCCACTGATGTTTTCTCTGAGATGTTTTCTGTTCCTGGCAAATGGCTTTGCTAATTGGAATAACTTTTTCAGTGGTTTTCCCTAATCAAGCTGCTGCTTTGAAAAGTTCACTCCACATTTTTCCTACATTATAAATCTGTAATAATTTGCATATTGACTCATGGGCCCTTTAAGAAATATGTATCTTTTATTCAGAATCGTCTCTATTTGCCCATTTGATAACCAGTTTTGCTCTGGGCTGCAATATTTGCACAGTTCCCTTGGTTTTATGTGTGTGTGCTAGACCACTGACTTCTATAAGCAAGGAAGTCCTGTTTTTCAGGTGTAATCACTCTGAAGACAGCAATGCAATCTTAATGACTTGCAGAGAAGATAAAAATATTGAAACCATGGCAACCTCCAAAATTACAAACTGATGCCCAACTTTGCTCTTTTGAGAAATGCAACCTGTTCACTATGCACAAACGAACCTGAAGCAAATGTAGCCTATGAGAGAAGGAATTGGCTCAAAACAAGCTAGAAAATCCAGCTACTTTGCCCATCTTCTCAGCTGACAAAAGTGATTTCAAAGGTAGCCTATTCTTTTCCATTCCCATCTTTTCTAGAGCCAGCATCGCCACAATTTTCTTTTCTTTCTATGAGTCTTCCAACAAGTTTTCAAACCCTCTACTTTTTTATCAATGTACCTAAGTAGAAAGATTCTGTTACAAATTAAGTGGCTCTTTGTTGTTAGATTCTGTTTGGTATTCTGTGGGCATAAATTCAGCCAGAAATATAAAAGAGTCTGCCTCAATACAATTATCGTGTTTCTAGGGAGAATATGCAGTTATGCATGTTCTTAGGTTCATAGGTTCAGCAGTACAAGGTAAATGACAAAACACTTTTGTGTAGTTCAGGTTTCATCTATCAACTCTGGTATGTTCAGAAGGCTGATTTCCAGGCACAAGATATACCAGAATTCACAAGTATGAGGGTCAAGTGAGGGATAAATATCTGTAGAAGTGTATCCACTGAGTGAAAAAGAGAGGAGCCTGGTTCAGAAGTACCAGACTGTAAGTTTTAACCGTATACAAATTGTTGGTTGCTCTTGTTCCAGTGCTTCCTTTCTCCCTTTTCCGCATCGTGTGACCCAGGCGTAGTCTCTGAAAACAGCAAAACACAGAGTGCATTAGTGTCATTTCACTGTTAATGTTGGAGGAATAATTGCCACTGAATCAAATGCTAAAATGAATCCTACATTAAATATTCACCTCTAAGGATGCCTGTTGATGGTTTCTGTCAAATAACCAGCAAGAGCCTGTAATTGGAAAGCCTACATAGAAAGTCAGACTGAGATACAGACCTCCTTTCCACTCTCTGCTGTTTATATTGGGCCTTGTAATCAGTGTGTTTATAATGATGAATGCCTCTTTTTATTGAATTTATTTATAAAATCAGTTCAGTATGTAATAAATCATGCGCGGAATGTTATGTGCTGCAAAGCTGGGTCTTTAAAAAAGGGCTCCTTCACAAGAAGATAGTACAAGTCTTTCAGAAGACACAACAAAAATAACCGACCAGAATTTAGCTCTTTCTATGCTCCTACCAGCTCCTACCTCTACTATTTACACATTTTGGGATGTGAAGAAGAGTGAGTCCAAGACAGCAAGAGAAGAAGGAATTGTGGATGCCACAAGGCAGGTATGCTGAAGAAACAGCAGAAAGCCGTGTTTCTCTACCCAGATCTGTTCAGTGTTTGGAACATGCCCGTGCTGGGGCAGAGGAACTGATCCAGTGTATCAGCCTTGTACTGTTGAGGACTGTGTTCTCAGTAGCTCTGCGTGAAGCTATGCTATATCATTTAAATATAATTCATATGCAAAAAGAGAGAGACTTGGTGCTTCAGAAAAACAAATGCAACAGTTTTCAGTTTGATCCAGCAATCTTCCACATGAATACTCACATCGTATTCCTTTTGTTCAACCAGTTCTGTATCTGCTCCAGGACCAGTCTGCTGTCATTTGGTGATGTTTCCTGAAAATTTCCCTGAAACCAAGAGGTGTTGATAGGACAACTGACACAGATTAAGTCAGGCACTGGTCTTTCACACACTGTCCCTGGAAGGGACTGCTTGGGCTGTGGGACTCGGTGGTTTCATCCAGCCAGGTAATGACATTTCATCCAGACAGGTCCACACATCATTCACACCATATCCCCAACACATGCCAGGGTCCAAAATCATCTCTTAATATATTTTAATAAACCTAAGACCTTTAACATAGTGTGTCAGAGGAAGAGAAGGAAAGGCCAAAGGCCCTGCAGCTTCAAAGCAGGAGCAGCTTTGCATTTTCACAAATATAAACCATGTCTGTCTGTTTAAAACTGTGAGATAAACACATACGCAGCTAATATTTCACATTTTTTTTCAACCCCAAGAGCCCTTTCTTTTCCAGTTCCCCCTCTGTCAAAAACTTGTTTGCCTCTGATTTTTCACAGGCTACCTGAGGATGTGAGTTTTCAAGAAAAAGGGGATATAAGGGGCTCTAAGGAATGAATTTTTTAAGTGAAAATACAGTAATTAGCAGCCACAGAATGTAGGACCAACAACTTTGCTCTAAAAAATCACATGATAAAAAAAGTGCAACTAATAATTCAGGCAGTAACTGCTTTCAGGTGCAACTTTGGCATTGAATGAAATTTTCAAGAATGAAAATTTTGGCCTAGATATTCTCATGTGAGTAAAGGCTGCTAGCCTGACTTCAAACTCCCCTGCAAGTAGGAGTTACAGGACCCAAATCCAAAACGGGGGGGGACACTGGGGCATTTTCTTTTAATTAGAAATGCCTGGTATAGATAAGTCAGGAAACTCAGTGTGGGACTCAGCTGAGGCCCTTCATCTTTTGTTTGCTTACTTGTTACTTGCATGTATTAAATTAATGATGACGAGGAAACAAAGCTCCTATTTCTGAGTCAATTCCCCCATTACAAATGTTCTCGGGTCCTGGTGAG